>NC_139762.1:105921846-106441846 GCF_965231275.1 Zosterops lateralis | reverse complement strand
GTATGAGCACTCTCCTTGTGATGTTTTTTGGCCTCTTGGCCACTGTATCGAGCAAGCATCAAAAGTCATGCATGTGCTTAAAGGTCTCTGGAGGAGGAGCGGTGGGACAGAGCAGTGCCGCTCACACGGCACAAGGAACTTTGACAGCCTACCAGGAGGGATTGTGGGATTGCTGCTGTCAGCAGTTCCAACAGTGCAAACAGTATGAAGAAGCTTCCACAGGGATTGAATTACTGAAGACTTCTGCTCCGTGTTTTTTGGTATAATTGAGAGCACAGAGGGAGCTTGATTTCTCTGTCTTATGATTTGAAGGTGAAGACAAGAGCCTGCAGGGCTCTGTCAGAGTTATGGGCATGCTCAACACAGACTTCAAAAAATCTAATTCCCATAAAACCTTACAAGGCTGAATTGCTTACCTGAATATAAAAGATTTACTTTCACTGAATCATTTAACACACAACCATATTAATTGCATTCTGAGATGGAAAAAATGATAATGGAATAAATCATAATGTGGAAATATCTTAACACTAGAATTTGCTTACATATTTTAATACAGTGCAAGGATTTTTGTGCAAAATACAGGAAAATATATATTCTCTTTAACATGTGTATACATTGTGACTATCCTCACAATAGCCCTTGGAAAGCTGAATTAACAAATTCCCACGATAGCACCAAAACGAGAGGAGATGGGGCCACATCTTTATGTACAACGTTAAGCGCTGTACATAATTTAATCACATTAATTTAAAGCAGGGAGAGTGGGGGTTAGAGATGCTTTAACTAATCTTTTAACACCTAATTTGGCCTGATCTGTGACCAGAGTGTTTTAAGCCAGGAGTAGCATTTGATTGTCCCCAAGTGTGAGAGTGGGAGAGAGGGAGAGACCCCGGTTTCGAGACTTACATGCCTGACAGCATTTCCAGCTCCCTGCTCCCTTCATAAGCACACCTTGACCTGAATGTTTCCCTTTTATGAGGAGAAGCAAAGCACAACAGGTATGTTTTCTCCCAGATGAGAAGAAATCCTCCTGAGGTGTGTCCTGGAACAAAGGAGATGAACCTAACCCACCCCAGCTCGTTTCTGAATTAGGCTGATACGATACTACAGACAGATCCATGCTGATCTCCCTTTGCTCCCCCTCCCTCCCCAGTCTTTGTTGTGTGCTACCAAGTAAATATGCAACCAAACTCAATGTAAATCATAACCCGCATGGAGCCACAGCTTGCCATCCAGACCCAGAATCCTACAGAGGTTTGTGAGGTGGAAAGACTGTGTCTTTCACACAAAGCGATGGCTATGCTCACTCCCATCCTTTTACTTTCTGCTTAACCCTTTAGGCTGTGGCTGATGCCCTTCTTAACATCCTCTACCCGAGCAGTTCTTTCCTTTTTCATTTTTCCCTTTCTTCTTCTCTTTTTTTTCCCCTCTTAAGTCTGACCTCAGCAGCTGAAACCAAATAAGCACACTGCAGGTGGAATGAAAGCTGCAAATATATTTGCTCATTTAACCCATGTGCTTAATATTAACTATTGAAGTTTCGCATACAAAGGAATTGTTACAAGCATAAAGCTGATAACCTTTTGAAGAAATAGATTAATACAACTGGGAAACAGGGCCAGGTATTTTTCTGTGAGAAAAAGGGAGCAAATGTATGCTGTTCAGCCCCACATGATTTTGCATTCCTGCCCTCCTGCTCAATCTTGACACAACTCTGTAGAATATATGCACTGTTGGGTACACTGGTGAGGGTCTCCTCCTTGCCCATCTTTTGAGGAGAAAGAGACTCTACTGGGCTGCTGAAAGATGAGGTAACTTTTCCCACCCCTCTTCAAGGACAAACCATGCCTCAGTTTCTGATGGGTTCCCTAGACTCAGAGATGTGGCAGTAATACCTCATAACCCTTCTGTGATGGGCACATCTCCACCCTTAGCCTTCTTTCTGATTCCCTTTGTACTTATCTCCAGAACTCTAGGTTAAAGATATCGTTACCTATAGCTGACAAATGGACACTATGTGGATGGTATTACCCCGGGCACTCTGTTCCAAATGCATTGTGTCTAACAACAAAACCCCCTGTGAAACTCATAAAATTACCAATTTCACAGTTGACTTTCTTCCTGCTCTGCTCTGTAGCCTTCATACTCCTGGCCTGTCTCCACACACTGCAGGAGATGATGTCGGACCAAACCAGAAATGCTGCATTAAAAAGGTTCTTGATATAAACAAGATCTATCTTGGTACTGATTAAAACGTCTGTAGATTTTTTGCCTTATCTGGATAATTCTTTCTGATGTGCATCATCCGCCACTATGCAGTAACAATCACCATGGTGTCCAAAGAGGAGCTGATTTTAGATTCCACCCCTGTACAATGCACACGCATGTACACAAAGTGTGGTACTGCTTTGCACAGGTTACGTGTGAAGAATTACATCAATGTCCATACTGGGGTTTGGCCTTTCCTGCTCTTTGGCGTAGTTGGAGGTGTAAACAGCGTTACTGGCTGCTGCACTTCTCACCTGGAATCTCAGCATGTTGCAAAAAAATGAATTAAATCTCACAACAGGGCCCCGAGGACTCTTATTTAACAAAAGGGGGCTGCAAGAACAGGAAGAAGAAAGGCTTTCCCACATAGGGAAGTTAGTGCAAAAGACTGGAGGTTGTAAATTTGCACAGTACTTTGCTAAGTATGATTTTACCCTCTCTTTCCCGTGGATGCTCCTGGGGCACACAGATGGCTGGCAGTGTAGAGAACTAATGGGCACTAACTTCCTGATAAGGGCATCCAAATAGGGGTTGGTGTATTGGGAAGTTGCAGCCTAGGATACTTGGCTGGTAGTTTCCCTGTGGTGACAAGCCCAAAGCAATCTAAGCAAATCACACAGTGAATCATCCAGCCAGTTTAGGGTCTAGAATTTGGGTTTCCTGATTCTGTTTTCTGCTTTCTGGATCATCTTCCTTTTCAGACTAGTAAAGGGTTTTTGCTGTCTTCTGTATAAATAGTTTCTGTATCTTTTCTGACTACCAGGCTTGCCCTGGGATGTTG
Source organism: Zosterops lateralis (assembly GCF_965231275.1). Classification (NCBI taxonomy): domain Eukaryota; kingdom Metazoa; phylum Chordata; class Aves; order Passeriformes; family Zosteropidae; genus Zosterops; species Zosterops lateralis. Next base: position 106,438,794 of record NC_139762.1, on the reverse strand, counting down.
AGCTTTTTGCAACTGGCTGTTACTCTGATGATGTACTGCATTGCCTTCCTACATCCGTCCAGTGTATTTTTTTCTGTGTCTGATTTTTAAGCAAGAGGAGCAGAAGTAGCCAACCATACTATTCTCCTCAGATAATGGTCTTTGATGACTTTTCTGCCAGGTAGTTTAAATGTCATAGATGGCCTCACTATGAGTTTTCCTGTCTTTGCCAATCCTTTTAAAGACTATTTCATTGAGAATGTGTGTAGTCTACTACACTTTCTTTCCCTTTTAGGATTGCAAGTTCTCTCTTCCTGAAGGATGCCCTCAGTTCCATTTTTGTCCCAGTGTAGACTTCCCTTACCCTGCCCTTCACTGTCTTTGTCCTTAACATGCATCTTCACAGTGCACCCATTGTGTTTCAAAATAATTTTATATTTCAAGTGGGTCTCCTCCCTACAAATTCCTCCCCCTTTTCTAGCTTTGATCTCCCCATTGTTTTCAACAGGGTCTTCAGTGAAACCCTTATTTGTTCATCTAATTTGGAGAATAAGCTCCACAGTAGAGAGAATTTGGTATTGAAGCACTGGTAAAACACAAGCCATCAGTAATCATGTGGTGGCTGGCACTGACTTCCACTGCAACTAGACAGAAACAAGAGTTAGCAAGTGAATAGTTGTTCCCTTTACACGGTATCTGGCCATAAAGAATGCATCAGGCACTAAGCATAACAGAGTGCAGGCCCTGAGCAGCATTATCACAGGTCCCCAATAAGCTTGGTGCTTGTAGATTTTGTGATAGAATCCAACAGTCTTTAGCCATTTTTCAAAAATTACTTTGCTGGTACCACAAATACTGTGAAAATCTTGAGCAGTGCAACATTTCATGTCAAACCCACCTCTTTCTTCCTTTGCTCCAGCCATTCCACAGCACACAAAGAACTGCCTATAGCTCTCTGCTCTGCCTCCATAAATAACAGAAATTGCCATATTTTTATAAATTTGGAATTAACATGAGCTGTTATGTAGCAGTTTCCCCAAAAGTGACTTTTAGTCCACCTGAATCTCCTGTTTAATGGCCCTATAACTTGCCCAAAATGTTTCCAGGGCTGTCTTTAAGAAACTAGGTGGCATGAGGAAATCCCTCACCACTGAAATGGGATTAAGAGCAAAGTGGGTTAAACAACAGAGTACTGACACAGGTTCATTTAGTTACCATCACAAGATCTGGCCACAAATATATTGTGCATTACTCTACCGTGAGTTATCATGGCTCTGACCCCTCTCGGGAGATCCCCATGCCACCACTGTATTAACGACTGCATCTGCTTCAGAATAACCTTATTAGCTTGCCACAGCTGAGCCAGTAATCTCATAGGATTTTTGTCCCAGTCCCTCGTGGGGTGTGATTCTCTTCTCCTTGAATCCAGTTTGATGCCCAAAATTTAATAAGTTTTCCTGGACCCTCTGCTCTCCCTCCCCCTCCCCTTTTATCATCTGCTGTAGGGACCATGAAATCCCCAGTAACCTCCCCAAATGCCATCAATAACTCCTGAAATGCCATGATGCTTGGTGCTTCCTTAGACAAAAAGCTATGTTAATTAGGTAGGAGGAATTTTTTGTCCCTCTTTTTAGTCCAGATTTTTGCCTACGTATCTTGTACCAAGCACCTCCAGTAACCAGTGCAAAGCTACAGAACCCTTACACATACCTTTATCTATGTAAATGTTGCCCTCCAGTCTGAAACCTTTAAGTGGCAAGTGAAATCTATCATGGTGTTCTCATAACATGTGAGCAGCACTGTGTGTGATGGAAAGGGGGGCTGTGGGTTTTTGTGTGTGTGTCTGTGTGTGTCTCTCTCTCCTTCCCATCTGACTGCACCCTCAGACTGCTATTCCTTGTAATCTGCATCACTTGATCGAGAGGCACAAACGATACTGCACACAGCAAGGTGTCTATATAATCATTAACTCTCTCGCCCTCTGGATAGGACAAATGATATACAAGCCTAAACTCGCCAGGGGTCTTCTTTGGGACTGTGTCCTGGGGGAATCTTCTCCTATGAGTTAATGGAGTATTCCTAAATGGGCTGACTGCTTTCCTTCTGTGTGCCAGTTCTTTCCCAACTTTCCTTTCACAACCTCTGGCATCAAAAGCAAAGATAGCGCATTCATAGCATGTGCTTTTTTTCAAGATCCATGCAAGGAATAGCAAAGCCATTAACAAACCCTTTGAATAGAAAAATCTGCTGTAACATGATCTGCAGTAGGCAAACATTTAACCACAACAGTGTTTAGATTATCCTTGCCAGGACGGAATAAACGCCTTTTAATTCTCTCTTGAACAATCCTTGACTTCTTTCTTCTTTCCCCCTCTCTCTCTCTTTTGTTTTATTTTTACTCTGTTGGCCTATTTCTGGTAGAATTCTCCCCCATCATTGTGGGTTACACTTGTTTTGACTGCACAGCTGCCTTCCCATCTGAACTGACTTTTGCTTGCTCAACCTCCAGCCTGTAATGTTTGCAGCTCTTGAGGCTGATATTAGGAGGAGAATCTGATAAGTGTATGGATAAAATGGAAAGGGCACCTGGTGGGGAGTTTGGAGCTGTTCCTAGCCTACTACCTGCTTTGTTACCTTGGATGAATTACGGTACCCTGGTGGTTATAGTTCCCTCTCTGTAAAATGATTACTGTGATATTTAAATTCTGGTTGTAAGGAGCTTTGAGATGCGCAGCTGTAAACCCTGTCTAAATGCTGTTAAAATTGAACTGGCCTCCTTGGCTCACTGTCCAGCCTAAGCTGTTTAGACCAAGGCTCTCCTTTCAGCCTGTCGTTGTGTCCCATCACCCTGAAGAATGCTCACCGTCATTCCAGGGCTACTCTCCCAAGAACACCAAGGGAAACACTTGAGGAGTGTCTATAGGAAGTGGTGCTGGGAGAATCCCTGTCATCTTGACACTCATAAACTGTGTTTGAGCTAAGACACTGTGTATTCTGTTTGGTTCTGGAAAAAAACAGTGCTTTGGCCATCAAGCAGGAAAACAGTACAATGAATGAAATATATTTATTTTCTGCTAATAGTAATGAAATATGCCTTTTTTCCCATCACTGGAATGCTTCTAATCCTTGATAATATTCATCCTCTCTCTTTTTTCTATATACCCTATCTGTCTCTTGATGCTTTTTGTTTTTCCTTGACCACTTTATCCAGAATTTGTGTTGCTTCCTTGCTTTGTGTTTGCTTGCTTGCTTGCTTATTCTCACTGATACAGATACAGAGTTTCCAGATACTGCTTTAGCTTGTTTTCCAATTCTACCTTCCCTATTATTTCTTTTTCAGTGCTTTCCTCTTTTTTTTTTTTTTCGTCCCTCATTATTCTTCCTTTTCTCATCAATTTTATCTGCCAGTTTTTTCTCTCTTTGTGTATTTTCTTCTCTGGTGATTCCATCTTCTTTCCCCAGAATAACCAACCTCTTCCTTTTATTTTTGTCTACCTTTCATTCTCTTGATTACTCTTTCCAAAGGTTGATGAATCTAGCTTGCTCTTGAAATATTTAAATATTTAATAACAGGATGACAGCTATTCCCAAGACACTTGTGTCAGCGGACAGACAAGAACCCCCTACCCTTCCAGTCTCCCAGCAGGCCTTTTATGCACTAACATACTCGGGAAACAGGATTGCTGAGGGGAAGGAAAGGTTGCAGTTGAAATTAAGTCCCCTTGAGCCATCTCTAATTCCTAGTCGGCTGAATGAAAATATTCAGACATGTAATTCCTTCAGCACCTTTGTTGCAGGTGATAGTAGAGGCTCTTCCTTAGTGCCTAAGTGCCTCTTTTCTCTTCATAACTGATCTGGCCCCATTACTAGCACACACGAGAGAGAGCTGAGGTTATTCTGTGGTTTGTTCCCTTGAGCTCTTTGACCTCACATAGTAATGGACATAGCAGGGACATCACTAAAAGTGACCTCCCCACCTTCTGCCTGACAAGACCCCCAAACTTTCTCCTAGGCAGTAACTGGCCCTCTATCTGTGCTACACACCTTCCTGCTGTAAACTTTGGATTGAGCATTGGCATCTTGCTTTAACAATTCCGTGTTGTTTCCTCATTAAGTTGATGCCAGTAGAATTGCAACCTTTTTTGTCTTGTACAATTTACTTATTTCCATTTCCCCTTCTTTTGTGGAAAAGTTTGTCTTATATTGTTTCGTCTATTTAATGGGCAGATACAGAGAACACATGGTAGAGAAAAATAGACATTTGGACTTTTGTCTTAGGCAGTTTTGTTTCCTTTTCCCATCAGAAGATCTTTTTTCCTATGTAGTTCATGTAATCCCCTGAGTTGTTTGAAACCTCCTTTAATAATCTCACTGGTATTTCTCCACACTTACAGCTGTATTTCCTCGATTCTTTTGTTTTCCCATAGCTGGTGACAGGACAGGGACGGGTATTTTTGAGGTATGCCCATCACTAGCTCACAGCTCAATCCAACTGATGAAAGGTCCCCTTTGAACTAACTGCCAGATGAGTCTTTCTCTTCAGCCCAGGACTAGAGGGATGACAAGGAGTCATATCTAAGATAGTAAAACATGTCAAAATGGCAGCTGCTGAAGGAAGGCAAACCCCTTTCCTCCAGAATTATGTCCATATTTCCATTAGCATGTTTATGAATGGAGTTCTCTATCACCAGAACTCCTGCCCCCCTATTGTCTGTTCTGGACTTGAGTCTGTCCTCCTTTCTTATTTTTTTCATGGCTTCATCTTTGCAAAAATACTAAGCAGAGAGCTCACCAAGGTTCCTAGATGAAGCGCAGAAATCCATTCACCCTTTCATTTCTCTTTCCTTTGCTTCACAGGCAACTTTTGTATGTGCTATTTGTCAAATGCCTTTCTCTGCCCTCCAAAAGTCCTCCAGATCCCATACAAACAAACCAAACCACCACATACATTAATGTGTGGAGAAAACACATAATAGTTTCTGTGAATTCTTTGAAGAGGTAAGTAGTCTCATGTCGTAGCATGTTTTAGTCCTTGAAGACAGGGAGTTAGGAAAAACATTTCAAAACGCTGGGATTTTCTCAAACTACCTACTCTGAAATGAAAGAAACATTTCTGAAGCCCAGCTTAGGCTGCACATTCATGGTTGGAACCAGAACCAGGTGTGGCAAACTAACATTTGCAATAAGCACTCATTTTCTGCTGGTGTGTTAAACTCCTTCAGCCCCACATTCTGTTCTCTTGCTTCAGCTAATGATTCTTGCCTGACTCCTTTAATTGGAAGGTGGAAGTCCCCTCCTGTACACCCCGCACAACATGTCAAGTTAAACACAAGTCACCTCCATTAGTGCCAGTGGGTGGGGGGAAGCACAAAGGAAAAATATAACAACAATTCTGCTCAAGCCTTTGAAGTGTTAGACGATCAATCTGTCTGCTTGAGTCTGATTCTGAATCCCTCTTTAAAATGCATCAAATGTTTGAGCCTGAAGTTCCGTCCTGACAGCATCTGTGAGTCTCTGTGGAGACATCTGCTCCACAGTTTCACAGACGCTCTCTGTGTTCACATGAGAAGGGTTTGATCCAAAGGCCTAGCCAGAGTGAGACTGTGCGGAGTTGTAACTAGACAGACAGTTTTAGCAGGGTCCTGTGGAGTCTCAGTAGCAAAGACCCTGTGGAGCTGGAGTACGTGTTCTGTAGCAAGGGCCAGAGGTTTTTTTCTGCCTTTCAACTAGACTTTTCTCCAGCAAAACCAAAATAGCTACAGGGACATGTATTGGGGAGAGGGGAAGCAGAGTGGCATAGCTTCTTGGATGCTTTTAATGGCAGCATTACACACCATGGCAGCAATGATGATTAAAATGAAATTCCAAGTGTTTATTATTGGACAGCTAGGAGCATTTGGGTTTCCTCAAATAATTCTGGAGGGTTAGAAAAACCCAGTGTGAGTTCCTACATGGTATTTGGCTCTGTGGTTCCTACACTGTACTTGGTTGTTACCTCACAATTAATGTGAAAAGTAAACCAGAATTGCTATTTCATCTTGCTCAAACTTACATACACCATAGATGTCAGTACACAAGAGTCAGGAATTGCCTTTTACTATACTCTATGTATGTAGCACCCTTAGTAGAGACACTCTAAAGGGTCCGTGTTATGACTTAGCACCATATAGATTTTCCAATAGCTTTCCTGGACAGTGTGCAGTGTCAGTAGCTTTTCCATCACAATGGGTCCCAGAGACCCTTTTAGGTGAGCAGTACTCGGTAGCTGTGGGTTTTAGCAATAGCTTTAGTAATTGTACTGTTTTCACAAATACCAGCAGCACATTAAAAATAGGCTGGGGCCATCTTTAAGGGTTATGAAATAATCTGAATTCAGTCCTTGTGAAATTAAATCTGCAGTAGTTCAGACCTATGGGTGGAACTTTAAGAAGTCTTCTGAGATGGCAGCTTGCTTTATAGGGCAGCCTTCTATTTACTGCATCACACAGCAAGATAATCATTTGCTGATCTGTCATTAGTGCCATTATCTAAATAAAAAAAAAAAGTCCTCCTGTGTATTTTCTTTTCTTTAGGAATCATGGCTTACAAACTCGACAAACCAGCAGCATTAAACTGTAACTGTAAACAAGCTGCAAGTTTTTACTTATCATATATTTGAAAGAAATTTTTTACCAAATCCATAAGTCCTTTATCCTTTCATTTTGTCATGCATTATGATCTAAAGTCACTTAGAGAATTGGTGAATTATTGCTTCATTTTTTGCTAGCTCCATGGGTAGCAAATTCAGAAAAATCATTTTGCTTCCTATTATTCACTGATAGCCGGAGCTGTAAACCCAAATAAGCTGGGACATCTGGTAGCCTTCTCATTCTTCTGTCTACACCTGCAAAATGCTGTCTTGTCTCTGCTAGTTTCAGAAAAGATGGGATATGCAGAGGGAGTGTCTTCTAAAATTTGGATTGGGAAAACAATAAAAAGCAAATAAATAAAATCCGTGGTAGGAATATGTCTCCAAAAATTGAAATAATATTATTTTTAAAATGCCCTTCATTTTCCCTCAGTTTCTTAGCACAGTTGCATGTACTGCTGCCAAGCATTTATTTTTATGATGCCCACGTCCAAACATTTCACCACACAGCAATGGCTCCTTCCTTTTACTTTTCTGCACTACCCATAAAAATAGTTAGTGGATTTCTTCAAACTCACAGCTCATGATATACTCAAAATGATGCCTTAGACTAATAAGATGGTATTTTCCATAACCTTTTCCTACTTAGCTCAGAACACCACAGACACATTGAGGTGATCAGCTATCAGTGAACACTGACAAATAAAGCAGAAGTCTTCCTCAGTCTCAAGCACAGCAACACAAAACATAGTATTTGAATGGAAAAGCAATCCTTCCTGTAATGTTAATTTGGAAGCTACTAGTCTTAAGTAAGGGTGCTTCATCTTCATGAAGATGCCCTGCCCTAGGGTACTGCTGCAGCATCAGTCACTTGTGCCATAGCTATTCTCCTCCCACAAACAGCAACAAATAACAAACAGAAGCAAAGTTTTTTTTAAGCCCTAATTTCCTTTGAGACTTACTGTTCACAGATCCTAGCAGAAGTTCTGGCACATCCTGAGCCCCAGTCAGGATGACTGCAGTCAAGCAGATTGCAGGTTTGAAGGGATACATCGCCTCCTCCAAAAGGCACACCATTGGGAGGACCAACAGCCCTCAGCCTGCTGCCAAAGCAAGGGCTACACAAGCCACTCAAATGGCCATTCTTCTGGTTAACACAGACAGCAGATTTTAATTTTATTTTCTTTTTTTTTTTTTTCCCTGACACACACAAATGTCTACTTATTCCATTTGGGAGATGGATATAATCCGTAAAACTCAGTGCACATAAGCCAGATGGCAGATCTGAGTAAGTTGTGACCAAAAACTTTTGAACTTTAGCCCAGTTCCACACCAGTGGAAGATGTGTCCCCAGTGAATCTGGTATCTGTGCTCATTCAGCATAGCTAAGAAGGGCACAAATAAGTCCTGTGCAAATAATTATGTTGGATCAGTTTATGCCTAACATTTATATATACCCGCCTAATTGAATTGAGTGTCTAATCCCAGGGTTCATTATCTATTTCTCTATCTAAGTTTTTTTTTCCTACTTATGTTCAGCACCCAGCTGTCCCCTCCTCCAAATGGTCAACCATTGCCCTGTAAAAGACTAAACATCAGTCTCCTAAACGTCTATCATGGCATAGCAATTTTCTCAGCAAGGGGGCACTGGGAGCTGGGCCTGTTCCTGACACTGGATGAAAGTAGTTAGGAGAAAAACTGCAAGGAAGTCTGAAAGGATGAAGTGTTGCAACCCACCCCAGAAGGCAAGGGCATCCCCGGTTCTTATTAATAGATCCCTTGGGACGGATGATTGGTGTTTGTATATATGTAGAGTTTATTTTAGAACAATTTGGTCACAAGGCAAAGCAGATATGTAGCCACTCTGGTTATTATTATCTGTAGTAATACAGGAATATGAAAGCAGAAAAATAGTACTTAAGAAAATGTATAAGGGAAAAGGGAAGGGGAAGGGGAAGGGGAAGGGGAAGGGGAAGGGGAAGGGGAAGGGGAAGGGGAAGGGGAAGGGGAAGGGGAAGGGGAAGGGAGGGAAGGGAGGGAGGGAGGGAGGGAGGGAGGGAGGAAGGAAGGAAGGAAGGAAGGAAGGAAGGAAGGAAGGAAGGAAGGAAGGAAGGAAGGAAGGAAGGAAGGAAGGAAGGAAGGAAGGAAGGAAGGAAGGAAGGAAGGAAGAAAGAAAGAAAGAAAGAAAGAAAGAAAGAAAGAAAGAAAGAAAGAAAGAAAGAAAGAAAGAAAGAAAGAAAGAAAGAAAGAAAGAAAGAAAGAAAGAAAGAAAGAAAGAAAGAAAGAAAGAAAGAAAGAAAGAAAGAAAGAAAGAAAGAAAGGATAACAGTAGAAATATGCCACCACCTGTGGATCTAGCAACAAGACATGACTATTAGATCAATTAGCAATTTAGATATCATTTGTCAAAGTGATGGTCTTGATCCATTGGGGGTGAGGAAAGCCCACAAAACACAAAGTCCAATGGGTTACACTCAAGCTCAGGTGAGAAGCCCCAGGTACCACCCCTGGAGCAGAGTGGTTTTAATCCTCTGGTGGAAGGCCTCAGAAATTAGTCTGGGGGCACTTTGGGGGTCTTTGATGGTTTATGACATCTCCTAAGACATGACAACTGCTTCTGATTTCAGTTGAGCCAGTTATGCCCCATCACACATTCCCCGGGAGGAAGGGGGAGAGTTATAGCGCTGAAGGAATTGGGTAAGGGAGAACACTTACTATGATAGCAAGCACCACCCCACTTTGCAGGATCTGCCTCTTATCAGCCTCAAACTTCAGAGTGTAGCGTCCCTTTCTGTCCTGTGTTAATCCACCTCACCCTCGGGGGTGCAAACCTGGCCTCAGCAAAGCACCTGGCACCTCCACAAATAGGCAATTGCTTAGAGTCATTAACTGTGAAGAGTTCAGTCTCTCACTTCTGAAAGTCCTCCTTGACAGGTCTGCTGGAGCGAGTTTAGCATGATAGTCAGGACATGGCATTGCTGCCTTTTGTAGTAACCAGAATAAAGCAATAAAAAGATCAGTTAAAATGCTCGCTGGAAGTTATTGATAGAAAATTTCTTTCTGCACGAAAGATTATAAACAGAGCTTTATCTCAGGATAGATTTGTTTTAATTTGGCATTGATGTATTTGATACCTGGTAGGATCAAAGAAAACAGAATCAAAGAGTGAAATACAGGCAGAACTGCTTCTCTGAATATTGGCCTCTTTTAGAGATACAAAATCTCAGGACTAGAGCGCTCAAATTTATTTGTACTGATGTTTGTTTAAAGATCAATATTAAATAAATTGGTCTGGAAGCTATAGTCATAAAGCAGCTGTTGGACTAATGTAATCCCACAATGCTATTTTGTCTACTGCATGAAACCTGGTTAGCTGTGTACTTCTAATAACATGTGGATATCTAGTGAAAAAGAAAATAGCTGAACTGGATTCGGTGCACTTGGATTAACTATGTACATATCCATTTATTTGAAATTTCAGCTTGCTGAGCAGATTGTACATCAAGCCTAACTTTCAGATTTTCATGGTAAATTTCAACTTGAATTTAAACAGTTGTAAAAAGGATTTTATGCTGTCCACGTTGAAAGAAGCAAGGGGAGATATAATTGTAAATCTGCCTGTTTTGGCTTTGGATGTGTAATAAATCTCCAGTGTCTAAATACATACAGTTTATGTGTTTGATAGTAAACACAGGTTTCTTTGCGGCCATTCTTCTGTGTTTCTGTTGACAATTTGCAGGGATTTTCTCTCTGATTTCCCTCAATGAAAACAAGAAGAAAGGAAATATTTCAAAATGTAGGGCTGCTTTGTATTATGAGAGTCACATGAAGGACCTCTGACAAGCCTAAGATGTGTTTGAGAGGCTGTCAAAAATGCTCTGAGCCAAAAATGAGATTTGTTTGTACAATGTAAACCAGTTTATCTAGAGGTCCAAGGGACACCTGAAAGCTTTGGATAAGCAGTTTTGGATGACCTCAGCAGCTTTTTTAGAAGAGCCTGCCCTTCAGGTTCTCCTCACTGGTCAAAGATGAAAAGGCAATTGGTGCCTCTTTGCCATGCTGAGATTTAGGGAGCCTGTAACATGCCACTGTTGACTTTGCCTGTCCACACCAAAGCTCTTCAGATCCCAGTGCACCAAGTTCTAGATGTCAAGTAGTGAGAAGCACCCCAACTTCTTGTCCCATTTAGGACCCAGATGTCCCAGTACAGTAAATTCTTCTACCCTTTAAAGCCACCATCAGCCTCACCCCCCGCGGTGCAGCCAAGCCCTCCCACTAGTGACACACAGAGCTGGGGAGAGGGCATCTGCCTTTTTTTCTGCTTTTCGGGTCCATCCACCTTACCATTAAAGCGTGGCTTTAATGACGTTTTCATTTGTAGAGCTGAACAGCTGAAACTGTAAATAAAAGTGTCTGCTCAAGTGTGTATTCAAGGAGGAAGTGATGGTTTCCTGAAAGCTTCAACACCCTTATCTAAGTCACAACATGAGTGTATGGATGTGTCATCTCAGTGTTGACAAGTGGATGACTTGTGTGTCAGGATCACAATGTTTGCCCTCCCACACCACAACCTTGGCTGTATTTATACACTCTAATCCTCCTTTACCAGGAGTGTAGACATGTGCGTGCATACTCAATGGAATGAATGTCCATAGGTGTAAAGAGAGACCTTTGTTTGGAGACACACCCTGAGACATATTTGCAATCTGAAGAGCCATTTGTATTTAATTGTAAAAGAAGATGTGGTATGAATAAAATTATTTTTCAGCAACTATAACAAATTTAAATATTCCTGCTTCCTGAAGAGAGTTTTACAGTAATTCCCACTCGTCAGGAGACCATTGCTTATAGTTTTTGGAGATGCTGACCCAACCCATCTTTACTGGTTTTTCTCAGCTTTCCTAGTGATTGCCTCTGTCTTCTTGGGCAAATCACTTAATTGCTTTGAAATGCAGCTGGTCACAACATTAAATTGGGGACAGTGAATACTTTTTGTTGGTATGTAAAGCATTTGGGGAATTCTGTGTGAATATGACTTTTGCAGATTGTTTTGTGTGATCACAATGAAAAACACTGCTGCACTGAAAATATCACAGGAGAGCAGAGTATCCAGGCATGTCTGTGGGGGAAAACATGCATAAAGAAGAGCCCCAGATGACAGTATACAGCCACCTGCAGCCCTCTACCAGGCATGCTCTGAAACAGCAGAATCCTGTCACTGTCACAAACCACATTGTGATTTGCAGATGTCCAGCTGGATTCTGCAATTTATATATTGCTTACACAGCAGTGACTACCTGCCTATAACCATGTATCCACGGATAGCAGAACCTTTTATTTCTTGTCTTTTTTAGAGATTAATTAAGTGCAATACAGATGGGACATTACCCCAGTGCATTTCTCCCCCTTGGAAATTCAGGAAGGAGGCTAGGTTTATAGTCTGGGTCATAATCAGGAAATGGCTTAACAAGGGGAGTAGGGAAAAATGGAGGTAGAGGAGACAATTCTTCCTTTTCATGAAATCAATTCTGTAATGTAGTTTAACTGCAGGTTCTGCAGCAAGGAACAAAATCCATTTTCCAACTATTTAGGACTTTAAGTCCCTAGAAGCCTCAACCATGGAAATGAGGGAACCTGTTTACTAACATAGTGTGCTGCCACTCCGGCGTGTTTTAAACGCCGTGAAATGAGAATATGTAGGCTACGAATTTGTAGATGTATGACTGCACACTATATGTATAGTTCCAATTTTTGTAACAAAGATGTAAAACTTAAAGCAGAAACGTGGCTGATTGTGCTGAATTATTACTCCAAGATAGATTCATCAAATCTCCCAGCTGTATAAGACAGGGCTTACTAATGAAGTTCCCTATCAAAAAGAAAAGCCTAATTTTGATTTGGCTTAGGTAATGAACTTCTTTTTCCTGGTGTGATTATCTGCATGGGGTGGCTAAAAGAGTAGCAAGAGAGAGTGCGCTCACAGAAGCATTATGCAAAATGTCTTTTGTCTCTTTTTGCTGGGATATATTAAATTTTCAATGTAGTCTATGTAATATAAAATTATGATAATGACTTTTGGCCCACTGTGAAGGCAGCTTGCTGGTCCTGAGCATGTGTGTCTGGCTTGAGCACTAGGATACACTGTGGGAGTTGCCTTTTCTATTAACAAACCTCTAGATACCTAATGATGAATTTTCTTTCACCAAATGTTCTCCTTTTGTCTAAAATACAAGCATTTTCTAAATTGCTTTTGAGAAAAACAAGAGAGGCAGAGAGGTCTATGGCAATGACAAGGGATATTGAAACAAAGCAAGGAATACAGTTAGCATCATTCTTGTAATTATAAACCAACCAAAAGGTTGTTTCATATAATAGTGAAAATATTTACTACCTTCTTGAAATAAATGATTACACTAGTGAAGGAAAAAATCAAGTAATTTTCTCATAAAATGTCACTGCAAGTTCAGTAGCATGAAACTTGACAGTCAAATTTATTGCAGGTAATTGTATCAACTTTTGCTACCCATAGCCTCTTCAGTAATTAAGTCTTTCTCCTCTTCCACCCTTCTTTTTCATTCTTCATCAAAAAAAGGCCAAACAATGAAAAAGACTGATAGGTGCTCTGATTTTATTACCATTTATTACACAAGATGTAAAATCAAAAATGAATATGTTTTAAATAGGAGGAACATTTTGTAAGCTGAGTGTAGTTCACAGTTATCTTGCAAGAACAATCCTTTTCTATGTGGAAAAAATATACTAGCAGCTTGATGTGCAATTTATGTGTTTTTCTGCATTTCTGTGTTTTCTCCCTATTGTCAAAGTCAGTGGTACAAAATCTCAGAGTCCACACCGAGCCATGCTTCCTACACAAAACTACAGTGGTCCCCGTGTAGCATCACTACAACATCGTTATCATGCTGCCATACTCACTGGATTAAAATTCCAGCGGAGAAATGAGCTGCAGCAGTCCTTTAGCTGCCTGGACCATAATAGCTAGAAACAAAATGTAATGAAATACACACCAAAAACAGGGGTCTGATGCTGCCATCCAAATGTCCTCGGCTGCGGAGAGAGGAGTGGGCTTCAGCAGATCTCACAGAGCAGAGCTGCAGGATCTGGCCCATATTGTTCAGGCCTGTCATATTATTAAGGCGATTATTTTTCAAAGTTTCCCAGGAGAGCTGAGCTGCCCCCCGAGGCAGCTCCAGCCGGTAGCTTTCTGTGGCATGTGTCAGGGAAAGGGCAGTGCTGCGGGTATTTACATACCTGATGATCACAACAGAATGATCTCTGCCATGTGCCTGTTTGCATGGCCTTGATTTTAATTTGGTGAAACAGGTTAGTTACCAAAAAAATCACTTAGCTTTTGCAGAATAATTAGGATTACTTTAAATCAAAATCTGAGGGGAAAAAAAGATGAAGTAGAATGCAGTGGAATACTAAAAATAAAAGCCTCATTTTTAATTTTCTGATACTACAGAGAGCCAACATAACCTTTAGCAGATTAAGAGCAAATCTCTCCAGAAATGGAATCAAGCCTTCTTGCCTTCTTCTCTTTTTCTAAGTAAAGAGTGTATTGTAGGTTCTGCAATGAATAAAAGCTCTGTGAATATCTGAGAACACATTAGTAGGTCTAAAGGTTGGGAATGTGTGCAATTAATTAATTAAATTATTATACAATATAGCTTGTAGCAGTGGAAGCCTGCATTCCTTTGACCCTCCTCTCTCCTTAGCCCTTATTGCTTTAAATGAAGACATATAGGAATGATGCCTGTCTCTTGCTGGCATTAGTTATAGGTTTCCCAGTGATACACATAATCAGACCCTTTCTCCTACATCTGTAAATGTCCTACTGATCAGCAATACAGAAAACCTCTCAGCATTTGGCATTTCTTTGTAGCTGCCAGTAATCTCTGACTGTAATCTTTATTAAATCAGTCCTTTAGTTCCTGCGAAAGCCATTTCCTTACTATGTATAGCTATTTAGATTTCACTTAAAAATAAATAATAAAACCTTCTGAGACATATGGCATTATACCACAGGTGTCATGCCCTTCGAGGCCGCCTTGTGCATAGCAATGGCTGCGGATCGATGAGAGAGCTTGAAGGCTCTAAGAAATGAGTCTGCTGAAAGTTCGAAAGGTGGAAGTCTCCAGGATGTAATGAGGTTATGTCTGTGTTGCGCTCACTTTCCTACCAGTCAGGAGGCGTCGTACTGCTCTGCTCGCATGGCCAAAAAAATATTGTTCTTTTGGTTACTACCCAAGCTTCCATATGTTACCACTTTCTGGTTTTTTTCTTAGATGCAGCACTTAGGTAAATGCTGAGTGGATCAAACTACATGAGGTTATGTTCAAATGGCAGAAAAAACAACACTTGGCAGCCACATTCTTGTGTTTTTATCCTTAATTCTTCATCTGTGTTTTATCAGCTGAAGCAGACAGGAGCAGATGAGCAGAAACTTCTCTGCATAAGAACTTTAGAAAAGTAAAACTGGACATTTTAATGTTCAAATGGCTGTGCTGCAGTCAGAGCAGTCTGGAAATAGCAAAGCAGTTGTTTAAAATGTCTTTATCTGGTGGTGTCTCATTTATAGCAGAAATTGTGAATTCAGTCTGATTATTTTCTAATCTCATAAACACCTTTTGGTGTTCAAAATAGCCTCTTTTTCTTTCTTTGAGTTGTTTTGGTTTGTCTTTTTTTTTTTTTCCTTCACTTCTTGAATGGTTTATTTTACTATGAGATTGACTTAGTAGTTTCAGATCTTGCTTATTGCTTAGTCACAGATGGTTGCACAGCAAATGTATCCATTTCACATGCTTCTTCATATAGAGATGGTTAGATCTATGTAATATGCTTTCCCTTATCAGAATGCAGAGCTTTGAGCCATTTGTAGCATTTATTTGTGTAAGGAGATTTCGTAGTAGGGTGCAGGGCTTTTGACCCATTCATGTTTGATGTAAGCATTCACCAAGCAGATTTCTGGGGTTTTGCCTCTGAGTGGGGTATTTTGCTGGAGATGGAGGTCCACAGAGCTCTGTTCAAATCCTCTGGCAGTGGCACCACTGTATTTGTATTAATGTATCTCCTGTTCTTGTGAGTAAATGGCTGGCATTCTGTTTTTGTTGGTCTGCCAGCCAAACTATGAAGTGGTAATTGAGTCTGTTTTAAAGTGGAATGCTTTAGACAGTGCTTTAATTGTACTCGAGCCAATTCCATAAATATACACTCTAGTATTAAGTTATTTTCTACTATAAGCACTTACTCAGAATCCATTTGTATTGCGTTTAGTAAGTTTGTTTCACTTGTCTTTAAAAGAAAAAACATTTCTGAAACTACTTCCTCCCTCTTGCATGCTTTTAAATTACAAAGCAGGTGCAGGTTTTTAAAAGTGATCCCGTTGTTCTTGTCAAAATGGTCTTGTCCCTCTCTGCTCCCTCTATCCATGTGTGGAAAAACGTCGCATTTATTATCACACCCAGTTTTATGCATCTTCCAGATGATTTAACTGAACTGATGCTATGGAGGATATGCTGACTGGCACTTTTCCCATGCCTAATGTGTTAACAAAAGCCAATAGTGTCAGTTTTAACAGTTTTAGTTAAATTCCCATGATGCTCTTAACAAACGTTGAAACCTCTGCCATGTCTTACCCTGACAGATTCCCTGCCGTCATTGCACACTTAAAATAAATGTCATCCCCAATCAAAAAGTTCACATTTTTTCTGACAATATAATTTCTTACTTTGTTCCTGTTTTATCTCTTTCTTCGGCACAAGAACCCAAGGATGCAAATGTTATTTCTTTAAAGTGTTTTCTGCCATCTTTTATTGTTAGAGCTGGAGCTGCAGCAGCAAGTGATGGAAATAGCCCCTCCATTTGACTCAGTGTAAAAGGAAATTTTCAGAGTGGGGCACGTGAATAGAAATTGTTCCTCCTAGGGCTAAGTGATAGTAACCCAATGTGTTTGGAAGTGTACTGGGTGGCAGTGCATACCTGCCACGTGTGCAACATGAGGTGAGCCATGAGTAGGGAGTTCCATATGCTTGGAGAGGGGCTTATCAAGCAAACATTACCCTTTCCTTTTCTACTGTGTTTCATTTCCTCCCCTCTTTCAAAGACAGTTTTTGCAGTGGGTAGAGGAGAGAGAACCCTACAGAATACATTCTAGCCTCTATAGGCTACCCTTTGCTATATATTAGAGATTTGAATTGTCTGGAATATTCTACCTGTGAGTGCACGCATTTATGCAAAGAGAAGCCCCTTTGTGAGCAGCAGCAGCATCTCTTTGAACTAACCTGTGCAAGCAGTTATAGCGAGATAGTAGGCAGAGTTTTTTTAATTATTGCATTATAGGTACAATTGGCACCTCTCTCTCTCCCTCCCTCCCTCCCTCTCGCCGTGTCTGTCGCGCGCTCAGAGACGGAGCGAGGTGGCTTTCACAGCAGCTGGTTAATTTCCCTGGCTTCACACTACTGTTTAATGATCCGTTTCTCCTGTGCCACCTCTCTCATCTACTGAAAGATAGGTACAAATTGTACCTATAAAAATTATAATACAAGCCTGGATTATCTTTGTTTTTCAAATTGTGATCATCTGAACTGAGGTTTAATATTCTTTCCTTTCACAGTTCTTTAGAAATAGCCAAGAATAAATCAGTATGTCCTACAGAAAGCATTTTGGTGTAAAGATTTTACATTTTGGGCATTTGGCAGGCTTTCACATGGTTGGTTGTTTTTGAAGGTGGAAGATAAATCCCATGGAGATATCATCCAAACAACCGTATGGCCACTAAGCCAGCCTGCAAACCATTGCAAATGGCCAGATACGCTGGCAGGTCTGGCTATCGGGCTGCATCTGTCTCTGGGCACCTCAGAAGACCTTGTAGCACTTGGTTCTGCTTGAAAGAGATGGGTAACAAAAGTCTGTGCAGGAATGGCACAGAAAGATTTGATCCTTCCTGTGGACAAGGGGATCAGGTTCTTAAAGTCCCTCCCAGGGTTCTGATCCTATCAGTGGTGGGCAATAGGAAGGGGACATTGTCACCCACACCTAATGAAGCCTCACCTAATGAATTGCTCTCTTGTCTCTGGGACTGGTCCAGATCAGGAATTATATATTTTAGTAGAGAACCAGAGGGAAGTTTACACCACTACTCACCCTTTGTTATGTCCCTTCCAGGACGCAGCTTCACTCCCTAGGAGATACCAATCCCTCGCTTTTGAAGAGTGCACAAAAATATGTTTAAAATTTCTCAGAGGATGGGAGCATTAATGATTTTTGTGAATTTATTTCTTTATCTTTTTTTAACTGAACTCTTAACTGGAAGGCTATCAGGACCAAAAAAGAAAAAATCTGTTTCAACACAGAAGCAGGGTAAATGTTGGGACCATGTTAAAGAGGTGTCCAAAATAAATAATGTCTAGGGAAAAAAATCATCAACCCCAAACAAAAAGAAAACAGAGTAGAGTCAGTGCAGTTAAAGAAAGGTTGTACTTTTGAAACTGCAGATTTTAATTCAGCAGGAAGCCTTCTCTTGAGTATTACGACAGAGTTTAAAGGGACCTCCATAATGATTGATATTCAGTAGATTTTCATGTGTTTTCAAAGTTTCTTTCTTTAAGGAAAGCCATTCACATGCCTGATTAGTAAGCAGAGAGCAACCCTTCTTAAAAGCTGTGCTAGGAGGCTGGGGAATTCACGTAATTTAGAGAAACGTGTTGGACAGAGGGGTTTGGAAGTGAAGGTATACTGTCTTCCTAGGATTAATGTACTAGAGAATCCTCATTCTGAGGCACTGTATTTTCTATAAAAATACTGTATCAGAGTTTGGTGAATTTAGACACTGGGTTTGAAGTCTTGTTCTAGCTAGCATGTTTCAGGACATTTCTGAATGCCACAGTTGCAAATAAAGCAAATGGAGAAGTAATTTCAGGCACATAACCACGAAGCATTTTAGGAGGAAGTGAAACTGCATTTAGATGTTACAGCCATCACAGCCGAAAGAAGGCAAGACAGGACAGGGATAGTGGAGAAAGACGTTGAAAGAGAGCCAGAACCAATGCCATTAGCCATACAGCAACTGATGGGAACCAATTTCACAGATTTTGTTATCCCATTGTGAGTCTCATACTTGTCCTTCTCAGTTTCCTAGGGAAGATCTCACATCAATAACTCCTCCCACCTCATCTTCTTTTTGCAGTATAAGGGTAAGACAAAACTAGCTACAACTTATCCTTCGTGACCTCCTCCCTCAGGATGCCCTACTCTGCATCCTCTTGCCATGAAAGCCAAGAACATTTCAGTTCTTCTGTGTCCCTGACAGTCCCACCACAATACATATTCTTGATTTCCTCTTTCAGAGCGCAGTGCACGTAGTGGAGGTCATACCCTGCTAATCAGTAAAGCAAAAACCAGAAGGCACTGTCTAATAAAACCATTGTAGAGCAAGGAAGACCCTCTGCAATCCAACCACATGAACAATGCAAGGATAAAATTTGTTTGACTGGAACATTTATCAGAGGGTTGAAAATGATAAACAGGTACAAAATCCACCTGTAAAAAGTAGTAGCCAGGAAAAATAGGGAGAATCACTGAATATGTTTTTCACTGTGAATTGTTGCCCAGGTTCTGCTTGAAATTCAGGTTGTTTATAACCAGCAATCCTTTTGGAAATTGCTTTGAAGAAAGCCTAATGATTGGAGATTATAGTAAAGCCAGATATCCATGAAAACCACTTTAAGTGCTTTTGGCATTCATAGATCTTCTTTGCTTTGTGACCTTCCACCACAAGTTGGTGGTGTTCTACAGCCAGACATGCTCTTTACCTACATTTTTAGAATCAGATGGCTATTCCAGGAGCACACAAGTCAGTGGCTTCCCTGTGGTCTGTTCCACCTTTGCACAGGTATGACTCCCTGGAATAACTCAATTTCCACATGCTGTAGTTCCTCCAATTCTTGTTCAAACATTTAAAATGTTTTCATGCTGACCAGCAAATTGTCACATCCCCAGATGAGTGTTCAGCAACACTGCTCTGTTTCCTGTACCTTCCTTTCTGTTTTGAGGTGTGAATGTGACTACACTTGGGTAAGAAACCTTCTTCACAGTTTCAGCAGGCTTATGATTGCAGCATGTCAGTAGTGTGTCTTTTGTCTCTGATCAACCACACATGTGCTTTCTTGCAGCCTCTTCTGGTGTGTGATACAGCAATCTCAGTGAGCACGCATGACTTGCTATACCTAGAGGAGTATCCCAGATTCTTTGTGTTTACTTATCTTTCTCAGCCTCTAGGAAGCCTTTTCTCCTTGGCAAAATTGATGATTTTCAGTGGTGTTGGGAACATGTGTTTGGGATGCTTTAATGAATATAGAAATTAACATAGTGTGTGTTTCTTTTTCCAAATGTCAGCGATTTATGGTTATCTATTATCAGTGTAATGGTATTTTCAGTAGTCCATCAGTCTAAGTTCTCTCATCAGTATGATAGCATAATTGCATATACATCCTGCTGTACAGACAGAGATGTGCAAGAAGTGAATACTTAGTCAAAGACACATGGATACAACAGAATGACCCTCTGTCAAGGGAAGTTCAGATTGGACATTAGGAAAAGGTTCTTCACTGAGCAGGTGGTCAATCACTGGATCAGGCTCCCCACAGCACCAAGCCTGTCAAGAGTTCAAGCAACATCTGCAGGACACTCTTAGTCATATTATTAGTGTTAGGTAGTCCTGTGAGGAGAAGGGAGCTGGACTTGATGATCCTTTATGGGTCCCTTCCAACTCAAGATATTCTATGATTCTCTGTTGTCTGTAAACCATCTTGTACAGGATATATGTTACACAAGTTAAACAGAGGTAATTTTCAACCTATTACCTTGACCGCAGGGGAGGCACATCAGCTCAGATATGCAGTCCTTGCTTGTAAAGCTGCATACAAACAATATCACCACTAAGTTGTCTAGAAAAGGAAAAAAGTCCAATCACTCAAAATGATTTATTTTAAAAATCCTGGCTACTGTACATTTTCTCTAAATTTTGTTTGTTTTGTTTGGTTGGTTTGTTTCTCTTGTAAGTGCTCTGTATTTTTGGTTTTCAAGTAGCAGAAGAGAAAAACATCTCCCCTAATTTGCTGTGACTGTTGTCTGAGTAATTCTTAGGCATTGTATCCTGTAAAATGTATTAAAATCCTTCACACTTCTAAAAAGGAACGTGGAGAAGTATAGTCACTCTATCGGGAGTGGTTTTAAAAAGGCTGAAATGCATACATATACACACACACTTATATGTGTACATATATGTACATACATGTATATATTCACTCTGCAGAGCAAATATGTATCTGTACATTATTATTTAAAAGTCGGAAGTGTTTCAATAGATAGATGAATAAAAAAGTCCGAAGTGACAAAAGAAAATCAAGTATAGATAACATTTGATACAGAAATGAAAGAATAACCTGGCAGAAATGATTTTTTGGAGTCAGAAGTTGCCTTTACCTCCAACAATTCTGCCACTCTGCAACGAAACAGGGAGCACACTCTCCCTCCACCTTTCAGTCAGCTTTGCAATCAGCCAGGCCGTGTGGGGAGGGAGGGGGGCTCCCTACTGTATCTTCCTTCATCAACATGGCATCTCTCAAGGGGCCTACACTGAATCTGTTAAGATTAGCTGTGCTCCACATTAGTGACAGGAGCTGCCTGTCTCTCTCAGGAGAACACAGTGGCATGGTACTGCTTCCTGTTTGAGCAAAATCAAGGCTTTAATTGCAAGGATTTTTTTTTCATTACCTGTTAATTGATAAATCATGCTTGCAGGTCTGTGAAATGAGCCACATTGTGAGCAGTCTTGAAGGTTTCTCTTCCTTCTTCCCTAAAACCAAGACATATCTAATGCTAGGAGTAGAGCAGTGGTGACAGGAAGAAGCCTCAGTTCCACAGCACCTCAATGAACAGCTCTTAAAGCAGGCAATGTGGGCTTGGGAGCTTGTGCCTTCCTCTCATGTAGGTCCTCAAGTGATGGTGCTTCAGCTGGGAGACTTTGCACCATTCCCTTCCTGGGGTAACAGCAAAGGCTGGTTTTGTGCACCATTTGCACTATTCCTTTCCTGGGGTAACAGCAGAGACAGGTTTTGTAGCCCTACTTCTCAGGCTCATTCTCAGCTGCCTGGATTTTGAGCAGACCCCAGCTGTAGCTTGGCGTGGGCTTGGCTAAAGGCAGCAGCAGAACTGGGAGGTGGAAAGGTGAATTTTAAGTCACCTTCATGCACCTGTGTGGCTCCGTGCAGCTGCGTGCACACAGACGAAGCTTCTTCCATTCACGTTAGCCACAGCTATGGATCAGGCCTTTGATCTAAAATCAACAACAAAAAATGAGTTGGGCATTAAAGTCACCGTCTTCAGGAGGCACATAAAACATGCATTTTTTTAAAATTTCTTTTGTCATTTCTGTCCTTTTATTCTTGCTTCTATTGCAAGTAGCAAGAGGCCACTGTCTTGGGAGGAACAGTAAAAATCCTGAGTACAGTGAAATAATTTAGCTGATAATTCCCTACTGTATAATTTTCTACGCTTCCTGCTAGCTGACCTTGTGGGCTCCTGTCAGGTTGCTAAGGGAAATCCAGCAGGACTCCTGCGCTGCTCCTCTACTTTTAAAAAAGTATTACAGGAAAAGGAGGCATGTTTATGTCAGCTTAGTTATGTGCGTATTTGATCAAGTGGCATTCTCTAACCGTTTTCATTGCCTTTTATTTTCTTTCTTGTTTTAAAATTGGAGTGATAGCTCTGTAGAGAGGAGCTGTTCCTAGCTAATCCCTTGGCATTTTCAGCATAAGAAACATCACTGAAAAGGTAGGGAGCAGGCACATGTGTGAGCAGGAAAGGTAACGAGTGTAACTGGGGTGTTTGAGAAAACTGGTGGAATTGTGTCCAAGACTGCCCGTGTTTGGTGTCTTTATACAAAGGTAGGGCATTGTCTGCCATAAACAATACTAATAATGAGGGAGGGGAGCATTAAGGTTACTGCTGCCAGGTCATACCACCTTGGTAGTGTGAGCACAGCTGTTAAGACCTCCTAGACATTTGATGACTTGCGCACAAACGAGTCTGGTTCCCATTCCAGTTTTCAGCAGACAAATGTTCCTCACAAAAACACATCTGCCGTGGGTGGTGCTTTCATTGACTGTAGCACAGCAGTGAGGACACAGGCTGACTGCACAGAAATAGCTCTAGGTAATACTGAGATAGCTCTATACTGCATCTAGGTGGTCCCTCTCCGGACTGAGGAGGCTTGGATGGGAAGCATGGGCAGGAGGCTAGCACTGCTGCTGCCTGTGCTGTGCCTGGTGTGCAGAGAAATTGAAAATGTTGCTCGCCAGGGCTATCAATCTGGCACCTTTGACATCCCTCAAAAATAAATGAATCCATTGGAATGGATTTGGCTCATATTGCAGTTTTTAGTGCCATGATAGCTGTAAAAATAAAACTTCAGATCTAGGCTGTGCTGTGGTGCCATGATGTGCTCTGGTTTGTAATTTTGCATTCTGAGGTTTGAACTAGGTTCTTTTTTATTCATTAGCATCCTTTAGGTTTTCCAGCTTATAATGGCAGAGTAGCCCTTGGACCTGATGCTGAGCCAGGGAAACCAGGCTCATCTGAGGAACCCAGATTGTCCCTGTGGCCTCTAACCATATTACAAGATCTTCAAGGTTACTCATAAGGTGTTTTGGCATGATAGGCACTGCAAGCAGGTGCAGCCGTTGCCTCCACTGTGATTTTCCCTGACCTAGCAAAGTTTCTCTGCACAACTCTTACAGGAAATAACAAACCATTGATTAGTGTCTGACTTGTTTGTAGGTAATTGTAGGCCATTGATCTAACCAAGCTGGAGCTGTGGCACTGTAAGTTTTGCAGCCCTCATTACCTCTGACCTGGCGACTGCAGCATCGAGTCATTGGAAAACTCATCCAGAAGAGAATTGTTCCTTAAGTTTTTGCCTGCTGTAGAAAAAGCAAAGGTGAAGTGGTCATTTGTAAGTTTTAGTGCTATTACATGCTACATGTAATAACTTTGCAGCCTGATGTATAAAATCGCGTGGCATGCTTGGGACAAACAAGCTCCCTGTGTTGTCCTGCTTTTTACAGGAGGAACTGGATCAGCTGGCTTGTGTTGTGTCCCAGCTGTCACAAGGAAAAAGCAGTCATATTTGTGATCAAATGTCAGTAGGCTATGGCACAGAGCTGGGAACGTGACATTGCTTTGGATCAGATCCTTTTAAAATTCAGCAATAGTAGCAAATTATGTCTGCAATGGATTAAACACAGGCATTTTTTGATCTACATTCAGTTGCATGCCCCAGAATTTTTATCAATAAGTCTACGATTTATAGGCATTGATTTTGCAAGGCCTTTAACAGGAAAATAAAAAGGGTCCTCAAGGATCGAACTCGAAAACTATTGCTCTTGCAGCAATCTGTACTTTATATTAGTGAAGGTGGCAAATCTTTGATCAAAACAGCCTAGAAAATAAGTTGTCACAGAGATTATTTCAGGATGTTTGGTGTTTTTAATTATTGCTTTCTTTTGGAAAGAAGTAAGCCCTTTAAGTAGTCGTGTGAGCTCTTTGTCAGTTTGTGTGGTGTGTTCATCCTCTGTACTTCCAGTTTCACAACCATCTACAGAAAATAAACAAGCCCTGTATAAGGCATAGGCTTCTTTGCCTTCCAGTTTCTCTGTTCTTCTGCATTAAGAGTTCTGCAGTCAGAAGAGAAAAAAACATAAAGTAAGTTTCTAAGAAAAAAACCTTCACTGATTTCTTTTTTTTTTTTTTTTTTGCCAACACCTGCATTCATAAATAAAGGAAAATATTGTACCTGCCAGGAAGTATTATACAAGGCACTTTCTTTCATGTCAAATTCCATTATTTTGAACAGGTTGTGTAAGGGCATTCAGCCTGCTGCATTGGGATATGCAGGGTGTGTTTGCGTGGTTTATATTTGTGCCCAGTTTTGAATATATTTGATGTTAGCAGTGGATTTTTATGTTTGCTGCAGGATATTATTATACCACAGATGACAGGACAGCACAAATTGCCATGTAAGTCTAGCTGCTGGGCTGTGGGCCTCTGAGTTCAAAGCACCAGAAGGGTGTATTTGCAGAACTGGCGGCAGACACGGGGCATTTAGACTATTTGGAGCAATGGCACCAAATGTAGGCAGCCTCATGGACATGACCTGTAACAGAACGGGTGAAGAGGTGAATCTTGCCATCTGACACACTCCACATTGGCAACCACTTCTACTAAAAAAAATTACCAGTTTGTTCTGTCTGGTAATGGGGCTAGAAATACCTCTGAGGGCTGGGAGAGATGCTGTTTCACATCTACAGAAATACCATACAAATAGTAATGCACTTTTCCTACACACTATTATGTGTGTATTTTTCACTGACAGACAGGTGACTGGTTCAGATGGGCATAGACAGTGTAATTTATGCATCCATTTGGCATGTGCGTGTTTCCAGATCATGGCATTGTCTTCTCTTCCTACTAGATAAGTTGAAACATTGACAGGCAGTGTGTTCACTTTTTCCTTTTATTACAGTAATTTATAAGATATTTTAGCTAACAGGAGAACAGCCCAAGGGGGCATTCTCATGTTAATTACCAAATGTGGGCTTGTCAAAATCAAATAGCTTCAGGAATAATGCAAGTAATACTGCATCATTATATTGTTTGGCCCTCAACCCCAATATTAGCTTTCAGAAGAAAGGGGAGGAAAAACCCTTCTTTGATAGGGCTTTTAAATTAAAAAAACCCCAAGACTGACCCATCAGAGACCAGAAGAAAAATGCACGGGAGAGCATGTATTTTAAGACTGAAAAGAGTTCAAATAATGCTGTGAGCTTGTAGTTTAAAAAAAAAAAAATCAGCTAAAAACAAAAGAACTGTCACAATGTTGATTGCCATTCTCTGACACTTTTGTATAGCTGAAAGAAGTAGCATTTGCTGCAATGTACCATCACAAAATTCTGCTTCCAACATTGATGTAGGGTTTGCAGCTGTTCTCATTTCTCCTTTTGGAACACCCATGATGGGCCACCCAATATCACCTCCTAAGAATACCCTACCTTCTACCACAGTTTGGCTCAGTCAACAAACCACCCACCCATTCAGGTACTCCAAGAATCTGCCAACCACTGGGACAACAGAGAAGATGCATTTATAAATATATGCACAGAGACATTGACATTCACACAAAGGTTGCTGATACGTACTGTCCCATCATTTCTGAAGCTGTCAGCATTACCAAAGGGGTTCCAGCACTGTCATTAACCAGCTTTTACACTGCATCGTTGAGTTCTGGTATCTTATACTTGAGGGTTGGAGGTGATCAGTCAATTGTGTTTTCTCCCTTACATTGCATAATTCACTTTAGCCCACCCTACAGACTGACTCTTGTTTCAGAAACCAGCAAGAAGAATCTTGTCATGCAATCTGCTGACTCCTCAGCACTGTAAATGTGAGTGAGGTGGGTAAGGGAGGATTAGCTTCCTGTGAAGCTGCTCTGCCATTCTGAAGATTGACATTACTATTTCAATTTTAATTAACTGGTTTTGTCCTGCTCTCACGTTTCATGGCACAAAAGTAGAATAGAGTGTACTAAATATTTAACAAAACCACATACACCTTTCCCAGTGCCAGAAGGAGGACAAGCCCAGCTGGAGGCTTGTCCTACAGACCTTCCACATGAACCTCTCCAATTGCCAACCATCTTCTTTCAGAAGGTCATTTCCAAAAGCACCAGATTCCAGTCTTGTTGAACTCTTTTGGATAACAAAATCTATATCTACAAATCCCTGAACAAAACCTCCTGGCATTAGTATTCACCTGCTTGTGCCAGAATAGTGCTGGTAACTTGAGCATTTCTGACCACAGTTGTCACATTTTCTATGAAGAAAAATACCATCTCTCAGTTCAAACCAGCTAGGGCTTTAAAATTTAAAACCAACATGTTCAATTTTACCTAGAAATCAGTAGAGAGACACTGTAGTTCTTCAAGGATTATGGTCTACAGTACCTGCACTTACTGCATGGGCCTGCAGTGAAAGCCCAATAGGTGCAAGTATCTTACCTCCAGGTGCAAAGGGAGATAGCACCTCTATCAGCTTATATGCTTCTGAAAATATAAGTCTTCATGCTAACCAAAAGTGATAAGAAGAGCTTTTAGTAGTCACTATTACCTGAATAGTTAATACAGATAATTATTCTTCAAATAAACAAGTTTAGAAGGTAAGCCTTAATAACTGTTTGCTAATGTACTTCCACATATTTTTTCCTGTTACTTGAAGTACAGAATTATCATGGTTTATTTGGGTGGAGCTTTGGCCTTGCATCTCTGCCCTGTTCATCAGTACCAATGAGATGCTTAGGTAAAATACTTTTCCCAGTTCAGATCAGAAAAGATGGAGACAGATCTGTCTACACTGCTACCTGAATATGCTTGGATTCAAGTTGCTTTTCTTACATGTCTCCTGGTTCTCCCTTTGCACTTTCATATCACTGATGACAGAGCAGAATCTTTCAGTGAAGAAGACCTTTGTGACCTGTCAGGTCAGGGATAGGGGGAATTACCCCATGAATTCTCCCTCAATAATGTCCCAGAATTGAAGATAAATGTCAAAGGTAGCAAGTTTTGGACCCAAAGTCCCTCTCCTCTATGGAATCTAAGATACCAATATTTGGGTCATTGATATCTTACATTGAGAGAGCAGCAGTTCTTTATGTAGGAGATGCTTGGATTTGACTCTTAGGCTTTATTGTGTGTCTTGTCACTTCCAAAAATTGGGGAAACATCACAGGCTTAAATTCAAAGAGAAAAGGCTCATTATTCTTAGAGACTATTACTCAAGACTTCATGGTGACTCTTGCAAATTGACTCTGACAGGTAGCTATCAAACACCCCTATATCTCCTTTAGAGCTTGCACATCCACATGAAACCTGTCTGGATCTGACTAGATCCTGAAAATAATTCGTCACAGTCAGAAACACTTGACTCCATCACCTGCAGCAAACAACCTGGATTAACCAGCTTGTTAACCACCTGTTTTCTTTGACTCTTGCACAGTTACAACAGATTTCAAATGCTCTTTTCCTTGTAATCAATACATTCAGAACTGGGCTTAATCTACTGGCATTTTAGCCATCATCCTTTCTGCTTTGTTAGTTTGAGGTCATCTAATTGTACGGCATAGCTGATCCTGCCTTAAGGCAGGGGGATGCTCTAGGCGACCTTTTAAGGTCCCTTCCAACTCTGTTTTCAATGATTATATGATATGATCTGTCAAGACAAAATAGACAAGCAGGTACTTAGGGGTATTTAAGATATAGCTTCATGACTACTATGGTTTGATACCTATGCAGTTTTCCTGCTTAGATCAGTTTCAACTTTTAAGAGATGCTTTTTAAATGCTTCTGGAAAATATCTGTACAGCTCTCAAATGCTTATTTAAAAAAAAAAAAAAAAAAAAGAAGGCAGGGATTGTTGGCATGTAACAAAGGAGCATCTCACATCTCCTACTCTATATCTGCTACTATCACACCACACACAGGAAAACCATGGCTAGCTATATGAGGGAAACTACAGGCTATCGGGGGTACAAACATTAGTGATGTCTAATAAGAATCTGTTGGTGTGGAAAATGGAAAAACACAGACTGGTTGGTGGAGACGACTTTACCATTGCAGTAAGGTGATCTGTACACAAATCTTAGTCACTAGGTCAAGCCTCCTATTTATAATGGCCATTCTTTATCAAACATAGGCTGGAGGTTGAAGATTTCCAGTATTTAAGGCCAAGCATGTGCACCACAGACTCATTGTGTCCTTGAGTCTCTTTCTTAATTTATGCTGAGCAGTGTTCTCAGCTGTAGTGATTACCAAAGGTAGCTTTGATGGAGACTGCAGGAGGGAAATGAAGTCTCTGACAGGGTTTCCATGCAGCCAGTTTGTGATGATGATGCTGTTGTGTAGAGTTGGCTGAAGTCAGCAGGTCAGATACAGATTCTACAGTCAGCTTATGGAGAAGCTCCCTTGCTCTGAAGGATTTAAATGGGAACACTGTAGGTTTGCTGTTCCTATTGAGCTCAATTTTCTTGGTGGACTCTACATGGAGAGAAAGTCTCAAATGCAGCCCAACCCTAGGTCATTAGGGGCTTTAAAAGATTACAGTCAAGACCTTGAATTGTATCTAGTAATAAATGGTGCATTAGCAGAGTGTGTGGAGCTTACAATAGCTTTGTATAGTAAAACCCCAAATCCAAAATCTTAAGTATACCACTTACAGGAAAATTTACTCCATTTGGAAAAAGAAAAGCAGGGAAAGGAGAAGGCAGTGGAAGAAAAACACAGGATGCTTGCTAGTGTTCTTAGGCCACTTAGAGTGCTGCACCAGCTAATGAGAGACAGATTCCTCCACTTTAATAGAGAAAATATGATCTTAGATGAATCTACTTGATAATAGATTTTAGCTTCAAAATGAGAATTCAGCTCCTTCTAAATAAATAGCACCATAATATCCAACTGGTATTTATGAAGAGGCACATTTTATCAGCAGTTTCAGCAGCTAACATAGAGGCTTGAATGGGTTCAAAAAACTGAGTCCCTCTTACTAACTGAAAGGAAAATCAAGGCACATAAGAAGGGGTCAAGGCAGAAAACCTCACATAATTTCACCTCACCATTTCTCATACTTTAAATTTTTTTGTATTGAAGACTTTCAGTGCCCATTGTTCTCAGTTTAGAAAACTGATCACCAGGTTACTCTAGTGCCAGAATGAACAATGTAAGATTCAAAAATGTTGAGTGTTTGCAATTAGTAATTGTATACACCTGTAGGTGTAGCACTTTGATGCATTCACATACTGTCACACTATTGAACAGCAGGGTGCAAGTTATGCTCAGAGAACAGAAGCATAGAACATGGGATATTCATGTGCTCAGAATGCCTGTGTGTGCAAAGGGAATAAACAGTAGTTTACTGCCTTACTGCATAATACCTTAGTGATTCCAGAAGATATCTCCATACTGAAATTCATCTGTATCTTTTGGGCTTCCCTCATGTTGAAGGTATAGAATTGTTCATCCCCAAAATTGTTTTAAGCTGTAATTCTGGTTTGACTTAGGGAACTTTGTGCAACCTTATTTCATGCAGACCTTAAAATCAACAGATTTTGTGACAAAGGCTGGTTGTTAAAAAGTGTATTGTGGTATGGAAGCAGGGTATGTAGGCAGCTGCATTTCTAGTTAGCACTCAAGTCTCTTCCTTTTGGAGATCTGCATTTTATTGATGCTGATTAATTTGTAGAAGAAAAATAAATAGAATTCCAGAACTTACGTGTTCTTTCAAAGCAGTGTTGAAAGAATTGAGTGGAGAGTTAACAGGAGCACTTAGCACTATGGATGTCTATATTCTGTCTTGCCA
Source organism: Zosterops lateralis (assembly GCF_965231275.1). Classification (NCBI taxonomy): domain Eukaryota; kingdom Metazoa; phylum Chordata; class Aves; order Passeriformes; family Zosteropidae; genus Zosterops; species Zosterops lateralis. The sequence continues at coordinate 106,408,707 of NC_139762.1, read as the reverse complement.
AAGGGTAAATGGAGGACATTCATTTGTTCATCAGCTTCCAAATCTCCTCTCTTCCCCTCCCTAAGGGGGGAGGGAAGAAAAAATAATTTGAAGAAGGGGGTTCTGAATACCCCTATTCTCTTTTGCCTATTTCTAGCAGAGCCAGGCACGAACAATTAAATCTAGGGCTTCCCTGTGGTCTGTGAATAACACAGCACAGCGCTAACCATCAGGGCACAAAGGCAGACAACAAAAGGGGCTTTTTATTTTTTGTTTACCCTTCAGGACACTGTTTACCTTATCACTGAAGGGGAAGTTATCATCTGATCCCTTTTGGAAATCATAGCGGGTTGATTCTGTACCTCCAGGTATCGGACTGGCTAGTGATGAAGTGAGCACGTCAGCCGGAGGTTAGGGAAGTCGTGCAGGAGCTGTTGCGCTCTCCGTCTTTTCCTCTGCCTCTTGCTCCTTCTCTGTCAAACCATTCTCTCTCTCTCACTCCCTCTAAGCCAGAATGTTATTTTTTTTTTTTCCTTCCCCCTCCCCTCTAAATTTACTTCACAGCAGATTGTCTTGTAGTAAATCACCAAAAACCCAAATAGCACTAAAGCATTCTGATACAACATTAGCATTTGCTTAACAAGCACAAGATAAACATTAAACAAAGAACTGCATTTCTTTATTAGAGGCTGCAAGATACATAATCCATGAGCACAAGAAACATGGGACCCAGTGGATATGCAGATGTGTGTTATTTCATTGGCGCTGGGCGGCCTTGTTAGAAAAGGTTTTCATCTGAAGGCTTGGGGGTGGATAGTTGACTGTCCCTGGTGGGGCTGTAACTAGATACGGAGACTGTTGCAAGCTAGGCTGGGCTCCCTGGTGGATGCGCTGATTGGACAGCCCGAGGAAAACTTGGGAAGCATCAGGAAGTGAACTCAATCACCTTGGGGATGAGAGGGGAGAACCAGATGAAGGCATTTGACTTCTTTTGTAACTCCCACTAAGGACAGATTGCCAGTGCGATCCAGCCTCCATAACTGCAAATCAGGCCCTTTCCCCTATGCCGATTTCATTAGAATGGCCAGCATGGTGCAAAGAGGAGGGAGGAAAAAAAGGTTAGACACAGTAATTTTACAGGCAGGCGGGTACAAAAAAAATCTGCATAATTAAGCAGTCAAGGCTGCTAATAGGGGAGTTTATATGCTCTGGGACCAGGCAAGGGCAGCACATATGGATATAGCACTGGATATTAAATCTACGGCATGCAGACTTACTTCAGGGCCCTTAGAGAAAAGGCTAATTATAGAGAGAGGAATTGTGTTTACTGGTCTGTCTTGGGCAAAGATGTTGAGAGAAGTGCAACCAAGTTTTGCAGTTAGACATGAACAGTCTGTTAATAGAGATATCAAAAATATGTGCTTGTGGTTGCTTCACATCTAATCAACAGGAAATCACAGATTCCGAGACCCCCTTCTCCCAGTTAAATGAGGAGGGGAAAACACATACATATACATATTCCGGATGCAGGATGTGAATGTGTTCATTATTAAATTGCTGGAATTTAATCTGAACCAAGCTCTTTATCATCAATAAATTATATTTAGCAGTTTACCCTAGTTTAGCTGCTCCTGTTAAAAACTGTCAGTGCTTCTGGGTATAAGCTCCAAGTCAGCATTTAAATATAAATGGATAATATGAATGGAAGTTGCAACGGGTAGGACTGAGCAGTTAGAGAAAGGGTATGTTTATGTAACAAGTCCTGACGTGGTGGACATTAACATTTCATAATGCAGATCAAAGGTAGGGAGGAAGCCCAAGAGCTGTCAGTCAGAGGCCCCTAGCTACTGTCTAGTGTCTTCCATGAGATGTTTTCTCCATATTAGAAAGCATTAGACTTTTCTTTATCCATAGACAGACAGACAGATAGATAAAGATTTTTTTTGTTTTAATACTTTTGAAAGTCATTAGCCATTCTCTAGCTCCCTGCCCACTCCCCACAGAAAGAAGTGTATCTATCATTCTACTGAAGGAATTTTACTCAAGGCATTATCAAGAAACAGTGTCTCATATCCATAACTGATAGCAGAGACCAGTGCCCATGGCCTGTTTTGATTTAGCATTTTGCTGCTTTAGGCTTTTATCTTTTTAGTGTTTTGATAGCTATTCTATCATGGGTAGCCCCATTCTAAGGTCCTGGAAAGCAGGAAGTCTGCTGTGAGGGCCTCATTCAGCAGGGTGTCAGAGCCATGTGTGAAATGCTGGGTATCCATTGGGAGCTCAATGTGATCATGGGGTGTTGTGGAGCATGCAGGAAGAAGCCCTTGGTTTGGCTTCCTTTATTGTATTGGTAGAGAAAACTAAACCAGCACTAAGGGAATTTACTGCAGTTTTGTGTGGAGTCCAGTACCAGCACCAGAATAACACACAATGATAGAACAGAGAGGTGCAGAAAGCAGCCCAGCCCCAAATGCTTGCAAAGGCACTCTGAGAGCTCACTTTGCAAAGGATATCACACTTGTCTTGCTTGGTAAATCACTACATCCTGGCCTGCTAACAGTGACTTCATATCCCAAGTCTTACCAAAGGTGAGCTCAAAGCATGTCAGCCAGGCTGTTTGGAATTTTTTTTCTGCTGTGCTGTGATGTGAGGCATGGGAAGGAGTGCTGGGTTCACCTGGGATCAGCCAGATTTCTCAGCTACTGGGACTTGTAGCAGGTAGCAACAGAGGGACAGTCCTTGGGGTATCTGGGACAGCAGAGGCTTTTTATTCCCCATACCTAAGTCAAAGTGATAAGTAACAAAATTATATATATTCAGAATGCTGTTGTTTATGTTACTAATAAAGCCAGAAAGCTCAGAATATGTATGAAGCCCTCTCTCTTCAGGGTACCACATTATGCAGCAGTCACATGGCCATGGTACTTGCCTGAGTGTCAGTCTTCCCTATTTGCTCATGTCACAGAAGGAGAGAGGGCTCAAAGACAGCTGTACTTCTAGACTTCATGAGAATGCAGTTGAGTGGAAGACAATAATCTGTACAATGTTCCCAGACAGGAAAAATTATGTCCTGAAATTCAGCCCTTCCTAAACATTACAGAAGAGAATAGGAAAAATAGGACCTGGGAGAGACCATGCATGTACATTCTTGGACATGGTCAATCAATTGGTAAACACAAATCTGGGAAAGGCAACTATTTTTTACTTTCTGGTGCATGCAGAATGGTTTGCTTGTTTTTAATCCTGAGTAACTTGTGTTGATCTTCTCCTTCCGTTTAGCTGGGATTCTCTCCCTCTACTACAGTTACTGGTCTTTAACTATAGTTCCCTGCAACTTAGTTTAGATTTGTAAATTTGAGATGGAGACAAATACACATCTGTGCATATGTATGTACACACTCGCTTTTTCACAGCTTACACAGCAGTTAAAAGGATTAGTGAAAATTCTCTTCCAGCATTTTTTCCATATGGTGGTGGGAAAATCTGCCTTAAAATATTTGCAGCGTGTCTGTAATGATGGCAGTAAAACATCAGGATTGCCCCTTGTGAAACACATTTTGGGGACAGTTGTGTTATCAGTTTGGGTGTGAATAAAAGAAAATTGTATTTTTATTATAAAAAAAAAAAAGTAAGTTGCAATTGCCAAAAGACAGAATAACTTTTCAGTAGCAAGGAGCAAGCAGATAACCTGTCAATACTGATGATCTAATGGCAGTCTCCAGGCTGTGCTGTGTCATCAGCCAGCTGTCAATCCCACCAGCACGTCTCAAAAGCACTAATTGTTGTGATAGTATCAGTGTGAAAGCTGCTAAGAAAAAAACATAGTCCCTTGGTGCTGCTTTGTAAAAGATAGGTTGAGGATCAAAGTTCAGCTTGCCTTGACTGGATTTCATTTTTTTGTGCATAGCTACCTGTTAACACATTAGTAAGTACCTAATTGTAACTGGTTGCAGCTGCAGTTATTTTGCTAGTAAAACACAACTATCAAGCTGACTGCAGTCTCCTACAAAAAAAGTATTTGCCAGCTTCACATAGAATCACCTCTTCTCCTGTGCAGCCCCATTAGGCTTGGATAAGGGGAAGAATGCCTTCTCCACCTCATTCAAGTTGATATTAGAGACTTGCTCTGGCTATGGTTTCAGGGGTAATCCTGCTTAAGTAGCAGTTCAAGCATAATTTCTATATGCAATTTGAAATGCATATGCATGTATGTTTTATTAATACACATGTATCCATATTACTGTTTTTACAGCTTCTCTCTGCTGCATACTTCATTCACTGCTTGATTGTTAAGTCCTGTGAAAGACAGAAAGTATTTCTCCCTCTCTTTTGATTAGGAGCTTCAAAGACAGAAGTAATATCTGTGTTAAGATAGAGTCTAATATAACAGTGGCATTAGACAAGATATATGATTATAACTAGCAGACACCTGTCAGTAATGTTCTCTCTCAATATTCCTACCCTGTTATTTTTGGCTCCTTTTTGCTTGGTTAATCCACCCATTCCCGTCTCTAAATCCCACTGCTTTTTCCTTCTCATCATCTCAAAGATCTCTCCATTTCTTTCCACCTCTACAGCCAGTACTCTTATTAGAAGCCAAGTTATATTTCACTCTAACCACACTGTTTTTCCTCAGACTAGACAACTGCAGCCACCAAACTGGTTTTGGATACTGATTTAATGTGGTTTACCTACATTTATTTGTGTTACTTTTATTCCTTTATCAAGTGTAAGCATACTGTGATCATTTTCAAAGATTTCTATCTAACCCTGCTTATGCTCCCTTGTTGAGATTCCTTTATCCCTACCTCTGTGCTCTTCTAAAGGCTCACAGCTTTGAACACCTATTTCTGGAGTCAGAGCCAATGTCCCATTATCTTTTGTCACAGGACTCTTGTGCTTTGAAGAAATGCTGTCAGGACCCCTGCACAGCTCTACCTTGTCCAGTTTTGTGTCTTCTTCAACATCTAAGTTCTGCCATGCTTGCCTGGAGTGACTATTTGTTTCAGAAAAAAGGGCACAAATATGTGTACCTTATTCAGTATTCCCAGTCACATTCTTTTCTGGCTGCATGTCCTCACACAGTGAGGTTCTCTGGGCTAGGGCCACCTGCCTGGAATATAGTGTGAGCCATGGGGAGTGGGTAAAAAGGCCAGGTTACGGCATATTCTGCTGTTCTTCTCATTTCTTCAAATTCAGAGAGGTTACAAGCAGAGAATAGCTTACTTGCTCACATCTCCTTTACTCTCAGACATCTTCAGATGGTCTAGAAAAGTACATTTTTAAGAAGATCCAAGGGATTGGACATTTAGGTTTCTGCAAAGCTTATGCAAGCAGCAGAAATATGAGCCTGATTCTGCAGATTCTCAGGCCATTGTACAACGCCCTGAATACAGAGAGAGGCAAGAGAAGAGAGGCTATATTTATCCTGGTAGGCAACACCAGAAACATGAAAACAATTGACCCCTTTGTTTCTATTTCTCCCCACTTTTGCAACCCTGCCAGGCCTAATTTAGCATCTGTACTCACCTTCCCTGAAGGCAATGAAGTCTTTTACTTGGCTTGAGACTGTTTTCCCAGAAACCAGTATGTCAGCTGGCATAGGGAGAGATTTCTTGGAGAATGGGTGAGTGGGCTGGGTTCTGTGGTTCCTTAGTTTTTCTGCTGCTCCGGTTTTACCTCAGGAGACCAGCAGCCTGATGAATGCATTGTTCTAAAATGTCAAAAGGACTTCTGGGCACGAAGTGTTGCATCCTTCAGAACCACCCAACTCATGCAAAAGCAAGAGAGGTGCAACCATAGGGAAAATGTCAAGCTGGTATTGAATAGCTGCGAGCGTCACTGCCACCAGTAAACAGGATCACTTATTTGACCAGGGTAAAACAAATGCTAAAAATACATTTTGTCCGTCCAGTATTGCAACCCCACTGCTGAGACAGGGAGTTTATCTGCACTTGTGACCTATCCTGCATTAATAAATAAATAAATAAAATAAAACAAGAATAAAAGAAAATAAATCGGGGAACATACAGTAGATGCATTTTACTGCCAGAGTGGAACTTCACAATCCTATCAGGGGACCTTTTTGTAATGTTTGTAATGTGCTGCTTTCGTGCTTTAGCAAAGAAAAATGTCACTGCTGGGCTTTATTTTTAACAGATTTTTTAAGCATCAATTAATGCTAGCAAATGTAATGAAGCAGATTTTCATTTTTATTTATATTTGGGTGAAAACAGTGTGGGGGCTTGGGGGAATGACATCCGTGGGCAGGGATCAGAGGGGCAAAAAGGGCACTGCTTCTGCAGTGCTACAGAAGAGAGGTGGATTATCCTTTTGAAAGGTTTGTAAATGCAGATGGACACCCAACTTCCAATGGCAGTCATCAGGTTTGAGAAATCAAGCTGCTTTTGCATGTATCAGTCATCTGGCATCTTAAAAAATACATTGCAAAATGTGCATTTTACTCAACATGGAAGGCTGTCTGCTCCATTCAGGTGTTCACCTGCCTGAAATCTGTCAACCTTCCATATTTGCATTCTTCCTATTATCAGAAGTAAAATGACCCAAGGAGGGACATTTGTTTCTTGTTGCATGAACCCTATAAGAGTTGCATCATATTGTATTTCCCCCATGCTTGAAACCATTGCAGGGTTACTAGCAGTGTTAGCTAGCTCTCTGCTGTTTCTGTAATGCAAAGGCAAACACACATTCAGGATCATAGGCAAATTCCTCTCTTCCAACAGTGATTATTTTGCACTACTGGGAAGAGACATCGCTGAAACTTTGGCTATGCAACATTGCACTACTTTCATGGGGGCCTCTCATGGAATTAATGTTGATATCTGTCATTTGGCAGGCATATTTGACTTACCATGGTGTGACGGAGTTTTGGTTCAGGGCACAGAATGTGTCATCCAAACATAATGCACATGAGGTAATATCTTACCAACAGAGTGAATTAAGGGCAAAGAAACAACTTTAATTTGGACTTTCCCTGCTATTGTCACTTTTTTTCTGAGACCTTCAGAGTGGTTAATTTTCTGAGAAATGCTGGCATTTTGGTATATCAGCCAACTTTCTGTTTGCTGTAACTCAATTTCAAGTTGGGCTTTTTTTCCTCCCCATACCCAGCTTGTTGTATTTTTAATCTTTTTGGGGTGTGGGGAGAGAAAGGGTCTGTCAGTCACATAGATAAAATGTTGGAAAGAGGGTGGATAGATGGCTCGCAAATATGGCTTTTAGTTCAGTTGCCCCACCTCGGTTTCCTGGCTGCTCTGTGGGTATTCCTCGTCAGCTATTATTTCCAGTCCTGATCTTTGGCTTCTGGTGCCCAGCTGAACTATAGAGGCTGCCCACCTTTTCTGCTGTATAATTTCCAAGGATTTAACACAGCAATTTTTCTTCTTCTCCACTGCTGTGTCATTTATCAAGGCCAGCAATCAAACAGAAGTGAACATCAACAAAATATGTTGCTTATTTGTGAAAGTGTCACAAGATCAAAATCTGCATGCTTCATCTAGCAAAATGCATTGCAAAATCTAACAGTGGGGTCTTGTGGTCAGAGTGATGCAGAGCACAGCAAATGAGTTTGTCTTGGTTTTTTTTTTTTTACTTCTAAAATGCCCCTGTTTTTCCAAATATGACTAGAGGGGTAATACTCCTCCTTGACCTTATTTTCTGTTGTTCGAATCCTGCCTAGTGTTAAATCCCTCTGCTCACCTCCAGGTTTAATATGTTTAAAATTGCTTCTTGAGTGAGGTGAAGGAAGCAATTGAAGGGGCTGGGGGATATATTCTATCTGCTTTACATCTTTGCATCTCATATGCTTGTTTTCCCCACTTTGTTTGGAGAAAGACTGACAAGTAAGCATAACATGCCGAGTAAGTAGAGAAACTTGCTGCCTGTGAGGTTTCTGATGAAGGTGCTTTGTTTTAAAGAGCATCAGGGTTTCCAGAGGATGGCCCTCCAGCTTTTAAAAATAAAAAAGACAAGGCAAGTTAAATGCATACCTAGTACCATTCTTTTGTGAAGTTTTTATTTCTTAATATCATTAAGAGATTGATGATAGAAAAAAAATCCTGTGGAGCAGGTCTTTATTGCAAAAAGTCTGGATATACAATATTTAAATGATAGATTAAATGAACATGCTCAGGTCTTGGTCAAATTGTTTCATAAAGTTAAGAAATTAAAAACTTACCCACAACAAAAATGTCCACAAGCATCTTTATAAGCTTTATAAGCATCTTTACAAGATAGCTGTAGAAACACTTCCAATTTTTTTCCTTTTTTTGTGGGTTTTAATGCCTGAGATTGTAAAAGGGATGGCTGTCTTCACTGGCAGTCTTTTTGTCTGCCAATATGTAAAAAAAAAAATCTGTGTCTGCAAGTGTTTTCTGTGTCTCCTTCCATTCTTCTGCTTATTCTTCAACTGTGTCAACAGTATGTGTGGATAAATAAAATATCATCAAGAATGCTGATATCATCTTCCTTTTCCCTTTTCCCTCCTCTAACTTACAATAATGTGGGGCAAAGGTCTACTTAACATAACACAGTTACGATAACTAGTACATTTGTATTTCTGCTATGATGAGAGGTCTGCTGTAGTGAGACTCATCCACTGTTGCTGCTTCTTCTCAGCAGTGTTAATTATTCTTCAGGCTCGTGTAGCGTGTGTATGGAAACACAAAATAAGTGATCAGGGAGTAGGATATTTTTGGTTTTATTTGTTGTGTCAGTGACACTTCCACTCTGACACAAACTCACAGCACAACACTCCTGATCTGTAATGAGGTTATGTCCCAGGATGTGTGTTAAAAGCACTAAATAGTCCCTTGCTTATTCAAAATCCTCATTTATCTGAATTAATTTTGTGTCCCCCATTTCATTTGGGTAAATTAGGTTTCACAGTTTCACAATTTGAACACAAGTCTCACAATGTTCAGCACTTCTTTTTCAGCCTGAGCCCCTGAAATGACAGTGCTGCATCAAAATCTCAGTCTTCATTTTAAAAAAATTGAAATACTCACTTTCCTTGTTACAGAGAAACCCTCTGAGGGGAAACTGCCCAGTGCAGACTTCCAGCCATACACTCAGTTATATCTCATGGTTTTTAACCCATTCTACCCATCGTGCAGCACATGGCTTAAATCAATTTGGTTTCAGTGACTGCAGTGCACCTTGTGCATGTGCACACAGCAATACATGTAGGGTTGGACTGGGTCTTCCTCCCTTCCCTCCTGAGATCTTCTATTTTATCCCACCTCTTCTTGTTTAAATGAACTGACACACAGAGTGAAAACTCAGTGGGCCTTTTGGAGACTATTTCAGCCAGCAAATGCAGCCTTGTCAGTTATTTATTAGAGGATGTCTTAGTAAAAGGCTAATGTCTTACAGTGGTCAGCCACCTATCTCTTGCTGTTACAGGCATGTTTTTCATATCACATTCAGATTTCCTCAGAGCTTTACAAGTGTTTTTTGGTTTCTCACTGATGTTAATCACTTCATAGTCATTTAATGTCAGGCCACATTTTTCTCCAGCTCTGTAACTTTTATCTGGAGAGACTATACACTAACCTGACAGCCTATACTTTTCTTTTTCTCATAATGGTCCTGGTTTTTTCCCTAGTTTGATGTTTGATATTTGTAACCTGCTGTTCTTTTTAATTGCTTATTGTTATTAATGATACAGTGGTAACTTTGTTGGCTTGAGACATTTGGATGTAAAAATACATCATTATTGCCATAGGAGCTGCACTAAATTACCCAAGCTCTATGCTGCTCCGCATTTCTTCAGTGAACTTCAAGTGAAGGTTAAATTGAGACTTTGCTGTGCCTTTTCACACAGGTTTCATGCCCTTGTCCTGCTTCTGCTTACCACTTCTGTTCCATTCACCTTTTCGATCTACCTCATTTTTTTGTTTATTGTTGCTATTACATCTGTTCTCCTCCCCCGACCAATCTTTATCTGTCTGATACAGAGATGTCTTTTTAGACAACTCTTCTCTATTTCTTCTACTCTGATGTTTTTCCTCTTTTTCCCTTATTATTTGAAGTTCAGAACCTTGCCATTCTGTTACATCAAAGTTAACTGGAGGAAGGACTGTGTTCTTAGGCACCACTCCTCAATTGCTAGCATGGTGGGAAACGGTGTCTTTGCTTCAGTGAGGAATTAGGTTTGATCAAGGGTTGGAATAAATCTGTTAACAGTAGCATTTAGAATTTGGAAAAATAAAGCCAGCCCCCAAATGTGTAACAGATAGAGATAGAATAACTAATTGGCCCTCATTATTCTCTCATCCACAAATGAAGAACTTTCAATATAAAAATTCCAAAAGCTGTTTGTTCGACTCAGTGTGAAGTCTTAGTACCAGCAGAGAAAGTGGGAAGGAGAGTAGAGCAGGTTTAGAATGAAGTCTGGTCCTTTTTTGATATGTGGGCCCAAAGCTGGTTGCTTGCTTTATAGCAGAATCAAAGAGAGACATAGGGAAAAGTTAGCTGAAATTAAAATTGAGTTTTCTAATGCTTTCCTAAATAAAACAGCAAACTAAATCAGATGAGTAATATAAATAATTCTTTATATTAAATTGAGCTTTATCATTTTAATATATTACTGTACAAGGAGATCTCCCCTAACAGGCAAAGCAGTTTGCTCATGTGAAAATAATCTAATTAAATGCCCAGTTATCAACATAGACCTGAGGGCCTTCACAGCCTGAACCTCTTTTTCCTCCCTGTTTTTTTTTTCTGAGGGCTGGAGATGAGGAAGTGGAGGTTAGGGGGAAAGAAAGCAGAAAGTTGATACATACCTAAATGAGTTAAAGAGCTGGATCAAAATCACAGCAATTGCTGCTCATTCCCAAGTGTCCCTCACCTACATAAAAAGATGCCAAATAATAATTGACTGATATAATAGCATTAAGATTTGGAAAACAAAATATCAATATTATCTGATGTATTAGGAAATTCAAAAATGACTGTTTTGTCTTCATGCTCTTGAGTCAAATATCCAATATTACAGGATAGCCCTATCCTATCCTACTCTTTTTTTCCATTTTTTTCCTTCCCTATCTTTTAAGAATAAGCAGGCAATTTTTTGTATTTCAGCATTTAGAGACTTTATCTTCCAGACATCTAATAGTTTCATGCCAAAAGAGAGAAGGCAACTCTGACCCTTTTTGTATACTCAGAACAAAAGAATACCTGATGAGATCTGTGTACAAAACATAATTTCTACTGCTGGTCCACCGTAGTGTAGAATTAATATTGACATTTTGATTGTCTCCATGTGAGATGTTTTTCCAGTACCACTAAATTTAGAACAGCTTGCATTTAGTTTATGCAACATGAAATATCCTCCCCTACCTTAAAAAATCATGTCTTCTTTGTGCAAAACTTAAAAGTAGATATACCTGTACTTTGACCAGTGTCTTCCAGAAGACCCAAATGAGTGGGCATTACTAGTAGGCATGTAACAACAAATAACAGAGAAAGTTGGTTCTCCAACCAGAAAGCAAGAACAAGAAAATAAAACTATAGCCTACACAGTGAACAAAAATGCTGAAATTGAATTAATAAAAAACCCCAAAGTTTTAACTTATATTTTTACTGTGCTTAGTTCTTCTGAATACAAATGTGACACTTTTATTATTTTCCCCCTACAGTTTGATTAAATCATTAATATCTGCTTAGCTCAGGCAACCTCTGAGCCACTCAAATAGTAATTTGACTTTACTAAAGAAGATTTGGTCCAAAGCTTTTTCTGGAAATAAGCTTTTAGCTCACAGAAGAGAACAGAGAAAAACTCAATTCCAACCTTAATTCCAATACTGCATTCATAATGGTTAGCAGATGAAGCAGGGTCTGATTTTTCCACCACTGTAATTTATTAAGAGAGTTTTCATTTTCTGTTTGGGATGCAGCTTTGGGGTATGGTTTCTTTATCTGTAAAATGCAAATAATAATCTGTATCTCACTGTGTAGTGAGAGGATGGAGTGCTTAACCTTGGTCTTCAGCAGCATTTAGTCCCACAAAAAGTCTAGGCAGGAATCCAGAGGGATGGGAGGCCTGTTCTCCTGAGCTAGTTAACCCAGCATTTGAAGGATCAATCACCAAGTTTTTAATCAGTGTACTCACTAAGTACTATTTGAAAAGGTAAATGTTGAGCTGGATCATCTGTCTACAAATAATTCATACCACTCAGCTTATTCCTACTGGTTTAATTTTCTTTTTATATCCCATGGTAAAACTGTTTCCAAAATAAGCTCCATCACATGGGATTTTATTGCAGTGATGGAGTGTAACCTTGTAATGTGTGTAGCTATGTGATGCAACACAAACTTTTTTTTCTGAATGAATTTTAATACCTTTTTCTGATGCAGTTACAGACAGGGAGTAGCAAATTATGCATGTCCCATCAGCTGGTGAATTACACTGTTGCAGAATTCCTGAACTCTCTTCTGGAAGCCATTTGCCCAGAAAATGCTGTTGTTTGACGGAGAAGGGACTTGCTGTATTTAAATCGTTCTTACTTGAGCTGAATACATGACACTTATTAGGAAATAGACCCTGTCAGTTGCCCTTCTTTTATTTTCATCCAGCCTCACTGAAGCCAGACAATTTGTGGCTTTAATAGAACATACAAGGCACATGTGGTAAGAAGAGTTCACTTACAAGCAGCCAAAGTGAGTGCAACCAAGCAAAAAAGTGAACAGTTGGTGAAGTGAAATGCATCCCTTGCTTCAGACAAAAATACAGTGGAATGAAGGATGCAGTAGACTGGCTTTCCCTTAAGCAGATCTAATTTCAAAATCTGTCCCTGGAGAGATGAACTTTTGCTTTAATTGAGGAGGTGGATCCCAGCTCTTTGTCATTCCATCAATCAGCACCCTTTGCTGTAGCTTTAGCAGTACACTGCAGAAGGCTGTAGGAGTTATTTCCTGCTTGTTGAATAAATCTTCCTACCCAGTGCTGCTGGGAGTCAGTGTGGCCTCACCTCAGCAGCACAGTGTAGATCCCATCCTCTTCCTGCTCTGAAGGCCAGTATCCTTCAAGGCAGTGTCATAGCCTGGTCCCTGCCTTACCCTTAAGAGGCTGCAGTTGTTGGTGACTCAAGAGTTTAGGATTGTTGCTAGGATCTTGTCTATCACCTTTCTTTGGCATGGGTGGAGTCTTGCCTAAAAATCATTCTGAACTGAAAAAAAAAGCAAGGGGAAAGACATTGCTTAGGGTGCAGCCTGATGTTTTGAATTTCCTCAGCTAACATCATGATTTTGGTTAAAAGTGATATTGAGGATAAACACAAAGCAGCATGCAGGCATTTACATGAGCAGTAGTATGTGGCACAAGAGAGAAGCTGAGCAGTATAACTGTGACTAGAGGGTGAGTGAGGAAGGAGGGTATTTTCTTCACCTGCCCTCCTGTTTCGTAACGTGTGGTGACTTGCCCTGGGCAGTCCAGGAGAAATACAGATGTACTTCTGTCCTTCCATCCAATCCTCCATCCTGTCCCACCAGGACATTATAGGACTTCAACAAAAACTGTTTTTCTATGACAGGTTGTTCTCATGAGTGTAAATTCCATATGTATTCTTCTTCCTGCTGCAAATTCCAGCTGTACACTTTGCCTTTACTGTTTCCTCCTTCATCACTATATTCCCATGCTTTTCATGTCATCTTCCAAAATTCACACAGTGGTGGATCATGTTTCTCATTTGAGGGGTTGTGATGATGTTTGAGGAATTGAAAAGGACAGAAGCATTAGTATAATCAGGGAGAAATTATGAATGGGGTTCTGGAGACTTCAGGTACTGCTCCATTTCATCTTCCAGGCTTGGAAGAGTTGTTATTTGTTCTTTAGCATGTGAAGGTACATGTCCTGCACATACTTGCCACAGTTGACCCTAAGACCAAATTTTGAGCAGGAATGAGGTTGTCGCAAGTAGCACAGGGAGGCTGATGGTTGTGTAGGTGTGTGGCCAGTAGAATTTAAAAGATGCATGTAAGCACAGCACTATAAGCTAGGAAGCATGGATGGCTGTACACTCTGGAAATTACAGTGTTGTGTGGCGTTTTTTGTCCTTCCCGTTTTCTGTGTGAGATGTTGTAGCCGAGGGGTTAGCTGTCATCCATGGCATTGCTTCCGTACTCCTCAGATCTCTGGCTTATAAATGTCTGCTGCAGAATTAGCTCAGGGAAGAGTGAAAGCAATGTGAAGAAGGAGAAATTGGTTTAGGGGCACGGTTTGCCTGGTAAAAAAAATTACAAAGAAAACACATTGAATGTGGGAGATGTGCATGTTTGAGACCTAAAAAAAAATAGAGGGCCTGCAGGCTATTTCATTCCTGTGTTGTGTGTGAAGGGCAGAGTTTACATGTCTTCTTAGCAGATGCTTTTTAGCATGGGCCCAGCCTCATGATAATTTACCAGGAGCACATCCTCATCCTAGGACCCTTGCCTATAGATTTATTCAGAGTAGAAGACACAAGGACCCTTCTGGACAATCTCCAGGGTGAATAAGAGAAAGAGTTACTTATAAACTGTTACAAATTGGTGCTGGGTAATGGCTGTAGCGTTGATCAGACAATATAAGAGGGCCCCCAGTGGTTACTGACTTAACAGCTGCATGTAAGTCAGCCAGTGAACATTTGCTTGTAGCTGCTCTAGTTTTGTTTTTATTGAAGAGCAAGAAGCATAAACAAGGGACACACAGTCTAGAGGCTGCTTAACGGGCTCCACTTGTTTAAAGTGTATATTGAAATGTCAGGGCTTTCCATGAAATGAACAAGTTGTGCCTTGAGTTGGTAACACAAATTGGCCCAGGTCATCCAGAGCACTGGCTACGGGGAAGGTGCAGGTGGGAGCATCCTTGTGCCTGATGCACAAGTTGCTCAGTAACTGCAGTACATGGGTAGCCAATACAAAGAGGATCCCCAAATACAAGTATATGCTCAGCATGAAGACTGATTATATTTGCTTTTATAGCTGGTTGTCAAGTTAGTTGCTGAGGTAATGGGCTTCAGCTCAATTAAAATCTACCTGCCTGCATTCAAACATTTAATATTTGTGTAAATATTAAACATTTATATGAATATTAAATACATTTATTTGGAATTGATTCATGTTTACATTTTCCCACTATCTGAATAAAGATTACAAATGGAAAGCAATTTACTTATGCAGAAATTCTGCATGCATCAAACTTATTTGACTACGAGCAGTGGGTAAACCATTCCTATCCATCTTGCGAGGTCTTAACCATGTCCAAGCTCAAATCCCAACCATGTAAGGGCAACAGTAAGCACCAGTTCTGTGCTGCACAGTGGGTACTTTGTTCTTGTCTTCCTCATGGCGTTATTGGGCCCATAATGTGAAGGACGTGCTGACTTGTTTTACGATGTACCACACCAGGGAATGCAGTACATAGTTTTCTGTTAGATTTGGAAAAGTGCAGGCTTTGTATTAAAGGTTCATTTCTTTTTCATCCTTCAGCTAACTCATTTGCACTGTAATGTACTTTCCTATTCCTCCTCCTGATGCTTGCTGCTTTTATACCTATTTTGCAAGCCATATTTTTAGTCTAATCCATACAGCAGTTGTCTAAAATTCCATAGCATTGCTTATTTCTTACCTATAACTCTTAATAAAAAATAGGGCTGTGCCAACCTATTATATCTTTAATAGAATATTCTAATGGTTATTAAATCAATTGACTCTGAATCTCACTTTAATAAATGAGTCAGACAGTATTTTCCAATTACTGTCAGCCGCCACCTTTCCAAAGAGCAGATTATTTTGATTGAATTTTTTAAAGCTGCTCAGCACTTTTTTTTTTTTTTTTTAATTTTTTCTTAACTTTTTTTTTCTGCCTGAGTAAGAGCAAAGAGCAGCATCTCTTTTCTGCAGGGAGGGAGAGCCCTTTGGACTGTTTCTGACACTCCATTCCATTTCAGATTTTTCCCAAATGGAAACTGAAAATGTGACATTTCACTGGCCCTTTATTTATTAATGATATCATATTTTGCACTTCCATAGCACCCTATCATATTGTTTGCTAAAACATGGAGAGCTAGACAGGGGCCACTGTGTAAACAGAGCCTTTTGCATCCTCTTTCTACATCTGGCACCTTTGCAAGATTTGCCACATCCTGGCTCTTTCATGCCAGTAAGAGATAAAAGGCTGGCTGTGCTTTTAAATTGTCTATGGAGAGTGGAGAACAGGGACAAAGCCTTGTTCCCTCATCATTCCACAATGCTGTGTGATCCAGGCAAGTTGTGTGTCAAAAAATATAATCTTAAATGTTTTCAAAGGCAAATGGCAGTGATTCTGGGTCTTCTGAGCATGGTAGATAGTCTTGGACTCTTCTCCTGCTCCACTGTCTTGGTTGTATTAAAAGTCTTAAGGGATAGTAATTAGGTCAGCCTGTTAAAGTAGAAATTAAAAATTAGCACCTCTTTTTTAAAGATGGGTAGTCAGAAACACAGGCCACACTCTCATGCCCAAGGTGATAAGAGTATGTCAGTGCTGGAGTTTGGCATGGAAGCCAGCACTCCTCACTATTCTCCCAATTCTGTACACTTAGCTGTCTTCCTTACATGTAAATTATGGCTGGTCTCACATTCTTGAATTCAAGGACTGGAACCTTGCCCTTTGTCCCAAGGATGTAAAAAAACTGGTGATGTGCACAAAATGGGTGAAAACAGTGGGACTTAGGAAAAATATTATTCTGTTAGTTATACAAATGTAATCTTACTTTAAATATGGTCTTTAGAACTTGGAGACTAAAAGCATTTTATTTTTAAGAGAAAGCTTAGATTCTGCACAAATTGATGTCTCTTGCCTGGGGAAGTTTTTTATCTGCTCCAGGCGAGTGGGTGAGGGGATTTTTCAAACCCTGTTTATAAGCCTTTAGGAAAATCATATTTGCAGCATTGAATAATCAAAGTGATTTTCATGTTTGTGACCAGGAGTTCACCTTGGATCTGAGCAATATGGGAAATACAATAAGGATCACATTTAATGGGGTTCAGTTCTTCTTGAACAAGTACAATTTTTGTGTAATTAAAATTAGTTTTCCTTCAGCATCAGGAGTGCATGCTTTTTTCCTGCTTTTTTCTTCATCAACTAAGGGAATGGAAAGACAAAAAAAAGCCTTCTCTATTTTCCGTAGTGTCATATAAAAATATTTCTTTTTCGGAAGTCTTTCTTCCTTGGAATGTTTGAAGAACTCCCGTTCTGTGTTCCCATGCTCAAGAATGATTAGCATGGTTCATTTACACTTTGCCAACAGTAACTCTGTGATTTGAGAATTGTCATCGATTATCTTCACCTTGACTTGTGGAAGATCCTGAGATGGAGCTCCCTTTGCCCTAATTGCTTTGACTGTGTGTGTCAGCACAAACAAGTTGATGGAGAAACTTCACCTTGCAGGCTTCCTATTTCCTAACTGACCATTTTGGAGCACTTTCATCATCTCCAGAACTATCTGATCAGTAATGACCACGGCAAAGATATTTATATAGGAGAAATATAATGTGTCAGTCTGTACAGTCCTCATAACTAATTAGCAAGTTCAGGAAGGAAGAGGCATTTATATAAGATTTGTTGAGCCCTCCTCCTCTTTTCAGGATGCTATTCTGCAGCTTTGCTTGCAGCTGTGGGTTGCTGCCTGTTGAAAGAACACAGCTTACAACCTGCCTTGGAGGATGTGTGTGTGTCTCTTAGATCTACAGACTGGAGTAGGTTCTTTTCCTTCACACTCCCCTTGGTGGTGCTTGCATGGGCTGTGCTTGTCCTTTCTCAGCAGTAGCAAAGGCAGAACACACTGGAAGGTTTTGTCAGTGATGCTCGAAAATGCCAAATCCCAGCAACTCTTGATAATCCACTAAATTTTTCCCTGTTTATGAAGTAATTAGCATATATTTGATAAATAGTTTTTAATTTTTTTTATGAAGAGTAACAAAAGGTGTCACCTACAAGATGAAAAAGTGTCAACGTTCCCTTGGAAGTCTTTTTCTTTTGCAAAGGATTTTATCAGCCATTGTACCTGACTACCAGTGTATACAACTGGGTGGGACGTGTACCTCAGCAGCCTGTGCTCTCTTGCTGCCATATTCCAATCTCTCCAGAGAGGCCATGGTGTCAAAACAGCTGAGATTGACCTGAGCCTTTGCCTGAGTTTGTGTTCACAGCTGTGCTCAGTGGATTCAGCTAGAAATTGGTGCCTGGTCAGGCAGGCTGGGAGTCAAGTTCTTCTGTCTCATGTAGGTAACAGAGACAGGCACTTCAGCAGCAACACTCTGTGGGCAGGGGATTGCCAGGACCACCAACATTTTTCAGCTGACACTCAGAGCAGGCCTTCCATTTCACACCCTCTAAAAGCTCTGCAGCATGTAGAGGTATGTGATGATGCAGAGCGACACAGAGTCCCCAGGCAGGTGCAAGGGAGAGCCACTTTATTGCAAAAACCAGGCATTTTTAAGCAGTTAGCCAGTTACCAGTTTACATAGTTTTAAGGCACAACAAGCCCAAGTCAACCAACCACCACATACCACAATGTGGTTATGTGGCAGTCACACAGCACTTCTCTCATGTCTCTCTGCCCCTACTCCAGCTGAGTTACCCTCCCATAGCTCCCTTCTACTGAGCCTAAGTAGCAGATCTGAGCCATGATTTTACAAGGGTAACAAGCCTCTTATTTTATAAGGCTTCACCTGCATGCAACAGAGGTAGTCAGGAACACTGAACACTGCTTTCAGGAAGTGTTGGGTAGAAAAGGAAAGTAAGTTTGAAGTTTGCTGTGTCTGCATGGAAACGATGTAATTTTGTGTAAGCCTTTGTCTTTGTTGGGTTTCATCTGTCCCTTTTCATTGTGAAGAACTCTGACACCTTATAAAAACCACATAATGGTAATTTTCAGTAGTCCCACCTGCAGAATGGCCACCATCACCTGGCTTAGCTCACACTGTCTAATTCCCCTGCTTTCGCTAAAGATGCATAAAGACTTACACAAAGGCTACATTTAGTTTTTGGACTAACAAGAAGTGAAAGCTGAGAGCTACTGTTGACATTTTTTTTCAATTCCTGTAAGGGTCATTTGGGGCAGGAATGTGCCCTCACTCAGCTGCAGGAGCACCATGTTGTATTCTCTTTACACCAGTGGGAAGGGTTGTAGTATGGGATGCAAACCATTGTCTGCTCTCACCATCCTTCATGAATGCCAGTCACCAGAGTCACTGATTGTCGCTGCAGGCAGCGCTGTGTCCGGCAGGAGGTTGGCAGCCTGGCATTTAGGTGTTCAACACGGGCAGGGCATTCTCCTAAATTGCTCCTTCCCAACTCAGAAATGGCAGAGAGCTTTGCCAGCCACCAAGCACTCCATTCCCGCTTTTTTTAAATAATCAGATACAGTATTTACCTGCGAGATCAATGCTACTCGTGTAGCACACCAGTGACATACAGAAGGACCTTTTCTAAGCAGCGCTGTGGGAATTGAGGCCTCTGCAGCAGGGCTGGAAGCCACTTCTTACCTAGCAACTGTTTCTAAGTAGGACAGCCACTGACTGCCCTCATGGCGGAGTGGATGAATCCTGCAGCACCCTCAGGAAGGGAACCTGGTGCCAGGCACCAGCCGGCCTTGGAGGACAATGGGAGGAAGCAGAGGAACAAGCGGCGGGGAGCGGGAAGGGTTTTAAAGCCACAGGACGTGAACGGGAAAGCGGTGTCAGAAGGCACATGGGGACTTTTCTGGGCTGCTCAGAGGAGAAATGCAAATAAAGAGGAAAAAATTCCAGGATTGTCAGAAAGGGAAGTTTGAAATCCTGCCGCTTGCGAAAGGTTTCGTGTATGCCCATGGGACTGAGCATGTGGAGTAGGACTGATGTGAGGGTATAAATTACCCACCCTTCTCACGCTGGTTACAAGAAACTCCACCTCAGCCACAGTGCCAAAAACGGCATTCACAATTCTTACCCATGGTAGACAGAATGATGTGTGATCAGCATTAAATTCCTCATGTGCTGTTTTGCAAATGTACTTGGTCGTGACTGGGTGGCTCTGCTAAGAAATGATGTTTCAGGTCATAGTCATTATTTCCTACTAAAGGCTAATGCTCTGCATTCCTGCTTAGTGCTAATTGTAAGTGGAAAATCTGTGCTTTTAATGCCCAGTCAAGCTTTGGCTATTCTGAAGCATTCTGGGTAAGAGAACACTTCAGCAATCGTAGGTGCTATGCGGCATCCGATTTCTGGAACTTAGGAAAACAAAAAGCCACGCCAGTTCACAGATTGTTTTGGACTTTCTCTTTGTAAGGGCTGCGATGAATTTCAGTTTTCCTTTGATTTCTCCTGCAGATGAAGGACTGAACCACGAATGCAAACTCTGCAATCAGACATTCGACTCTCCTGCCAAACTTCAGTGTCACCTGATAGAGCACAGCTTTGAAGGCATGGGGGGCACCTTCAAATGTCCAGTGTGCTTTACAGGTAGGAGCCCATCACTGCTTGTCCCAGTCATGCCCTTAGCTTGACCTTGCAGAACTCCCTGAAAAAATGTGTCATGTGCTGGCTTTAGGTCAGTTTTAGGAGGGAACATTACATTTTGCTCATTAGGAATATTGATTAGAAATCATTTAGAAAGCTGAGCTCCTTGGAAGGTCAGTCATCCATCTGTAAGAAGTGCACTTCAAGCTCTCCTATCGGAAGTTTGAGTTTTTTATAATTACAGAAGTGATAGTCTGTTACCTTCCATGGTGTCACGTTCATTACGTCCATGTTTCAAACTTGCCAAGGTTAAAACTGTCCATAAATTCGTGCTTTAAAGCTTCATCTAAACCAATAAAACTCAGAGGAAAATTTGGCCCCAGTTCCCAGGCATAGCCTGTACAGCAGCATTCTCCTCTGATGGGATAAGAAAGCCCACATGCGTGTGTTTGTTGGCTTGTGGTGAGAAGAAACACCCTTGTAATGTGCTTTAGAAAGCAAACCATGCTGTCTTGCCACAAGTCAAGTTCTGCTCTCCCCTGACACAAGTCCAAGTGTGGAATAATCCTCCCCAAATCAGTGGTGTTATTCAGTAGTAAAACCCAAGTGAGAAAATAACTTGACCCAGTAGGGCTAAGCACTGCAGTGTTTGGGCCATAATGAAGAACAGAAAAATGCTGTTGTTGGAAATGAAAACACATTAAAAAGATGCCTACTGAGTTGTTGTGAGTTTTTTTAAGGCCTTCTTAATGGAACATTTCATAAAATGATAACCTAAAACATGAGTGTTAATATGTAGCTTGCATTCCCAATTTTGCTTTAAAAGATGAAAATCAAAGATAATCACAAACATGACAAAACACACTTTGAGTATTCACACATCAATGGCATGCTAATTCTGGAAGCCATTCAAGGTTTCTGTTTTCCATTAATAGAAGTGAAGGATTTTCATTGATAAGCAAATAGATCTTTTAATACCTTCATTTTACTTTTCTTTGTTTGGCAGCTCCACACCCAGTGAAACCTAAGCGAGTGCTACTGAGGAAAATTAAATTTGAATTTTTCATCTTTCAGATACAGTGGCTGGTGATGATTATTACCTCACTGTGTTCAGATTTCACACATTTCTGTGGGTTATAAAATTAAAAAATACATTGTTCCTCTTCAGTGCACGGCTTGTCTGAGCATAGGTAGTATCACCATAAATGGTTTGTCTGTAAAGGGTTTGTGTTCAATAATTCTTTCAGTTAGGCATTTCTTCAAGTTTTTAGTTTTACTACTGATTCTACTAATATTTTTCCTCTTTTTTTGTTTACACATTGTGGTGTGATTTTTTTTTTTAATGTAATGTCATGAATCTTCAGTTTCCAAGTTTGAGGTGTTGTAAATGCAACATAAAAACTTGCATATGTAAAGAGTACCCACTGAGGGTTCTCCATGTGACCAAGACTCCTGATAAAACTAATCCTTCCATTTCTGAGCCAGTAGCCTTGTAAAATGTGTTAAAGAGTATGGAGATAAGTCGATTCCAATCTGTGCAAAATACTTCATGCTTTTTTGCTGATGGGGTAAATAGACAGTGAGCATTAATCACAAACAATGATGCTTTATTAGCAATAGGCCATTAAATTACTTCAGCACATCTTGCTAGAATATTAAAAAGAAGTAAAAATCACCAATATAAGTTTTATATGGAAAATGGAATCTGATCTTTTTTTTTTCCCAGAGTAATGAGAAATGTGATTAAAATGTATGACTCAGAAGAACAATATTCTGATGTTTTTTGTTGCCTTGCAATTAGAATAATTTTAATGATTAGGAGTGGAGTCAAAGTCAAATGCCAGCATCTTTAATAAATCCTTTCCCTGCCTATACAGATTAATATTGTAGATGCAAACTTTTTTAGGTCACAGTGCACCAGGCATCCATCAGAAGTCAGTGCTGCCAACCCAAACACTGCCTCTGGCATATACAATTTAATTATTAATAGTATGTCTCCTAGGTAAACTGTTACACAGTCTTAGGGCCTTGTTTTGTAGTCATTAAAATTGAACATGTTTATATTATTGAAACCCTTGCATTCAGTGTGTAGGCAGAGTTGATCTTAAAGTATCCAAAGAGAATTTACCTGCAGTTCTGTTTCGCATTTATAGACATTGCCCCGGTATAGCTGTGGGATATAATTTTTAGCATTAACACATTTAAATACAGAGCTGTTTGTTAGCTTTAACTTTAGGCACACAGAGTAAACAGGACTTTGGCATCTGTGCTTTTCAAACTGTTGGTTTCTAGGAAATAAGTTTTGTGTGTGTTCAATCAAAGTGCAGTAAGCATGAAGAAATAATTCTGAACAGGAAATGGCATTTTCAGATACTTTATACTTGAAATCTTCATTGGTTGTCCTGACAGGGTCTTTTATTTTTTTTTTTTTTTCCCTTGGTCAATTGTTGGGTTTTTTCCCTTACAATAGGGATCTGTTTCAATTCATTTGACTTACAAGAAGCATCACATTTTGTATATAAATTACATTCATTGGTATGCATTATAACAACAGTGTAAGGTGAAATCCAAATGCACTTGCCTAATTTTAAGTCCTGGAATTGCTCGATGTTATTGGGAGATGGTTTGAAAAAACTCTTAGCTTATGATATGAAATAATGAAAGCTTGATCTCTGTCTCATATTTCAGTGTTTGTCCAAGCAAACAAGTTGCAGCAGCATATTTTCTCAGCCCATGGACAAGAGGACAAGATATATGACTGCACACAGTGTCCACAGAAGTTCTTCTTCCAAACAGAGCTGCAGGTACTACACTTGTTACCTGGGGGTTATAATATATGTATTTGGTAGCTGAGTTCAAAGCTGTACTTGCCATGACCTCTTTTGATACTTGCTTATCATCAGGATGGGAATTAGAGAAGGTCAAGAGAAATTGCAGGTGATTCAACCCATGCTGCTTCAAAAAGGCACTGGCAGAAAGCCACCCGGTACAGAGCTGAATTTCAGGATTCTTGCACTGTAGGTTGTTGCAGCTCAAGGTATTCTCTAGGAGAAAGAAATGGGCATCCTATTTTTCTGCTTGATGGCCATTAAATGTTTAGTAAACCAGTGAAATGGAGCATAAATGTATTCTTTTGTCTTTAAATGTGAAAAGCAATGCACTGAAGTAGGAGTGTAGTGATGGCAGGGAAGGGAAATAGAATTTCTCTTTTGACTTTATGGGGAATAAAAATAGGGTGGAATGAATGTCTTTTTGTGGGCCATTGTCCAATTTGTAGTGATATTGTTAATAAACAGTAAACAAAATGGTAAACAAAATGACAGAGAGAGAGACAGAGGGGCGGGGGAAGGAAGGAAGGAAGGAAGGAAGGAAGGAAGGAAGGAAGGAAGGAAGGAAGGAAGGAAGGAAGGAAGGAAGGAAGGAAGGAAGGAAGGAAGGAAGGAAGGAAGGAAGGAAGGACAGGTATGCAAAAGACAATTATGAAAAGAAACAGGAACACAAGGTAAAAATTACTTTTAACAGTAGAATTAGGACTCTATTTTAAAAAGCAGAATAGATAACTGAATTATGAAAATGAAAAGCACACGGAGTGTAATTATGATGTGTACAATCACCTCCTAACAAGTCTATCCCACCTAAAATACACTTTCATTTCACAATACATGGGCTCCCAAACAGCTGCCTTTGTTTTTTTTGTTGTAATAAACAAACCACAAGTTTTTCCACTCAAAATTTATTCCTGCCCAAGACTAAAGAAAAGATTTCGCTCTTTCCATCTAAGCCTCATTCATTGAAACTTCAACATAGCTGAACCACCCAGTTTTCTAGGGAAGGGCACAAAAGGGTGTCACTACAGAGAGAAACTCTGCTCTGCATGGGATAGGTGACAGTGTGTTGGTACTTCCATGTTGCAGAAAGCTCTTACTAGACTCCATCTCCACATACTTGGTGACAGCCTCCTTATGGCTTATCTACACTTGAAAAAAGGAAGAGGTATTCATTTCCATATACACTTAATTCATTATGTTTATTATTAATTAACTTGGATAGCCCTACCTCAGTGGAGAATGCATTATGTTAAAAAAAAAAAAATGCAGTGCCATCATGCCATTTGCATTTGTTTGTTGGGATCACCGTCTTTCTGCTCTTACGTCCAGTTACCTACCCAGGGTGGTGAAAGGGCAGCAAAGCACTCAGGCAGAGCAGTAGGTACTGAGCTTGGGTCTGCTTTTACTGAAAATACATGGATCTCTAGCCCACTCTCATTTAAAATCTATTCTAGGAGGCATTGCTTTGTTCAGGCTATCTACCACCTAAAGCAGTGGAATCTTTGGCAACTATCCTCCAGGTTATGCTTCCCTATGCTTTTACATTGCTGTGGTTTATGCTGAGGCTTCCAGCATAGCCGTATGTTTATTCTATCAAGAACAGTTCCTTACTTTTTAAATAAAATGTGCATTTAATGTGCTTCTCCCATGCTGATCAAGTCAGATTAGAAGGCAGGGTCAGCACTCCATGGTTGTAGGGAAGGCAGAGTGGAAACATGAGCAAAGTAGAGCAGGGCAGAGTGCAATAGCATAGAAATTCTATCCACATGTATGGTACAGCTAATAGTTTAAGGGAATGAGTTCAAGCATACAGAAAATATATGCGTTATAATGGTGCTTAATTTGGTGTTTGGCCAAGTGTGATTCTTCACTTAGCATTTTCTGGCTAAGAATAAGCTATAGGAACATAAGAATCCCCTCATATTATGTTCATCTCACCTTCTAAATGCAAAAATCAAGTAGGACTCCCTTTAGAAGTTTCCACTATTTCACTCCAGACGCTTGCTAGGAATGCAACACAATCCCACAGGACCACATTCCGGTGAGAACAGAGAACAAATGACCAGTCCTGAAAATCAAATCTTCAATGTATTTCTCAACCTTCAAGTTGAAATAATGAAATTTTACAGGAATTTGCTCTTTGTTTTAAGATCCTTTTGACACTTCCTTTGTGCTCTGCACCTTTTAAACACTTTTGTGCTCAATAGATACAGAACCAGCTTTAAACTTCTTTAGATACTACCTGCGTATAGAGGAAGGAAATGGAAACCTTCTGTAACAGAAGTTTATTCTCTAAGAGTGTTTCAAGTTGTGAATTTTTGTACTTACATATTTAAAAGGTTATATTGTGCATTTATACTTCTGAAATGGAGTTGAAAAAGTGTGGCCCTAAAAATGTTTATTCTTTAGAATAGAAAGCTTTTAATAAGACAAGCTTTACACAATAAGGACTTTTCTGAAATAGGCTTGTGCAATCTCCAAGTATAAGATAAGGAAGCTGAAAGGTAGATGCATTTATAGGGTGCCTAGATTTCCCCCAAAAGATTAAAATCTTCTAATTGAACACCCAGATCACTCAGTTCTCTGTAGAGGGTGGATATAACTAAAATAATGTTCTCCGTCCATTACCATAATACTGATTTTTTAGTAGATCAGAAAGTAAAGAAACTTATCACTAGTTTATTATTGAATTTTCATTAAATTATGATAAAGAAATCTGTACCTATTAAGACTTTTCTTCCTGCCCACATGCTGTTTCCAGTGCCTGCTCCTTTTTTGCCTTAGTCTTATAGGACATAGGCTTAGATGTTTGCTCTGGTGTTTGTACTTCTCTTGTCTCTGATGAGGAGTGACCATTTCTTTCCTATTTCCAGTGTTCCTATTAATTCCACAGAATCAGAATGATTTGGGTTGGAAAGGACATTAAAGATTATCTGGTTCCAACCCCCTGCTATAGGCAGGGACAGCTTCCACAAGACCAGGTTGCTCAAAGCCCCTTCCAACCTGGCCTTAAACACTTCCAGGGACACAACATATTGTGGTGAGGAATGAGGTACCTTTGTGGGGTGTTACCCAGAGTGAATGAATGAATGAATTTGCTTTAGTTTTATGCAGATGTTGCTGTTTCAGAGAGGTACTGATATCCAACAGAACTGATGAATAATTGTACATTTTTTTCAGTGTTTTATCAGTGACGATAGTTAGTTTTCAATATTATTCTAGCCAAGATTACATGATCTCAGCACCATTTTGCCCAATACAAAAATTACATCTCTTTTTGGTGAATTAGGACATTTCCTCAACTTCTTGTGACTAATAATTAGTTGCCCCTGGGGTAGTTAAGTGTCCCCACTTTAGAAATATGAAAACTAGGGCAAGAAATAATTGGATCAGCAGTTGCTTCTCATCCTGTTCAAAAGGGACCTGGCCTCAGTGATTCACGCCCTTGCTGCTTCCCATCTGGACTCCATCAGCACAGAATACCTGGGCATGAAGCCATCAGCCTGTAGGACGTTCCAGCTAATACAGAGAGCTGCAGCACTGGCCCTCAGTAGCAAAGGAGACCAGGAGCATATTCAATCAGCTCTCTTGCTGTCTATACTGCCTTCCTGCATGTTTGTCCAGTTGTGTTCCAAGACTCAGTCCTTCATTTTCTTGGTGGACTAGGTCAAGCACATCTCAGAGATGACCTGAGTTTTTCCCATTTGGAAACAATGTGGTAGTTGACAAAGTTCTGCTTTGTGAGCGTTTCTATAAAAGAGCTGTAGATTTTTGCTCAGGAGCTAGAAGTTCCTCACAGACTGGCCTGTGAGAGCATGGAACAAACTTCCACAGCAGTTAAGTATTACAACAGATGTCTTCAACTCATGCTTTTAAGAGCAGGATGCACCTACATGTGCCAAAGGCTCCCTTCTCTCATACAAACATATACCTGTGTGTAGATTTCTAAACCTTCCCCAAAATCCCAACCCACAGCAACGCAGCTCTACCAAAACAAAATACACAGCTCCTTCCCCAGGGAAAGGATGAAAGAAAGAATGAAGCACTCATAGCAGATGTTACTCATGTCGCTTCAAACAGCAGGAGAACATCCTTAGCTCCCAGTACAAGCCTCTGAAACAAAGCGGGACAGAGGCAGTATAGAAGAGTCTGTGGAAGTTTTATGTAGCTTAATGCGAGTCCTTCCCTGGGTTTCCAGTTTTACCATTTTCTTGTTCCAATTACACTGTTGAAACTAATCTTCTAGTTTCTTCCTCACTTCTTTAAGGGTTAAACTTTCCAAAGATCTCAGCATTGAAAAATGCTCCCAAAAACTCAACATTTTAAAACAGCCTTTAAAATACCCTTGACCTGAGCTGGAGCAGAACTAAGCAAGCTCTAGGCTATTTCAAGAACTAAAGACTTGACTGAGACCTTGAGTGGAGACAGTGGCAGAGCTGGGATTCAAACACTATGTTCTCTCATTTGGGGGTCAGCTAGAGAAAACTGCTAATTAACCTGGGCTGGGGTTGTCTCCTTGTGGCAGAGGCCTTCTGGGGCCAGCTGGAAAAGAGGTTGGTGTAGGAATAGCATCAGCCATAGCAGCAGTGGCACAGCTACCTCCATCTAGGATTGTTTTGCCCCCACAGTAGTTGAGTCTGTGTGCCATGGAGGTCCCAACAGCAGGGGAGACAGTGAATAATTTATGCTCTTTAAGCAAAAACAGGCACAAAACTTTCAAACCTGCAGGATGTTTTCTTCACAAAGAAAAGGCCTCAAAACATTTTTTTAAAGTGAAACTGGAGATTAGTTTTGGCATTTCTAGGTCCCCAAGCTCTTAGGGTGAAGAGTGGTACATAGATGCTGGCTTTCTAGGCCCCAAAGGCCAGGAGCCAGCAGGGAATAACTTTGTCAGCTCTTCTTAAAAAGAAGCCTACCTGGAATCCAATTAACAGTCAAAGCTTTAGGCCAGCATTTTCAAACTCAGTGGCCTATTTCTGAGAGGGTGCTGAGCACCTCCAGCTGCAGATAAGGCCAGGGCAAGTTGCTGGTGCTGAGTACATCAGGAAATCAGGTCAAAAATGCCTGAAGTTAGGAGCCTTGATAAAAGCATAGGTGCTGAGCAGCCATAGCTTCATTTAAAGTTTCAACAAAACACTTTTGATGTGTAAATACAGGCATCACATTCATTAATGTTGGCCTTAGTCCTTAGCAGGCAGTCGGGTTGCTTTTCTCAGAGCAAATGCCCAGGAGTCAGAATATCTGGGTTCATTTGTAAGGTCAGGTAATAACTTGCTCTACATAACCAAGTACACTCTCCATCTTGTGAGTGAGGATGATGATAATAATATGTGTTCCAGAGATAATAATTAATGTTTGTCTTTTAGGGGACTAGACTGAGCTGCATGCATTGCAAGTTTGCCTTTATTCCTGAGCCCTTACTGTGAATTCAGTTTCAGATAGATATGTGTGCACCAATATGTGCAGTGAGTATCTTTCCATGTCTTTCAAGATTTAAAAAATTCAGACTTGTGTTCCTGAGATTTGAGACTTTTTTTCCCCCTAGAAGGCAGAATTATTTTCTTTGCAAATTTTCTCAAAAAGGCAATCAAGAGAAGCGTGGTGGAGGCAGTTATGCATTAGCTCTTTAAGAATATACCTTCTAAGTGTTTCCCCTGCAAGTCTTTTGCTTCGTTGTCAAACAAAGTTTAAATACAAAAAGAAATTCTTTGAATTCCCTTCCAATGCCCCTTCCCTCCTGGGGATTGAGGGGTGTTATGGACACATTAGGTTTTCATGCGGTAATTCTTTCCTAAATAAGAAATTTCCAGGTTTGGAGCTTGTGAGTTCACCCGCCTTTGATTGGCCTATTCAAATGTAAACACTCCCTGTGGGTACTTCATTAGTTCATGAATATTTATAGCACATTGCAAAGCCCACCAAGCCCAAAGTGCCAGAATTTTTCAGGGACCATTTTGATTTCACAAAATAGTGCTTGTCAAAGATGAGCTTAGTATTAATGTGTCTTATTTGTCTCCACATACTTCATCTATTAGTAACTCTACATACCATACTGTGAAATTTTCTACACTTTTTCCTGGAAATAAGCAGGAAACAATGTGTTCACAACATCCCTTATACATTCCCTGTGAGAGCATTCCTTAAATTTCTGGAGCAATTCAATGACAATTGTGGGTTGGTTTTTTCAGATGCTTGAGTAATATTATTGATGAAAATACAGAATTAATTGGCAAAGAGGGTACCGCACTTAAGTGATGGATTTTACATTTAAATACACATTTTAATCTTGAAAAGAAATTCAGTCTTAAAGGACAATAAAATGATAAAAAGTGAAAAGTAAATATACTGTCATGAGTGACATTCATTAAGTACCTATTTAAAAATTGCAAAAAAATTTATTCCTTCTCTTTCTAGGGGATAGAATCATACTCAAGCGTATGTGCTTGAATATATGTTCCTATTTTTTCCTGTTTATATGCTTCTATGGCAGGATTCTTTTTGCATATTATAAGTACCTGTTAAAAAAATAACCCATGCATCTCTTCTCTAAATTGACTCATATGGTCTATATTAAATAGATTCTGCAGAATTAGATAATGTAGTACAGTTTTTAATCCTTATGACTGCAAATCCTTATGGCATGCAAAAATGTTAAGTGAAATTCATGGTTTCCAGTCTGAAAGCAGCAAATGTTTTCTCTGAAACCTATCAGTGATGCTACATGTCAACATTAAAATCATAATTTCTGAGATTTTTTAGCAAATAGAACAGTGAGGTGTGTGAGATTTCAGCCTAAAGAAGCAAATCAAAAGTTGCTTCAGAAAGAAAAAGGCACAGAAAGGCAGAAGAAGAAGGGAACAAAAAGCAGAGGAATAGAAGAGAAGCAGAAAGGCGATTGTGGGACAACAAAAGGAACAAGATAGAAATAATAGTGCTTGGGAAGGCAAACATTTTTTCTTCTGAGCGATGCTGTAATAATGATAAGGCTAATAATGTAAAAATAAATCATGGTAATATTAGGGGTAAGTTCAGTTGTTACATAAGGGCCAATTTCTACCCTCAGTCCCTATAGAAACCTCAGTGAACATCAGAGAGTCCTGTCATAGACTGAGGGCAGGGAAAGCAGTAAATGTATTCCCTGACCCACAGATAATCATTAGAAATGGAATTCTGCCCTTTGCAGAAAATGAGGTTTTATCATCTGTGCCCTGAATGTTTCAGTCTACACCTTGCCATTAGTCAGATCAGTTGGCACATACACCTGGAATGAGCAGAAGAAATAAGCACTCTGTTTGCATATGAATAATTTCCCTGGTAGATCAGTTCAGTTCTCTTAATTGTCCATCCATTAATTTCTTGCTAATGTAGTTGATATCGATGGCTGATTTTCTGTGCTAAACAGGAAGCACCACTTCTTCATTCTAGGACACATTCCTTCCTACAACTGCCCTGCTGTTAGCTACCAGTAGCTGCCATTATATTATCTTTCATCTGGCCCAGAGCTGACAACAGATGGCCATCTCCGGGACTGCCATCAGTGTGACTTTATGAAGCATCCAGCTATGGTGTATTGAGAAGCTTCATGGCCAGTTCTGCAAATCTGATTTCCCTTCCCCCTACCCCGCTGCTGGCCCCCCTCACTCCATCTCTATGAATAAGCTCCTTATTCCTGGCTCCACTCTCCACTGGTCCTGTCATTTCCCAGAGAGTGGTGGCACACGGTTATCACTGGAAGTTTGCAGCTCAAGGTCTGCTCCCACTTCCCTCTGGAGCACTGGCACAAGGTTGTTGCTGCTCCCAGCATCCTCACTCATCCATGTTTTCGGGGTACCAAAGCATAGGTACAGGGGTTTGGTAACAGCAAAACTGCTGCCTCTTAAGATCTGTAGTTCAAACCCTACCACCACAGAGCACCTCCTCAAACTTCAGGATGGTCTTTTTTTTAAGTTCCACAAGACATGCTGCCAAACCAGCATTGAATATATTAAGTGTGAAAGAAGCTAAAATATTGATCAGAGACCTAAAGTGGAGAAAAGTGTAAAATTCACAAGCATCCTGATTCCATTGACATGTTAGATCACTTGGAAAAGCTCTTTCAACTGTGTGGCTGCTGTGCATTTTGGAGAAAGATATATTGTTTGCTTTTGACAGAGTTTTCTAAAGCAAGGTACCTCCAGAGCCATCCCGTATTTTACAACAAATTCACATTTGTGTCCTTATTGTGATATTTGCAGCGAGTCTACAGCTAGTGAGAGTCTCTGCCCTCAAGCTATAAAGGAGTAAGGCTCCATTGCTGGAGAGAGAGCAGCCATCTGTAAAAGGCTGAGATGTGGTAAGCAAGATGAATACTGCTTAAAAGCAATGCTTGCCATGCTGTCATTTAGAACAGGGAGGATTTAAACGAAAGTGAAAGGCATGGTAAATGAATCCTTTAAAACTGGTCAAATTTTCAGCTGCCAAAAAAGAACAAGTTTTCTCCATTGATAGGTTCATTGAGTAGGAGGAAAGTTGGGAGGGGATGAATTCCCCTAGGGAGGAGGTGCAGATAGTTTGGGAAAACAAGGTGTGGTCAGTGATTCATAAAGAGACACTCCAGTAAACAGCAAACTTGGCTCAAAAGTGGTGCCTTTTTTTTTTTTTTTTTTTTTTTGTTTCTTCTTTCCCTTACTTTGTTTTTGCTTTTTATTTTTTTGCTGTCAGGGGCAGGGTAAGAGCATCATTGGGCCACTCCATTCTAAACATGAGTGAAAAGACTCTGGTGCAGAGTGGCTACACAACTAGAAGTGTATGTTGCAAAAAATGTGTATGCCCCTCAGCCAGAAGGAACAGGTTTTAGGTTTAGCATTTCTACCTGTTATTGGAGTCAGTTTCACTATGCTTTGATCAAACCAAGGGATAAACGTTTTGGATGGGAAAAGAGTGTAATTTTGCAGTATCTTGTGATTTTTTTTTTAAGTTGATCTTCCTTTGTGTTCAAAGCTGAAATTGAGTGTCCTCCACCCTGTTAACAAAGGAAGAGAGAAAGAGATGATTCAGTTCTCATGAACCAATACTGCTGAGTTACACACATTTCTATGTGCAGCTTTAGTTGTTTTTCTGTGTTGTTATAGTCTCATTTTGCAGGAGAATCGCTAGGCACAGTCACGGATCATGGGTGTGTAAGTTTGCTCGGGGATACGCTGTGTCAGTGAATACTCTGCCTCCCCCCATACTTCCTCTGTGTGGATGTGTGCTGTGTAAGATAAAGAACTTGTGATATTGTTAAATATTAGTGGTGCATTTTGCTTGGCTTTGCATTTGTAAAGGTGAAAGGTGATGGTGCAGGAAAATGGAACAGTATATTTGCTGTGAGACAGGCACTAAGAACTCACTCCCATGCTCAGTTATAATTCATGACTGTACTGGTGGGAAGCCCTTATCCCTCTGAGGAGTTAATGCATCTCTACTGTAACCTGCTGAGAGCACCCTGTGTCCCCTCCCACCATCTGTGCATTCACTTGCGTGCTTTCTCTCTCCCCCTTTGCTGTGAGATCTCTTGGTGTTTAAACTGTCACACTACTAGTGCCTGGTAAAGGTGGCTTTATGATGTGCATTAATGCTGAATTGTCGTTGAAGGGTGAGGAGGCAGGTAATGGATATGTTACCATTTGTTTTAAGTTCTTGTTAGAAAATTCTGGGGAGGAAATAGATAGAAAGGTAGGTTTGTTGCTCCAAACAGCAAACAGCTTTGAACAGTACAGAGAAATTGTCACAGCTCTGGGTAAGAGCTGTTGATTGCAAATGCATCTTTCTTCCCAATCTAGGCATATTTTATGGTTTCTTGGTACAGTGGATCTCTGTCTTTCCATGTCAAGATCTGAACCAACGGCATTATAAATTGAATAATATTTATTTACCCATCAGCTGAATTTTATTTTCTCCAAGTTGATCTACTCTTTTAGCTGAAAGGCTCTCTTGTAGGCTGCAAGTTGCTTCTTCGCTACCTGAGACTTGGTATTCATGTGACCAAGTGCTATAAGCTAGCTCAGTCTTAACTAAACAGGTAGTGTATGAAGATTTTTTATTATTATTATTGCTGTAAGGCACTGTCAGAAGACTGGTGAGACTGTCTAGCTTCGAAAGAATTGCACTCAGCTCACAGAGATTTAGATGATGCTTTATCAACCTGGCACTTTACCACAACATTAAACTCAGAATATGGTTAAAAGACCATGTACTTGACTGTCATGGCAATATTAATTTGCAGTGTTTCACTGGATGTAATCTCATGTAGTCTGTTGTTTGTATTCCTTTAAAACTTATAAATCAAATCCAGACCTGGAATACCAGTGTATGAACTTAACAGATGTGCTGCCATAAGGGACCTGCTAGGTTATAAACTGCAGAAATGATCTTTTTCTATTTGAGATTTCTAGCTTATTCCAGGGAGATTTAGTAACCACAGAAGTAAGGTGGAAGGTCACATACACTAGGACGGTAGCACCCACCCAGCTCTTGACGTTGGGTGTAATTGTCAGGAAATCCACTTCTAATCATTTTATTATTCAGTTGTAGCATCCACCAAAGCTCCTGAGCAAAAGTAGGGCAAGAATGACTTCAGTAGCTCTGTGTCCAGGTTTTCTTAGGTGAAAGATCACTTTGAGATGACACAGCTGAGTAGTCAGGCTGAAATCCTAGTTGGTACTTTATTAATTTTGCACCAAGATAAATCTTGAAATTCTGACAAACTCCATGACAGGTGAAATTCCTTCTTGCAGAATCTGCTCAGCAAGAGGCTGCTCATTTCGTTCTGTTCAGAGGCAGGCAACAGGAGGGCAGCTTTATAATCAGCCCTCAAAGGAGCCCTGGCCGCCCCAGAGCCTTGGACTGATTGAATAACTCCTGGGCCTCTTCCCCTAGGCCTCCATCAGCAGGGGTCCTGTGGAAAGCAATCTCCCGCAGACTGGCACTGAAGTGAGCTTTAAACTACTATTTTCTGCTCTCCAGAGGAGCCTGGAGTACTAAAAGATAGATGGACTGCAGATATTTTATGAGAAACTGTCAGAAGAAGAGCAGAGTAAATGTTTTTTTCCCTCCTTCGAGTCACACGCTGCATCACTGTAGATTTTTTCCCAGAATCTTTTACACTGAAAGTTTGAAATTAATTGGTTGCTAACCTTAATTTTCCCCCTCCCTCTTATTTTTCTTTTTTTCCCTTTCCCTCTTTTTCTTCTTCTCTTTTTTTCCACCTTAAATATTCACTCAGAGGCCCTTTGCTTAACCACAGTTGCAGAAAATCAGTACCATTTGCACTGAAATATTTATAATGACAGAATGAAAAATTGGATTCATTTTCTGGCCTGTAGCCGAACAGTCTGCAACTTTGCACAGCATTGTTTAGCATCTCTCATTCCTTCCTTTTATTGGGGTCCTTTTCAAACACACTCACACACACTCACACACACACACACACACGCGCGCGCGCGCATGCTGCCCATGCTTCAGAGGAATGTTTAGCAAATCACAGACCCATTTTTAATCTCAACCTTGAGAAAACAACTTGTCTGTAACCTTGCCACCATCTGACAGGGGGGGAAGCAAAGGGGGAGGTCGCCAGGAAGCGTGTAGAATTCCTCTAACAGGAGAGATTATGGA
Organism: Zosterops lateralis; assembly: GCF_965231275.1. Lineage (NCBI taxonomy): Eukaryota > Metazoa > Chordata > Aves > Passeriformes > Zosteropidae > Zosterops > Zosterops lateralis. The sequence goes on along the minus strand of NC_139762.1, from coordinate 106,373,791 downwards.
GGGTGACATGCAGTAATCTGCCCTCCACATTGAAGCAGTGAATGGCTAGAATTCTACAAGTTGCTTTGGTGTGTTGCAGGTTAGGCAGGGTGGACTCAGTACCAGGCTGGATAGCAGGATCTTTCCAGAAAACCTTGTTCTGCCACCAATTCCCTCTGTGGCCTTGAGAAACTCATTTGCCCACGAAGGAAGAGGTTGTCAAAAGCTCCCTTTTATGCCTGAACAGAGACTGTAAAAGTGCCCTGTGCTTCTTTGCACCTCCAGAAAACAGAAGATGCTGGAACTGTACATATTTACTTCCCTTGAAGCAATGGTGTGAAGGTGAAGTGGTTGATGTTTGCAAAGAGCTTTGAAAATGAAAGTGCAGATCCTCAGGCTCCAATTTGCATCCCCTGCCAGTATAAAAGGTACCTTAGTCAGACAGCCAAGGATTCCCTCAGTACGCAGCAAATCCTGTTTATTTTGCAAGCTGGTTCTGTATCACTCCCTTTTGGTCCTCACAGGCATGTCTCAGACTCCAATGAATTCCAGGGATTTTTAATTGGTATAACAATCCCGTGGGGCTATTATGAGCTGGCATATGTTTGGGCAGTGTTAGGAATGCTTTAACATGCACTGAGGACTGTGGTAGCCCATGATTTGAATATTCAGGCCACATGGATTTACAATATACAGTGAACATGTAGGAATTAATCTGAAAATTTAGCAGAGAATTGTAAGTCTCTACAGATGTCAGACTCTTGTGCAGAAATTAATAGGGAAATATATCTGTGAAAAGAGGTATTTCAAAAACCGTTAGAAATTACTCTCTGCTGAGTTTGTAGATTGTCTTGACAATGCATTTGTTTCTGGAAAAACAAGCCCTGTGGCCAAAATCTTAATTCTTAACGCCTAAAAAGAGGCTTCTTGAGACAATACTGGGTCCTCCAAGGAAGTGGGTTGGATGCAGGGGTGAATTCTGCAAGTTGCTGAAAATCTCCTGAAAATGCAGGTGACAGAAATTGCCGGTCAAGGTCTAAAAATGTCGTCTTGCTAACTTCACCCTTATCAAATTTATGACATAGGTCTATTGCTGACAGCAGGTGTCTGTGTATAGTACTAAATTCTGATCTTTCAATTCCACATCACTCATCTAAGCACAAACTTTTTATTACTTTGTTTTCTTCTGTAAAAGCTTCTTGATGCTGCCTCCCCCTCAATGCTCTTAAGAGCAGAGCCTGAGCAGGTATGCCTAGAAGCAGTAGGGAAGGGGTGGACATCTGCTGTAGGCACCAGTACAGCTCAGCTAGCATGGCACAGCATTCCGTAGTTTGTGAGCAACACATAGTTTTTATCATTCAGAGTTTCTTACGAACTTGCAGATTTGTCTTTTCACCATGTTTCCCAAGATACTTTGACAGGTCAGCCCGAAGTGATGAGTGTTCTGACACAAACTGTGTCGTGTCTTAGAAATTTTGCCTGCAGTTGTTTTACTTTTGTATTGCTTTGATTTGAAAAGGAACTTCGTACAAAGTGATGTGGTTTTGGGATATAACAAAAAAAAAAATAAAAAATCCAGTATGCATGCATTACAGACATTTCTGTAATTTCCTGCTTAGCCCTTATTATTGCTTTCTGATTTTCTTTTTTCTTCATGTATATAAGTGAAGAATAGTATAATTCTTTGAAATTTTAAACAGTTGCTGAGAATCAAAACTAATAGAGATGAGAAAGAATGTGAGCTTGAATTTCAAATACTAAATATGTTTTTAAACCAGTAATTTGAAAGCAAATTGTTCTGACTATTTAATCACACTTTAAGGGAGGTTGCAGACTCAGAGTAGGCTCTTTCAAATCCAGAGGTATTTCTTTGTTTGAACTGACCAGGACACAAATATACAGGTGTGTAATATGCCTTAGGATGCTAGAAAGATTTGTGGGGACAATAGACTACAGACCACAGTGAAGTGACAGTACAGATGTAATGGAATGGTGCAGAATTGTTACTGAACATCAGGGACTGTAAGAGTAGCCCACAAACAAATGTTTTATCTCACTGTTGAAGACAGTACCTTTCTAAGAAGGCTGTTTTCTCTGTGGGCCTGAACTGCTGTGTGGGTTTTTGTTTGAAGTGCCAGTCTGTTTACCAAAGTTATTAGTTTATAAATTTTGGCATGGTAAAGTAACTGCAAGAGCTTTAAATTAGGATAAGTGCCACTTCTGTGTGGCAAGTTCCTTTGAGGGCTTATTAGAAAGAAGGCCTCCTGTTGCCTGCCCCTTTATGCATGGCACTATTGCTGTGGGTACTTGTTTATAGCTAACTTTCGAATTTATATAAGTGTGCACTGTGGTATGATGAATTGCCCTCTAATTGCAAAGATTTTGCTTTTTTATTTTTTTTCTGGGTTCAAGCTAATACTTTACTTTAAAGGGTTATTCTTATTAGGTGGGGTTTATTTTGATGAATTAAAATTAACTTGAAGTAGCAAATTACATAAGATCGTGAGGGCTATAAATTAGCCTCACCATAGCTACAGCACATCTTTTTGTAAAGGAATTAAAGTTCTCTGTTTCAGATACCTTGGCACTAAATGTAGACAGCAAATGAGTGTTGTCTCCAGTTATTTTCCTCGTAAATGTGATTCTTTTCACTCAATCCAAAGATTGCCACACTAAAAACAGTCCTAATGGGCAACGAGGGGTGAAAGCAGCAGCTGCAGGAGGCTGGATCCCCTAGCAGGAGACAGCCAAGGAGACAGTAGTATCTGGCATCACAAGCCAAACCAGAGGTGAGGGGTGGGAGCATTTCTTCGACTGTCAGTACAGGGTCAAGGCAGGACCTAATGGCACGCCTGACTTGCAACGTGTCACTGGCCAGCTGTCTGACAAGAAACAGAATGACCAACCTCAGAGAATGACATTTGGTAGGATACATCATCTTTCACCGGGAGGAAGGAAAAAGGCATAAAAGGATGCTTCTTTGTGTGCTACTTCTTGTTTGGGGGAGGAGTATTAAATTGTAGGAATTGGACTTTGCTGCCTTCCCCATTTTTTAAGGTTCTGTAAACAGGAGAAAGTGAGAGTAAAATTCCTCCCATTTAGCTGTGGTCACATTTCACACTTCTTTTACACAAATGCAATTGAAAAAAACCAAACCAGAAAACAGAAGACAATAGAGAATCCAAACTGCATTTTACAACCAACAACCACAATGACAAACATGAAATTTTCTTGTCCTGGTACCACATGTTAGTAAATGCTCCAGATTTATTGATTTACAGTGTATGTTCTCACAAAATTTAGAGAATGACTTTGTTATAAAGGTCAAAATAGCATTCTGGTCTCTCTAAAAGTCGCCTTTAAAACAGAGTTTCTTGGGCTAAAAAGGGGGAAACTCAGATGAGGTTGCTCTAAGAACAAAACATTTCAACATAGGGTTCTTAACTGTCTAATTAATCACCAGCTATGAAGGGATAAAAATTGTCCTTAGTTTCTTTTCCAAGTAGTAGATTTGTAATTCACACACACACCAAGCCTTCCACATAAGCACTGTCCCAGTTCCTGCTATTCCTTGTTTGAAGAGCTGTAGGAATAAGGACTGTAAGATGTCCAAGATAGGCTGGCACAGTAACTGGTTGTGAAGGAAGTCAGAGCACAAAATCCATGGGGGCCTCTGCTTATCAGCTCAGAAATCCTTGGCTGTTACCATCAAATCTGCTCAATCTGGCTTTCCTTGCAAACTGTCTTGAAGGAAAAAGATGCACCAATGTGCAACAGAGTTTGGAGCCTTTAGAAGAAGAGGAGAGCTAGCAGAGCACCATTGCTTTTCCTTTTCTGTCCTACACAGTCTAAAATTGACATGCCATGGACAAGGGGACAAACTTTCATTTACATTTCTGATTTCAGAATCCAACATATGCTCCCATCCACTTCTGTGTTATCTTAACTGGGTGTATGTGTGCATGCTTGCTGGATGGATAACTTCCAAATAGGATTTTTAAAACTGGGTTTGTTCAAGGTTTGCTTTCACCTGAGCGAAAATGTTGTTAGCCACTGGGAGTTATTCTTGAGCTGTTCCACAACCTCCAGTGTGCCATGTGCTGTTGTACAAGGCCCCATGCACCAGCTGGCAGTGTGTGGAGAATCCAGATTCCAGCCTGTCCCCATGTCACCTGGTAAGCATAATACCCAGTGTTATGTCAGGAAGATAGGGAGGTGAACTCGGCGATCAATAGAAGTGTGGGATGTGTCTGTCTGTATAATAGGAGTGCAGACAAGTTACAGCACTTTTCTTTCAGACTGCATCAAGAAACTTGTAATTTCACTTGTAATTTTGTTCAAAGAGATTCTTGTACATGCACCTGTGGAAAACTGGAAAGTATCATTGTTTTAAAGGTTGCCCTTTGCATATAAATCACAGCTCTGTGTGCTTCCCCATTTTAATTGGGTGACCTTTTGAATCCTATGGACAGGAGCTTGAATTCTGGACCTGCAGGTTGGTTGAAGATTTGAAATCAATTCATGTTTTAGCAATTACTCTGCTTAAAGCAGAGAACCCAAAATGGAAATTTGAGAAGAATTCCCCTTGGAAAGTTCCTTTCTGCAAGTCATAGAAAACTTCATTGCAGACCAAATAGATATGCAAAAAATCCAGATTCATTTGTCAGTTTAATCCTTGAAAAGGATCAGGATTCATTGAGTATGAGAGAAAGAGGAGGAGTAAGGAACATGTAATGTTTCCAACAGGACATTTCTGTGCAATTATCAGTTTAAGCTTCCATTATTTGTCACTAATTACTGCACTGAGCTGTTAAATATTTAGTAGTAGTTTGTTTAATTGGGTTTGACCTATAAAGGAATCTGTGCATAGCATAGCTCCAGTTGCAGGAGCCAGTTTCTCACTCGTAGCTAGGCAAATTTGTATTCACATAAGATGATCACATATTGTCAGACAAAGGGGTTTGTTTTTGTTGTTTAGGTTTGTTACCTCTGTGTCCCCCACAGATTTATTTGTCTTCAAGGTATCTGAAATCAGAGCACAAAGTAGAAATGCTGCCTGTGGATGTAAAAGGGGAGGTCGGTCAAACTTAAACTTGTTTACAGATATTGTTTAGAAAGCACCAGCATGATAAATTAAACATAACAAAGAAAAAATTTAATGCGGAGCAACAGCTAGCCCATGAACATGTGTCTTGTAAAACACTGACTTAATCCCTGAATATCTTATTAGGCAGTATTGCCTATCAAGGCTTGGTGTCCCCTGTTACTCTGTTGTACAATAGCTGCAGACAAATCTGTATTTGTTCAACTTTGGGTTCTGCTTGCTCTGTCTGACACAGTGAGGAGACTTCTGGCTGTGGCCTCTGCAGAGGGTGTGCAAGAATCGATCAGTAAACGAGCAATATTCACTGTGTTTTAAACCCTAAAGGCCTGGCTCTATTCTTGCTTATTCCTGTCTTGAAATTCCCTTGATTTCAGTGGAGCTTTTCTTAATTTATACCAGGGTAACCATAACCATATTCTAAAGTAATAAGACTTTTGGTATATTTCTCAGAAGTGCCTCCTTCCGCCTTTTTTGTTTAAGCTTTTATTCCCACTTAATGAACAATTTTCTTATTGAGGAAGAATGCTTGTGTATTAATTTCAAACATTTGCAGTATCACAAAGGCCTTGTTTTTCTATAGACAAGACTTAGACCTGGATCCTGATTATCAGTACAGCCTCTTTGCCATATAAAAGGTTTCCCAGTTTTGAAGAATTGTTGTGAACATGCCCTGACCATTGCCCTCTCTCCACATTACTTTCTCTTTTGTGGGGTAATGCACACACCTTTCCCATTCAGCCAGGCACACCTGGTCTGAAATGGAAGACATTATTGCAAGTTTTCCTGCATTTCAGTGAACAGCAGACAGGGTGAGGCAGGCTCATGGGAGGCGATTGCCTGGCACCGTAGGTTAAAACAGCCTTCGAGCTACTCTGATTTATGTCAGAGGCTTAGCTGGGAGCCCCCTGCCAACGCTCATAATGAGGAAGGTGCAAGGATGGTGAACAGGCATCAGTGTTTGTGTCTGTTCTCTTCTAGTGACAATGATGAAAGCCTTATTTGCTGTACCCAGGAATATATGTCATTCTTTTCCATATAACAAATCTGTGATATATGTACTCGCATATAGTAATGAATCTAAAAGGAATCATTGACATTTTACTAGTGACTTACTGGAAGTCTCTGAAGAAAAATAGGTATCAGGGGTTTTGTGTTGGTTTGGGTTTGGTTTGAATTTTCAGTTTGCATCCCTGAAAACATGCTTTTCAGTTTGAGATTTTTTACTGGTAGTTTTTCTCTGACACAGCTGGAAATGCTGAGTGGAAAAACCAGAACACTGAGAGTTTTACATAAATATGATAAAGAATAAAATCTGATTAGCAGTCATGCTATTTCAGAAACATTAACATAATATCAAATCACATAGGTTAGGTGAATTAATTTATATGAATGACTGCAATTCAGTGTAGACTTTCCTAAATTATCATTGTCAACAGTGGTCAGTCATGTCCTAAGATGACCACTTAATTGGCAAACATGTCTGAGAACAGACCTGATCCTCAAAGGCTGGTAAACATCAATTCACCACACATAAATGATATTTATGGGAACACAGATTCTCATGGGATTTGGCCTCTTTCTTGTTGTGGAAATAGCTCTGGTTTAGTTCAGATCAATTTCCCTGGGAATCTGAAGTTTCGGAGACTGTATTTTGTTAGGTCTGTGCTGGTGAGCTAACTTGTCCTGGATGAAACTCCATGCCTGCTTTTAGTGTATTTATAAATTCATTGCTACTCTTCCTGCTCTGCCAGCTGCATTGTGGTAGTGGAGATGCTGGTGGCAGGGACACTTTGCCTGGACTTCTTCTGTTCTCTCCAGAACTCCAAAGTCTCCATTCAGCCTCCTACTTCTCACCTATGAAAAACTATTAGACATATCTCTTTCCTAGTTCCCTCATTCACTCAGCATAAGTGGGACCACTGAAATATGAATATATATTCATTTGTGTCAGAAGCATTGCAGTTCATGGGGTGAAACACATCAGAAACATTTGTTAGTTCCTACATTTCAGATACAGTAATTCAAGTTAATTTCTTGTAGTTAGTGTTTTATGAAAGGAAGAGTGGGGTCTGAGAGGGGAAATAATCTCTCACTTGTTAATCAGCTTCAACTGAAGTTGCTTGTTTTTATTTCACATATGTGAAAAAGGCAGAAATGTTTACAATCTGAATGTCCATAGATGCTCTGTCAGTACAATTTAGGATTATAGAACCTTCAATTAATTCATTTGGTGGAGTGCACTGTAGAAGTCATTACCCTTAGTACAGAAACCCAAATCCCACCTATACTGGTTTTTTTACCTCTACAGCGACTGAGCCTTAGCAACCCACATAACTGAATATTCTTAATTGCTTGCAGCAACAGTGGAGCCAGTGCCATAATGTGTTGGGGCATTGAAAGTAAGTTTACTGCTTTCAGATGCTTCAAAATGGCCCAGATATTCTACTGAAACCACCTCCTAACTATGCAGATTTGGTTTCATGTCTGATTTGGGGTTGGCTGAGCCTCTTCCTCTCCTGGGATGAACATCAGGAAAAAAATACTAACCCTGAGGTCTGTGGAGCTGTGAAATAGTCTCCCAGGAGGAGCATTGGAAGCTCTAATTAAAATTGGACTGGGCAAAACACTTGAAATTACACTATAGGCAATAATCCAACACTGGCAAGATGGGTGGAGAAAACGCCCTAATGGGTCTTTTCTGTCTTTAAATTCTATGAATTCTTATTCTTCTCTTTTATTATGCTATTTCACCTTTTTGTTTAATGGTGACATAGTGTCATCTAGAAAGTATTATAAGACACTATTGTGAGCTGAGTGAGATGATGTTAAATGTCAAAAGAAAATGCAACAGCTTTTCTGCAGATTCACAGTGATTATATGGAGCTAGGAAAAGAGAAACTGACTGTAAGCGAGGGACATGAATGCAGTGGGTTTGATCTGTAAGACAGTAGCAAATGCACTGCATGCCTGTGATATGCATGTTTATCATTTTGACATTGCATTTCATATTCTCTTCTTATGACGAACAGCCACATTTCACCAAATCTAACACAGGTGTGGGAAAGTAATTTATTGTAACAGTGTCTGATCGCTCAGATTGCTGGAGACTTCCATCCCAGTGTTTCACATATCCCCAAAGACCTGGACTAAATAATATGTTTTTACATCTTAATTTATAGTTTGTGTTTAATCTTAGTATTGTACAAATCTAAGTAACTCATCGATTAAATCCTTGAGTATAATCATATTACAGTTTACCAGGAAAGAATCCTTCAGCAATGTAATGAGGTCTTGACAGGAAACTCTGTGCTGCAATATTGAAGCAGTACAAATATGAAGAAACAGAAAAAATAACCTTTTGTGCTGCCTTTTTTATAATTTAGTCTGAATAAGTTTTATTTGCTTGGTTTTGGTGTTACCACTTAATACTCCTCTTCCTTCCTCCCTTGCCTTTCCATATGGTATAATATTCCAGCAGTGTCAATACAGAGCTTTCTGTATGAGAGGTCATGACAACCAGGATAAGTAATAAAGCATTGGACCGAAGTTCTGGAAACCATGTTGATCCTGTGCTCGGTTTTGCTAGGCCTGCCCTTCCACAAGCCTTTCTTTCTTCCTCTTCAGTTCTGGAAAATCTAACATCCTCTTCTTAGCTGCAGACAGTTTGAGAAGTGTGGTACAGGATAAGAAGTTGGAATAAAAAAGAAGGGAAGAGAAGCAGAAAATCTTGATTAGAAAGTATAATTTAATAGAACATATATTGAACCAAATGTATTGATTAATGTGGTAGATATAGTACTTATATTGATTCAAACTAGAGATTTAGTACGAAAAGCTGTAAGCCAAAAAGCTGTTGCAGATTGCTACAAAAGTCAGTTTAATGCTGTCCTTGAGAATGCCTTCACAAAGAAATTCTTCTAATGTTTGAGGAGTAGGTAGAATGCGGTATATGTCAGTTTGATCCCGGAGGGTTTTATTTTGTACTCTAATAGCTGTTACGAGCCTACATTATATCCAAGGAGTAATTTTCCTTAGGGGTGCCCAGCTTGCTTTGTGTCAATATTCTAGCATTTTAAGTCACGTACAGTATATGCTTCTGGGAACAGTGCAGGAGCCAGCCAGACTCATAATGGTCTGCATTCATTAATAAAGGCAGAAGCTTCTGTCCCTCCATTGCCCACTACAGGGATGCCTCCCTGGTCTTCAGGGACCCGTACAGACACATTTAAAGAAAGCTTTATTTTGAGTGGGCAGGAGATGAAATGCAGGACTTGCAGGCATTTCCTAAGTCAGCTATATGCCCGAGCACAGGGGTGACCTTAATGGGTCAAAGAAGAATGCAGGTCAAAAGACTTATTATCCAGCCTGTTGGAAACCAATTGCTTTTGTTAAAAAAAAAAGTAAATTGTAGCGCTTAAAGGTTGATAGTAATGTAGAGTTCTGTTTTACAACCTGGAGCTGGATTGCATTGCAGTGGGGTGCATTTTTATTTTTTTGAATGCAAAAAAATACAAGGTGGTCTGTAATGTACACAGATAAAGGATTCCAGAAAAGTGATAACATGTAGGGTACCATAATTACTTAATCAGTGATGATTGATTACTCATGTTTGTGTTCTTGAACTAAGGAAAAAATAACATGCTGCTGTGGTACTGTCACCATCTGTTGAAATAATGCACCTACATTTCATCTTTATACTTCTTCCCATGTACCCTCTTTGCACTGTTTGTCAGGTACAGCCGTGTCTTGTTTCATCTGCTCATAAAACACAGAAGTCTCATTTAAATTGAATGCAACCACAGTTCACATTAAGGATTCTAATGGGCTACTGAGTCTGTGGCTATCTGTGGGTATTTTTTTCTTCGTTAATTTTGATGCTGTGGGCAGGAACTTTTTGCTAGCTATTACTTCTCATGTTCCCTCTGAAACACAAAGGCATGCACTAAATAACAAGTATTATTACCTCTTTTGTCTCGAGCCTTTCTGTGAAGAAACCTTTTTGTATTTGTTTGCCAAGGAGATTCTTCCACACAGTATTATCCTGAAATTCTTTGCATGTTTTCAAGTCCTTAACACTAACAACAGGGATATCACAAAAGCATTTTCATCCAGAAAAGTGGTGGCATGTAATTTTACAGTAGGTCACCTAACAGTTGGGATTCTGGATTCAGCTATCAAAAATAATTATTTCTAGGAATAGGGCAAATGCACTTAAAGACTTTCTTTTGCTTGTGAAATACACTGATTTCAGGTTTTCCCAGGTAATTTACCTGCTTCCCAGATAACACTGAGACATAGAAACTGGGGACGTAGGAGTTTTCCTGGTTTGTGTCTACATGATAACAAATGCAGTGACACACACACCCCTCCTGCTTCCCTGTTCCTCCATTTTGTGCCTGCAAAACTTGAATTTGTGTTTGCAAACTAGTGTCTCCTCATGAGATCCCAGCTCTTGGAAATTGGAACACAGCTGTTGCTGAAGTCCAGGAAAGATTATATGGAGAAAAAAATATTTTCCCCTTTCCATGGCTAAGCAGGAAATTGACATTTTTGCTTTGTAGGGAGACTACTACATAATTAAACAGATGTGCTTATGCACAATCAGATTTGGGGGAGGCAAAGAAGGGGGCGTATGATGGCTCCTGTACTTCGCTAAATGGCTTCTCCTTGGCAAGCAGAGGTACTAATTGTTCCAAACTCAGGCAAACTAGTGGAAGTTTCTGGAGGAGGCATGCTTCAGGCTTGTCTAGTGTGTCTTTAGTGAAGGGCAGCACACTCTTCAAGCCACACAGGGGATCTCAAGTGCAGAACTGTGCTGTCCCATGGCCCTGCCGTGTCCCTGCTGGAGGTGGGAGCTCCAAATTCCGCTTTCCCCTCCTGCCTGACCTCCCACTGCCGGGGAGGCGGCAGCTCACTGCACACAAGGCCAAGAGAATATCAGAGTCGAGATCTGCTGTGTGGATAATAGAGGAGAATTTTTGCCCTAAATTTTTAAACACAACACCCCTCATAAAAACAACAACAGTTCATAACTGGGATTAATGTTTGCAATTTTCAGTCACTTAGACATGGGGTCTCCAATAGATGGCTTTTGGTAGAGTGGAATATGGCTCTCTGTGGGATTACAGAATTTTCCTTCTTTTCTTATCTCTCTTCTCCCATCCTTTGCCTGCTTGTCTTGTCAATGTTACGTTCCTGAAGTGCTTCCACTTTGTATTTTTTTGCAACTTAGCCAAATAGGAATTTCTCCCTAGTCTCTCAGGTTTGGGGAACCTAATTACTTTGGAAACTGTGTTTTGTTTCGGCTGTTAACAAGACATATTGTTGCCTTTTTTAGGCCTAAATTGTTTAAAGCATTTCTTCATGTTCCTATCCTGCCCTGTTTCATTCTTCCCTGCAACACTTGTTTGGTTTTTTTCTATTATTTCTTCATTATCTCCAGAGAATCCTGCACCAGGGCACAGGAGTCAGGGACACTGAGAGCTGGGGCAAATCAGTCCTTATGCTATGTTTTATTTTGTCTCCTTCATATTTGGGCTTTTTTATTTTTTGATCAAAAATGTCATTGGTGCTGCAGTTACAGCTGCAATTTTAAAACACCTTTTGACTGCTTCATATGCAACTGTTCATCCAGCTTCATACTGATTATGCATTTTTCACTTAGTGAAAAGAAATAAAAAATGGGCATGACTGATGTGCTTACTCTCAGTAGACTAGAAACAAAAGACCCCCACAAATATCTGTCTGCAATGTACCAATTGGTATATTACTTCACCTGCTCAGAGGCAGAGAAGAAAATCAGAATTCAGGCTGCCACCCCATATTTAACTTGTCCTGTTGTTTCTAGGTACTGCAGGGTCTCCAATAAGCCTGTGGTGTTGTGCTGTAAGTGCTGCAATAAATGGACACAACAGGATGAAAAAAGGACTGAGTGTCAGGCTTAACTCTTAATTTCCTTGCTCTTGTGCTTTAAGTCAGAGCCCATTACCTGTGACCAGACAACATTTTTGGCTGCGTCTATTGTTAGTGCTTTACAGCATTTTGAAATGATTTTATGGGAAGGATGAGGAACTAGATGAAATCAAGTGGTGGAGTGTATTTTTTTAACACTCTTTGGCCTTGGGCAGTCTGGAATTTCTGCCATCAGCATTAAATCATTTTGTATTCACATCTGGAAATTGCATCTATGAGTGTCACTGGGTCATTTTCCTTTAATCTTGAGAATGGCACTACATTAAAAATTCCTCAGTCTTATTGTAAGAGCCTTTCCTTGCCAAATGTCCCATGAACTATTATTTGTGTGCGTGCACAGTCTAGGGAGAGTAAAGGAGGATGGGAGAGAGGATTTTTAGGCTGGTCTGCAGTCACGCTGTGTTTCACATTCATTTCACCGAGGCTGTTTTCATGTGCCCTTTCATGGGTGGCTCTGGAGGGTATGGTTCAGTAGATGTTCACTTTCTTGTAAATGATGACTGTCTTGTGGGAACAGGCTCATCCTAGAGTGCGTTAGTCCAAAGAGATTTAAAGACAGATTAACTTAATAAAGTGGAGTGAAGGGTCTAGATGTGCTGGGAGCAAATCATGGGATGTGACACCCCTGCCCTCTGGGTCACTGGCCCAAATTTGGCCCCAATTACTAAGGGGAAAATTCATCACTAATCAGTGGCTGCCCTGTTGTCTGAGAAGTAGCATTCACAGACATTTTCTAGATATCTGTGGATCCAGTGTACATTGTAGAAAATTTAGGATGTATTGGATTGGTCCCTTGCTCTTAGGTCGATGTTTGTGAAGGATCTGAGCCGGTACAGGCAGCACAATAGCATCTTTCTGAAAGTGGTCAGCTTGGTTTGAGGGATGAGGAGGAAGGAGGGTGAAACTGGTGTTTGCTGCTTGATTTGGTGATTACTTGTACCGGAAAGGAGAATTTAAGGCTCCAAAGTCCATGCCACACATCAGGCACTGCATTCACCTGAGGAAAAATACCTGTGGGTTTTGGTGATCAAAGGGCAGGCTGTGCCAGCCCCACCTGTTTTCTCATCAGTCTCTGAGCTCTCTAGCAGAGTGGCTCTTACCAGACTATGCTGTGCCATACCATGGGGGGGAAATAGGTTTTATTGCAGGAGTGCATTTGCAGCAGTGCCACAGTCTAGGAAGCACAGGCCAGTTAGCATAAGACTTTCATGGTAAATGCACTTCTCATTTTTGCAGTGCATAAATCATGAGCCATGTGTAAGCAGACACCAGGATCACTGACCTGGGTCTGCAGTTTCACTGGGGCAGGCCAGCCCACACCCTACCTATAGAGAGTGTGTTGCCCTTCTTGTGGCACAAGTAAAGGATACTGGTGTGAAACATCTGGGGAGAAATCCTGTCTTCCATAATGATGCTATTTCTGGCTAGTTTAAACAAGGAGGGGTCAAGAATACTCTTTTATCCAGCCCATCATTTTTCAAGATATGTTGGGAAAATTGTTTTTGCATCCTTCTTTCACACAAATGTGCCTGTCCTGTGACTAAGTTGTTTCTTTTGTTTTTGTTGCAGAATCATACGATGACCCAGCACAGCAGTTAGTGCAAGGCCCGTCTCTTCCAGAGAATTCTTTGTGGCACAAAAAGGGAACACATTTTACTCTTTGCACGAAATTTTCATTGTTAATGTATATTATTCAGAATCATTGTATTGTACCATAAAACTTGTATTATCGAAACTGTTGGATGTTCATGTGTTTGAACTTTTGAGCACCGGATAGACTTCCTGTATATAAAGTGTTGCACATGTATTATGTTGTCTGATACTAAAATGGTCTTATAAAGACAAGTGGACTTGGGCCCTATTCAGGAAAGATACAAATAATAATAATACTGTGTGAGGGGAAAAAATAGCTTAAGAAAAAATGTCCTTTTCAAGGAGGAGGGAAAAGGTAATAGCTATGTTCCATTGCAGCTCTGTTTGGCCTCCCTTTCATTTAAACTTCAGTCTAGAAATCTCTCTTTTGGTATACAAACGGATGAATCTAAGACTATTTTTTATTGCTGAAGATTCTTGCAAAAAATATGAAGAGACTCTTTCTCACAGAGCAGAAACCCACAGTTGAATAAGGCCCGTATATATATTTGTAAGCCTTGCGATATGACAGATAGCATTACCATATATGCAATAGTTGTTATGTAGTTTGTCAAAGAATTTTTTTTCCTGGATACCATTTGAAGCTTTGAGTGTTCAAGACTTTCCTTAATGATTTCACACGGCCAAATTCTTGAATCAGTTGAACTAACCTGTATGTTACTGTTATTAATGTTTACTCTGCGGTCTGAACCTGGAGATTACTGGAATTGTTTTCCAAAAGGAAATAAATTCAGTTTACCATTATGTGTGAGTGTGCTTTGTGTCTTGTCTTTTTCCTCAGAATGTACCATTATTATTACTGCTGCTATATTACCTAAAGAACCACCAAGATCTGGAATCCCATTGTATCAGGATTTGTACACTGCTCAGTAGGAACAGGTTGCTTTTCTCAAAGGTAGGTATCGAAATAAATGTAATAGTAGAAACAAATCTGCTGCCCCACTGCAAAGCAGTGTGTGCTTGAGAGTGATATTCACTGTTTTATGCGTTTGTTTCTTCTATTTGTCTGTCTCAGCAATTTCATACTTAAACATTTGACACATTGGGTGCCGGAGGAGTCACCACACATCTTCCATGTATAATTATCAGTAAATTTAAATGAACTATCATTGAGTGAGCTGGGTCTGGTACTGATGAGAGGGAGCCATCACAGTTCTGGCCAGCAATGCTGTTGAGCTGACATCCTTCACCCTCTGCTCTGGCATGGGTAGCCAAATTGGAGGTGTTGCTCACTGTGGGGTGATGCTCACTGGCACCACGCCCCAGGGAGAGCTCTTACAACACCTCACAGCTTTGCTCAGGTCCAAACTGGCTCCTCACTGCCTGCAGTTTCAAGAAGAAAAAAAGGAGTGAAAACTATCCTTGGCTGCCACTGTCCTCTGCTACTCCAGCTTACCTACAAAACAGGACCAAAAAAACATTCTCCAGCTATTCTAGTATCTTATCCTATTGCTGGAATTCTGGTTTTACCCCATGAAAACCAGTGCTGCTAAAATACTGCTTTTATACAACCACACATCACAACAGGTCCAAATGTCTAGAACTGCTCACCTACTGTTGTCAGGGTAGATATAAAGTGTGATTTCCAGTTTGCTGAATGTAAAGACTTGATTCCATACAGATGGAGGACAGAGAGAAAATAAGTAAAGTCAGAAAGTGGCTGGCTCCCAGATATTCCTAGAAAAATATGTCATATTTAAAACTCCAGCTTTGAAAATATTGTGCAGATTTTGCTAAATACAAGAAAGAAATTCCCAGGTTTTGTATGAATATCTCATTTGTGCTGACAAAAGGATAAATGCAGGCATGAATACATAAGGCTTGTAAAATGCCAGTTCTATTTATAAGTCAGAAACTGTTCCCATTCTTATTCTCATTAATATATTACTCATCTCAGCCAAATTGAATGTGATGATATGTTCTTTATTTTTGACAGGTACCTTAAAGGATATAAGGCATTTCAGCCTTCATGTGTGAAAGTGTGACATATTGGTTAAGACTGAAAATAACATGTTTGTAGTAGAGTTCAAGTATAGAAGAAATATTACACCCTACTGTTTTTGTAAATGCCAGAGTGCCACTGAGTTGAGACAGATGGTAGCAAGGAAAGATGCAATCTTATAATCAAAAGCTAAAATATGTCAAAAATATGTTAGCAAGCAAAACATAGTCTATTACTAGCGTCTCATGTCATGACAGCTTGCAAAACATGCAAAGATGTTGAATTTCTAGATACATAAATAAAGGAACAGTAAACACAGCAACAGCAAATGTGATGAAGACTCCATGCATCAATTGTCCCCTGAGGTCAGGGCAGGGGAATAGAGGGGTCTTGTGGCCACAGGCAGCCCCAGGTGGCTTCTGAGAGCTGGCTGCTGGTATCAAGTGCTGGAATCCTCTTACCTTTTCTAAAGTAACAGGTTTCTCAGTGATACCTAAATAGCTGTTTAAATAGATTATGGAAGACATCTGAACTTCCCAATGAGAACTGAGTATTGCTTGGGGAATTACTACAGCATTTAGAAAAATCAACAAGAGAGGCAGATCATCTTGCCTGTTGGAAGAAGAGACACAGCACTCTGTGTGCATGTGTGCATTTCAGCTGTGGCATGCCTTTCTCTGCCCTGGGTTAGCAAAAGCTAAGAGAAGCCCCTCCACATGCCCTTAGCCTAAAGTAAAAGGATAAATCCATTCAAGGGGTTTGTGGATTGATTGATGGACAAGGTATCCTTTTACCTCTGAGACTGGCTATATTCCCAGGATTTCAAGTGGACATGAATTTTGCCCTAAGTGATAGTTTAATAAAGCAATTAGTCCTTCTGCTTGTTTGCCAGAGCTATGTTTAGGAAATGTCACAGACCTAAAGCAGATATAAATACAGAATTTGTACTGCAGAAGTGATGCAACCTATCCAGACAAAATCTGAGCACTGGATTTATGAGGGAATGCACTGATTCTTTATTTGAACAAAAGATAGTCCTGGAATAAACATGTATAAGGTCTTTATGGCATTCAGCTACCCAAACCTAGAATTTCTACCATCATACATGTGTTCGTAGCTTGTAAGTTAGATTTTCCAATCCATTTTAGGTGGCTCAGTCCACATGGAGGTATCAGAATTTCTTTGGTTCACTGCAAGCCCAGTGCTCTCACTACGTTTCCTGATTTCCAAGTCATTTTTCAAACCCCATGAAAAATGTTTCAAAAGCTCTGCTTAGGACACATTAATAGTTATCTCTTCTGTCTTAATAGCAGAGGGAAAGCTGAAGTTCTTTCCATCTCTCAGTGACAGGACTGTATTAGTATTTCTGGCATGACCACTCACTTTGTTTCATTACCACTGTCCTCAACAACAGAAAAAAGGGAGACATCCCTTCCTTACCAACATATGGCATTTTCTATTTATAACAAGATTAACAATTCATTCACACCTTGATTGAATCCCACTTTATTGAGATGTCACAACAGATTCTCACAGCCTGCAAAGGGAAAGACTTACAAATGTTAATATTGTGACAACCAGGACACATAAAAGTAAATGAATTATAATTGGTGACAATTAAAAATAGCTCAGTGTGAAAACAGAATATTGTGCTGGTGTAGCAGCCCTGTCTAGGATGAGGCAATGTGAAGGACTCCACAGAATAAGACTGTCCATGAATTTAAAAATGTTACCTTGATTCCAGCTTAATGTGTTCAGTCATACACTGAAGCTCAATTAATGCTCACATGCCCTTTACATCTTAGTGGGCAATGTTCCACTCTCTTTAAAGTATTTGCTTCACTGCTCTATAGCAGCGCAAAAATAAACAAGTTTAGGCCTATTCTACCAAGTCCATTTAATATATTCACTTTCCCTCCCTATGTCACTTCCCTTATTGGTATGCAGAAGATTTGTTTAATTATTATTATTGTTGTTGCTGTTGTTATTAGTCGTGAACTGTGAGTGCTACAGCAACAGAGTCCCCCAGGAGCTGGACAGTCCCTGGCCACCAACCCTTGTGTGCAGATCTTCTTCTGTGTGTGGCACACAAAAGCCTGACAAGGTCTCACTCATGTTTCAAGGCTCGTTCTCTTTTCAGAGCTATTTGTTATTGTCTCCACCATCACAAGTTTAAAAAAGGAAAGTTAATTAAATATGGAACAAGACTGAGCAACATCTTTTAAACCATCATGTCATTAGAATTGGATCCCTCTGAGAGCTGCTTAAAAGGGTTTTGAGAACAATGACTGTTCAACCAGATATTTATGGGCATAGTTATGTAAACACACTCTTTATTGTCTATGTATATTTAATATAATTATCAGTTTTGTACTTGGACTCTCAGGAGACCCAACAAATCACAGTGTTGCTTTGAAAATGTCAGCAGAAAAGACAATTATGTTGCGAGCAAATATTCATAAATTATATTAAAAAGTCCTGTGAAAATGTACCCTGTGTTGCAGAACTGCTTTTGCACTAGCAGAATCATCACTGCCTTTCTCTGATTTAAACTCTTCTTGCCAGCAGCAAGGAAGTTGCTTGAAAAAAAACCTTTAACACTATGGAGGCTTCTGTCTCTGACTATGGGACAGTGTAAATTGTAGACAGATTCAGAGGGCTTATACATTTTGTTAGTAATATGCTGGGATAGTTTTAGAGATTTCTAAATAAGGTTTCTTGAAATCATAGGTAAAAGCTATTTGCACAAGAGTGCCTAGGTCACTTACTTTTGCTTCTCTTCCGAGGTTATTCCTGACAACTTGCCATGTTTTGCTCATTATGTGTTAGGAAAAAAAAAGAGTGGAGAACTGGGACAGTGTTCAGTAAATTAAATGTGCCACACATGCTAAACCAATACGTGTGCTGGAGTTTGATAAACACCTAGTAAGTGCCTGCAAATCATCTCTACTGCAGGATATACAATCAGCATATCAACATCTTAATTAGCAGCTAATGACATTTGAATGGGAAGGTTAACGTTAAGCACACAAATGCAGTTTAGTAAAGGGTAAAATGAAATACATTGAGATATTTCATTGTCTGTTTATTTTCAAGTATAAAACAGATGGCTTTTGTAGTAGGCAATCATCTATGTGAGTAATATCTCAATCCTTAGATGTGTTTTGGAATAAAAACTCCAAGAGTAAAACATTCTTCTCGTTCACCCAGTGCATGTGTAGGACAAAAAGATGACAGAATTCTGCTTTTCTGCAGGAAAAAGACATTTCCTCTGTGCCATTATTTTTCTTATGAGCACACAACTAAATTTTAAGCAGGGTCAAGATGGCTTTTAGTCTATTCTGTGATACTTCTCTTATTTATCATCTTCTAAGCATAAATTTTCATCTGCAAACTTCTCTGGGATGGTGCAAAGCAAAGCACATTTTTGGTTGTAGATGTCACTTGCTTGGGCAGTGATCTTTCCGGATGCCCAAATCAGAACAAATAAGAATCACTGAGCTATTGGGAAAGAATCTGCTGCTATAGAAATGGTGCTGTTGACTTTGCCAGCAGCATGCTGTGCATCCTACCAAACCATTACTTTTGCATGGACCTGAGGGAGCAATGTAGAGCGCTTGCTTTAAGATTTAAAATATGAAGTAGTTCCAAGATGCTTATCATTCGAAGTCTTATGGCTGTACAGGCCACGGTGTCGGTCCAATAAGTGAGCCCTGGAATACTATCTGTCTCCAATCAAATACTCTCTTCCTTGTTTGTCTCTTGGTTTATTTTTTGTGTCCATTCTAGACTCTTGTTCTCAGGCAACCTTCATCCTTGTTTGTGGGACCAATGATATGTTTGTTTGGAAGAGTGGTCAGAAGTTCAGTAACAAATTATGCTGCTTTGTTTGCCAAGTCACTTTGGCAAGATCAAATCATGTTGCCGCAAGAGATAACAACACCTCCACAAGGTGAATTGTGTCCTTCTGCTTAAATAATGGGCAGAGGATAAGCAAAAACAAAGCTGTCTTCACAGACAATGAGACCAGAGATCTATAGCAAGTGAGAGTCAAAAGACATATTAAGATTTTTAATGCAGGGCAACGCCCAACTTTCAGAGTCCTTCATACTTTCTTTTTTTTTTTTTTTTTTTTTAAATGAAAACAATTATTAGACATTTCCTTTTTTCTTGACTCCCACCATTCCCCTCATTGCTCCCCATGCTTCAGCTGTTTAATGATTGATGCAGGATTATTTTCTTTTTCTTAATTACATTTGCAAACCCATATTTGATTTAGGGACTAGGTCATCATTCCTCATGAATTTAAGATTCATGTTGATCCATCCATCCTCCAACATATTTTATTTCCAAACACCCTTGTTCTTTTGACTTAATTTAATATAATTAGTTTTCTGGCATAAAATGAAAGACCATGGTTTTGATTAGATGTTAGCTGCTTGATGGGTTATTTGTAAATATTAAATCTTATTCACGGCTTTTCCTAATCAATATCTGGCTTTTTTTACTTCTGCTTTCCTTCTCATAGTAGTATCTACCCACAAAACCATCTCCAGAGTTTTTCAGACATTTTCTTCTCACTGCGGACTCTGTCTCCTTCAGAAACTGTTACTTCTCCTGCAACATATGGAGGATCAGATGGAGTTTAAGAGCTCCTCTCAACACTGCCTTGTTATTATGGTATGTGTTGCCTTGGTATTCATAGTCTGTGAAATCAGAAGAAGAATGACTCGCTCACTTTCATATTTGACAGCTTATATTGTTTGAAAGGAAAGTCTGAACTTACTTTTGACTTACCATCAACTAAAGCCAATCAGTCTTTTTATCCTATTTCTGTCTGACATTTAAATCCTAGGAGCCTCTCTTCTCTCAATGATAACATGTTTTCAGAATCTTTCAACACTTTCTTAATTGCTAAAATTTGCAAACAAGAGAAACACCCATGCCTAGCTGTCCGCCAGCAGTTCCCTTGGTCAGGCTTTTTCAATCTGTTGTCTTCTAGTGTTTTCCTCCTCAGATTTTCAAGGGGAATGGAGAAGATTAGAGGGTTATCCAGAGGTTACATTCAACTGTTTGTTCATTAGATTCCTGGCTCACTTGGTTGTCCAAAGGAGTTCCTGAACATATGAATGATGTTGTTAAATTACACAATTTTTTTCATACACACGGTTTCTCTGGGCTGATTCCTGTCAAGCTGAGAAAAGCAGGAGCCAATTTGAAAACTTCCAAGGCCTTTGCTGAGGGAGACACCACTAATTATCATTCTTTTCTGAATTTACTTTTCTCATTTGCTTACCTTGAACATAGGGATGGAGCAGAGCTCTGGATGCCTGACACGTATCAATCAGCCTGCTCAGCATTACAGCTCCACAACTTCTTTGCTTACTTCACTTGTTAGATGCTGCTAGATCTTTCTCTAGTATTTGAAGTTACTAAGCAAAAGCTTTTTTTAAAGATCAAAAATGCTGGTGCTAGCTTGTCTGTGGCAACACATGCTTGAATTTTTCTCAGAATGAGACACACAGTATCTTGGGTTTGGTATTATATTCCTACACTGTTTAAGTTGGTATGAGTTGGCCTAAAATTTTATCCAAGCAACATATTCTTTCTATGCTCTTTGTGGGCTATGTTGTCATTTTTCTCAGTGTAAGTCATGAGCTGTTGGCATGCATTTCTTCTGTAATATGGATAAAACCCCACATGAAAAAAATTACATGATTTTGGATTATTATTTTTCCTGTTGTCCTAATCTTGGGACCCTGAGCAACCTGATCTAGTGGGTGACATCCCTACCCATGACAGGGGCTTGAAACAAAATGATCCTTAAAGTCCCTTCCAGCCCAGAACTTCCTGTGATTCTATGATTCCAACTCTTCCTCTTTCATGCCTACTAGCTGAACACTTCTGATGGAGGCACACTATTTTAAGTTAACAAGAAGTTCCTTGGAGATTGGGGAACACCTATGAGATTTGCTACAAATATGGCAATGACACCTGGGAAGAGCTCTACTCTTCTCTGAGCGAGGGCTGGCAGTGCCACTGACCTGTAGCAAATGACAGAAAAAAAATGCAAGACTTGGACAATGGAGTAGGGACTTGTCTTTGATGTAGTTTCCGGGCCTCAAGTGGCTTCTGCCCCAGGATTTCCTTAACCTAAAGTGAGTCTTGAAATTTGACAGGTTTGGGTGAGTTTTTTCTTTTATTTGTCTAGTCAGCTTTTTGAGCCTGTATAAATGTCCAACAAACACAAAATACCGGCGCAGGGAGTTTGATTTCTTAACTATCCATTGCATGAAAAAAATGCTTCACTTTCTTTGGTTTGAGTCTGTTTCATTTATTCACATGAAAGAAAATAATCTGCCTGCTTCTTGCCTTTTTGAATTCTCCCTGTGACTCAGTCCCACTCTACAGACCTTTGCCACAACCTTACCCTTTCACTCTGTGGTCTTCCTCACTGCTCCTCTAAGCTACACAGACCATCCCTCCAACCAAAATCCCCTGTCCCACCTGTGTGACACAGGAGCAAAGTGTGGCAGATCTTGCTTTGCCCCAGAAGGGGATGGTACATCCTCAAGGCATGACATGGCACAATCCCATGCAGAGACACTACACAGGTCCCCAAAGCCATACAGCCAGGTTAACACTGCCTCTTGCAAGGGCTAATTAACTCAGGACTAATTAATAGCATCATAGCACACTGACACAGCCATCCAGAGCTTGCTCTCTTGCTGCTTGCTTGGGGATCTCCTCACGGCGTGGGTCTCAGTACAGATATGTCCTCAGGACACTGCCTGCATGTAGCCTAGAAACTGGGGGGTGACACTGCAGACTTGATTATCCACTCATTTACAGTACTTTTAGCTCTGAGCAAGTCTCCTGAAGTTATTGAAGTTACAGTGGTATCTTACCAGTGAAATACAGGAGAAAAATCAAAAGGTACAAAAGGCTTGTGTATGCTTGCATGTGTATACAAATGCATTGCAAAAAAATCAACAATATTGAAGTCACAAATTCAATAGATCAGAATATTTCTTTTCAACTGACTGTGCACAGGATAAAGACCTCCCACTTACATGTTTATGCACCTAAGTTTCCTCAGGACATCAGTGAGTATGTAAGGAGGACATCAACCATAGTGTGAGCAGTAACATAACATTTTTCTTTACCCTGGGTGCTCAGCTGGAAGCTCTAGATGCTGGTTGCTGCTTGCTGTTCACACCTGCCACAATGGACAGAAATATTAACTTCCCCCAGACCTGTTTTTGGTGCTGCTGCCCACAGGATTTGTGCATCAGCATGAACAAATGACATCTACACCCTGGGAGCTGAGGGAGGCGGCCTTAGCTGGGGACACAGGAAGGCACTGTCAACACCCTTTTGACTTGTGAACCAGTGAATCTTTTTCATGGATGGAACAGACCACATAAAGTGAATTTCAACTCAATGAAAATTCTTTCTTCTGTTTCATTTTGTATATCTTTAGAATCCATCTCTTGGCCAAACCAAACCTGGACTCCTTACTTGCTCACTGTCTACTGTTTATTCTTGAGAGCTACAGACTAGGATCAGTTTCCATCTTCCAGAACTCCTATGTCTTTCCTAAGCACCCTTTCTTTCTCCCAGTCATTCCCGGGGTGATTTGAAAGCAACAGCAAAATGTGCTCTTCAAGCTTTAAACAATATTTCTATTTCTTATCCCAAACATTCCTCTCAGTATGAACACCCTTCTGGCCTTATTTTCATGCCCAAAGAACAGGCACACATTGATGTAATTTGCCATTATGAGGCCGATATCATTGCCCCTTGCAGTGGTTTGGGGTGCTGCAGGTGAACTTTGGGAACAACTGACACCTGGGTGCAGCCCAGTGCACCCCCAGGATGCTACATCCTGCACTGAGATGTTATCTATTTAAACAATTTGAAGTTAATTAAGAGTATTGGCTTGGAACTAAATCCAGAATCTCACACATCTGTGTTCCCTTCTCAGAAAAGAGGCAGTTTAAAGAGTGCCTGGAGCTAAACACATTATTTTTTACCTTGCTAAAAAGTTAGGGTTTTTTCTTCTCTTTTAACCTACATTGCGAGATGCCTACGAACAGCTTTTTAAAATGCGAGGTGATTTTTTAACTGATAATGAAAATTATTATTTCATATGCAATTTAACTTCCTCCTAACATCAGACTGCATAATTTAAAGTGAGTTTTCTTCATATACATAACATCATAACATTGCAAGACTCGGAGTCTCCAGCGTATTTAAATGCCTGTTGGTGAGGGTTCGCTTTAGATCCAAATCTCCAGCGTCCCAAACATTCTACTTGAGCCTCATGATAGATAAAACTAGTTTCAATGGAATCTTCTCCAGCAGGCAGGTTAGGTTTTGCTTACCCTGTTTGAAATCAGATATGCTATGATTTTTATGTCTGCTATGGAAATGGCTTTGATCACACCTCTTCATGCCACTTTCACCTAAGCACTCTCAGATGTTGCAAGCCTCAAATGATTTGTTCAAAGGTCTTAAAGAAAGGGTAAAAACTGCAACATCGGATTTTCAGGCATTCAATTGTCAGCTCTGATTTGCAATTTACACTTTACATCATATTCATCATGGACCACTTTATTTTTACTTACAAAACTACGTGTTTTGTTCCAAAACAATAAAATATATGAAATTTCTTTTAGCTTATAGAGGCACAAGTGGTAAAGCACAGCACTAAAAGCACATTGGTGAAAGAGTAATATGCTAAGATGTTCAACAAAAACAAAAGAATGTACCTCTTCACCTTAAATATGGCTACTCTGGGCAACTCCTTATGACAGAGCAGAAGCTAAAAGGCTACATAGGTTAAAAAATATCATTAGGAAAATACATGGAAAAACATGATCGAGCATTAAATATGAGAATGTCAACTTTCTTAGGAGGGCCATGAGCTGGCAAAAGCCATCAGTCACATGTGGTATAGAGGGATGCATGAACCCTTCATCAAGCCAAACTACCATTGTTTTCACACCCTCGTGATCCCAGGAAAATGAAAGTATAGTTTCTAGCCTGATCTCTATGATTTTGAGATGGAATAGTTTATTGAATTATCAGATTAAATTTAAAATAAAATATCAAGGATATGGTTGCCCATATGAAAGCAGTACAGCAGCAGCTATATGAAGATGTAAGGATCTGAATATCAAAAGCAAGCCCTCCAAAGTGCTCCAATGTGGAGGAGCAAGGAATGAGCTGCATGCCCCTGATGGTGACACAGGGATGGTAAGCAAGCAAGGAGCTGATAATGGTGAAATTGAAGGTGAGCAGAAATAAATGTGGCTGAATTAACAGAGCTGTTAGCTGCACAAAAATAAACCAAAACAAACATAGCACAGTGCAAACATCAACAGGGAAGACTTAATTCAGGCTTCCCTGTTTCCTCAAGTGGAAAAAACATTGCTGTACGCCTGCACTTTGGCAGCACCCACACAAAGGAGCTAAAGGAAATAACATTTGCTAGAGGCAAGAGGGTGTTGGATGAGTTGGGAGACTGGAGGTAAAGAAGATGCGCAAAATGTCCCTTCTCTGACCCATCTGTGTGCCATGTGTCATGCTAAAATTCTCCCACCACATTACACTAAGAGTGCCCATGCTGCAGCAGTAGTGGAGGATGAAATGGACTGCTAAGAACAAACTCAGTTTCACTTTTTCACAGAAAATCTCTTTGGTATAGATTCATGCTGAGTCTCACCTATACTTTAGGTATCAATGTTCACAGCATCTCTGTAGAACACTGATCACTCAGCAGTGTGCAAGCTGCTTTGGAATTTGGAACAATAAATAATTACAATTAACTAACACTGTATAAACATCTGTATAAACAGATCCATGTCATTCATCACTGATGGATTAGGATATATTCCATTTCAGACTATCTTTCCTCAGAACTGAACTAGAAATAAGAAAACCATTGCTCTTCTGTTGTATTAAAGACACCACAGAGATTCCTCATCCTGCCCTCTAATGTGTGGCATTGATAAATACAGGGCAGAGAGAAGGCAGAACAAAACAGGAGGTTAGGATTCTCTGCAGTGCTCAGATTTTGGTAGCAGAATATCCATAATACGTGGGGGATGTCCAGGGTTGGCTGATGAATGCACAAGGCAGAGTTTTCAGATATTGTTGTTGTTCTGTATTAAAGCATGACGGCAGCAGGAAAACAGCTGCATATGTGGGTTCATACCACCTTTAGTGGCTTGGACATGGCAGAGCTTCTTCTGCAGTGTTCAGGTGTGGGGTGAGTGAGGATCACTCGTGCAGCAGGTACAGCAAGGTGGCACCCTGCAAAGAGAGGCTGTGTCAAACCAAAAGTAGTCCTTCCCTCATGGAAGTTTGGAAGGCCCATGTATGGACAAGGGACTCCTCTTCAGGCTGAGATAGAAGTGGAGGTCACTACATGTGAAGTGTCCACTGAAGAGAGATGTACACTTCCTTTTCCTGTGTCCCATTTAGCAAAATAGCATATGGAACAGGATATTTATATCCAGGAAGCATGATATGAAACCCAAAAAAACATTAAGAGCCACCTTTGGTAAGCTCACTTGTTTTCCTTAAGTTTGTAGTTCTGTTTTTATCTCTTCAGCTACTGGTGTTAACTAGCCCCTGTCACTAAGCACCTTGAATCCTTCAAGACACATCTGTTTTGGTGTACGATAAAATTCAGTCATCTGTAGAATTTGCTTTTGTTTCAAACATTTACACATAATGATTATAGCAAATATTCACTGCCAGTTTTAAATACAATATGATTTTGTGAACAGAGACAACTAGAAGACTACTTCATGACAGTTGCTCTAAGCTGAAGCATAATTAATTTAGTGTGAAAATCTTTCCCAGACTTTTTAAGGCTGTAGCTACAGAAAAGTAAAATAAAGTCAGAGAGTGACTTCCTTTTATACTCGTGTCACTATCCCACCAGCCAGTGATGGGGAGATATTCCTTACAGCATGGAAGTGGGCATCCCTTGAGTGTGTGAAGCCGAGTATCTGTTTTCTCAGCTGCCAGTCAGGTGGTGCCACCTGTGCACCATTTTTTTGCTCCAGCTTCCACCTCTGTACACCACAGCGAGGTAGGGGCTTCATGGCCTCCAAGGGTAGTGGAAGCTGCCTGTGTGAGTCTTCATCAGTATGATGGAATGGTTCACGGGCTGGCCCCAAAGACACATTTGGAAAGCAGGTGAGGAGGTGCTTGTGTTTGTCACTATTTCTGTCATAGGCAGACTCCTTTGCAAAATTAATCACACAGGAGGGGAAAAGGAAAGTAATGGCTTACTGAATCTCCCACTATATATTAAAAATATAGAGCACAAGAGGGAACAGCTTGCATATTCCTCCCCCAGGTTACAGGTTTAAAACCAAAGCTCTCAGAGATGAAAAAAGTGAGATCTTGGCTCCTCCTGCCCCTCCCCTGTGCCAGTGGCTGCACAAGAAGTTGGAGAGGTGTTTTGGCCAGCAGCGCTGGGATTTCAGCATTGCTCTTGCAAGCATGCATCTCACTTAGATTAGACACTTCTCAGGCTGGGAATCAGCACAGACCCAGTCTGGAAGCAGCACATGTGAGTGTTTAGGCACCCAGGCCTGGCGTGGAGGAGCACACACGTGAGGAAGCTGTGTCACATCAGTATTACAAGCCATAAGCCAGCAGCATGGCTGGTGTCCCCCGCACTGAGCTGGCTCCTGTCCTTGAGTTTAGCAGCCTGTTAAACCTCACAGACCTCAGCTGGCATCCAGGTCTCCATGGCTGCTCCCTGAAGCAGAGCACAAGTTTCTGGCTGAGTTTCTGTGCAGCTCAATTAATATTTCTAATTGCCATGGTCACTTTCCAAGGGGACTCAAGGAAACAAGCTGAACCCCAAAACAAACCCTGCTAGACTTCTTTCAAGTGGCAGTGCCTGCTCCACAGGACACAGAGGTTGAGAGGCAGAGTTCATTGGGTACAAATAGTCATTCCTTAGTGTTGTTGACCTGGCTAGGGCTCCAGGAAAGAATGAGATCTAATGACTCCAGAAATAACCTTTGAAAAGTCTCCTGGTATCTGTTAAGAAAGTACAGCAGAAATGTAGTAGTTTGCTTCTCCAAAAATAAAATACAAACCAAGAGAGGTGTATTTATTTTTTTTCTCTGTTATTTCTCTCTTAAATCTTCCTTTTCTTCTTTTATAGAGAATGAGCCTATGCTTACCAGAAATGTGTCATTCAGCTATATTTTGTAGTCTGTTGAATGACCTGTTCCATCTAAGAAGGTGGGAACAGATCCCACAGGGGTCAATCTATACCATGTGACCAGAGGCACGGGTAAGTTTCTGGGTTGGGAGATCCAAACTCAGTCTTCAGGTAATTGTTAGAGCTTATCTCATTTTCTCTCTCTCACCTCTTGTTTTTGCTGTAAGAAGACTTGGATCACCAGAAGAGGGGAAGCTGTGGCATCATTCAGCCAGAACCTCAGCTGAATGATGAGAAGACCAGAGCTTTTAGCCAAGCTGAGATCTCCTGTATTCACAGCCCTAGATAGCCCACACTATCCCCAAAACTGATCCCTTTTTAACCAGTGTTCTTCTGTACCTCATTTCTACCCACTGTGATGGCAGTTTTGCTCTTTTTTTGTTATTAGTTGTATGTCAAAATACTTGTTTTCTTTTATATATATTTCAGATCATGCACCAACATTTTTTTTAAAGCATTTGTAGTCTCTCACTATTATTGAAGGAGTCCAACCTGAAGTAACATTAAAGGGGCTTTAGAAGTGATACCCATCTGTTTTAAAGATGGGAGGTACTGCAAAACTGCAGCAAATGCTTCCCTGTAAAAGGCTCAGTAGCCCAGTGATGCCCATGCTAAAATTCCTGTGCTGATGACACCCTGAACACAGAAGGACATTTGCTAATATTTACTTGTTTTTCCAACTGGAGTCACAATAACATTTTCTCTTTAGAAAGTTCCCCTCATCTCCTTGTCCTGAATTTCTGCTTGTGGAAAAGAACCTGAATTGATCAGGTATTTGGTCTGGGTATTCAAATCATTCTGGAAATCCCCAGCTACCATAGTCAGTGAGATGTTTCACAAGCCGTGCATGGGATGGGAAGAATCAGCTGTTAGAGTGAACAGCCAGTACAGGCAGAGGTGAGAGGAAAGGAGGAGGACACAGGACTTCCTGCCTCCTCCTGTGTTTTCCAGCTGTAGGCTTCATTGTCCCCAGACCCTTAGTGCCCACAGCCTGTGCCTAAGGAACTCACCTATTTTCTGTCTGCAAAAGGACAATGGAAACCAGTCACAGAAACAGCTGTAATCCCTGCCTGACACTTTTTGTCACCTCTGTAACTTCTCTCTAGCATGACAGGTACATCTGTCAATGTGAAGAAAAAGAAATGGTGAGGGTCTCTCACTCTGGGCTTTGTGCAATTTCCTGGCTGGAGTCCCAGGGAGGCTGCAGCTCTCACAGCCCAGCCGCAGCCACACCATGTCTTGTCTCCCAGGTCAGATACACAGTCGACAGTGCTTCCTGTGCTTCTTTTGTTCCACACTCATTTCCTGACCTGCAACGCTGTGCTCTGTGGGGACGTTGCACATATCAAAAATGCAGGGTGAAAGTTGTCTAGAAATGGAGACAGGTTTTTTTTGGCAGGAGGCCCTCGAGCCAGAAACATTTTACCAGAAGAAATATGGTCGATATTTATGGAAAGTAGGATTCAACTTTCAATGGGGCTTATGTTCATAAGTCACTTAAGGCCCTTCTAAAAATCCCACTAATAATTCTTAAATTAAACAAGTCAGCATTTCCATGCAAGCTGAAGAACGAAGCGCTGTGTCCCACTTGTGAATCTGAGCTAAGCAACTGAAGAGCCAAAGAAATCTTCAGAGGCTTGGTATGATCACATGGAGTGCTCATACATTTTTTTATGTGCAGTATATGACATGCATCACTCAAAAGGGCCTAAAGAGCCATCACATTTCAGCAAATACTGGAAAGACTTTGGCAAAATGTATTATCTGGCCTCTTGTACTCACAACGTAAGATTTAATGACTGCTGATTCATAGTCAAGCCAGATTGCAATAATTTTCAGAAAATGTCTAGAGTGATAAAGGGTTCTGCCATTAGAAATATATCTTCACAAGACTTGATCCCCATCCCGGATGGTTCCTGTTTTCAACTGATGGTACAAAATAGCCCATTAGAGTAGTCTAAATTTTCTTTGGGTATTTTGCAGGATGTTACATCAAGTCCAGAGAATCCCAAACCAAGCTAGTTCAAGCGAGTTACTAAAATAATCTTCCAGACCACCAGAGATATACTCAAGACAGCAAAGGAGTCTGGGTACCGACTGCCTGGGGACCAGCTCTGTTACAAAGGGCCTGGGGATCCTGGTGGACTTTAGGCTAAGCATGAATCTGCAATCCACTGTGGATTCCACTGACAAGGCAGGCAGGCAACATCCTCGGCTGTGCTCACAGGAGCAGAGGTAGGTTGTCAGTGGAAGTGATTACTCCCCTTTACTTGGCACTTGTTGGACCACAGCTGAAATACTGTGCTCAATTTTGCCCCTCACCTCAGTTCAAGAAAGGTGTTGGACTGGAGTGAGATCAGTGGATGCCACGGACAGCTACGGTAGGAGTACTTCCTGAGGAAGTGGGGCTGGTTCAGCCTGGAGATGAGATAGCTTTGGGTGCATGTGATAGCTGCCTGCTAATGCCTTGAGCAACTTCAATGATCCCATGATAGTCAAGAGCATTATCAGCTGCAATTGCACTATAAATGCCCCTGAAATCCCAGCCTGGAATCACCCACCCAACTATTAATTGTGTAAATTTGAGGAAAGCCATCGCTGGTTTCTGGTAGACCGCTTAACCACAGAACTGCTCTTCTCTCATTAAAAAGTATCTACAGATGGAGAAAGTGATGGAAATTAATTTTTACAATGACTACATTTAGTAAAATGACTTCTTAGACTCCACAAAGCACAGGTCCCTTTCAGTATGAGTTAAGGAGACAGGAAGCAAAGCTTTCAAGGTTTCCCTCAGCTTTCAGACCACCTCCAGTGGCAAACTCAGTACTGTTGTCCCACAAGCACATAAAGGAAGTGAACACAGAAGGTAGTGTAACAGGATCCAGTCTTCTGAAGAGCACCCAAAAAACTTCCTCTAGCTCTTCTAATGACCAACGGTGGTCAAACACTTAAAATACCTGCCAGATGTTTCAGACAATGAAGAAAATGGGATAAAGTAGGGACCTGATGGACATAAATCAGTATTTGTAGATGTATAAGAGTGCTCTCCAGTGGTAACAGTACTCTTTCCCTTGATGAGTGATTCAGACCATGTATTGCCAAGGAAGAAAGAGCCCACTTGTTGAACATGACTGGTTTTGGTAATCTTGGCAAGAGTTGGAAGGATAAATAGGTCTTGACTGTGGAACTACAGTCTAAAATAGCAAAGATCGGAAGCTGTTTTACAAATGGGAACAAAAGTTTTCTGATGAGAAAAAGAAAGGAACAAATGAAGTTAAAAAATGTCCCTGTTACTTTTGGAACTGCATCTAGAAAGAGAGAAGAGGTTTCAAAGGAGAGAGATATCACAGCTGTAGGAGAAGAAAAAAAAAAAAAGGATAAAAAAATAAGGAGGCATTTCTGATAATATCTGTAGTATTACTATATGGTAGCTTCCACACAACAACAACATAAAAAGCCCCAACCATTGTCACAGTTTAGAATGAGAGAAGAACAATAAAAAAAGCATTTACCAAAAGGCATGAGACTGCAGAGGTATTTGTTCTTAGCTGTGACTATTGGGTACACAAAAAAGGACTACTTCAGGAAGCAGCTAAGAAAGAGGAGATGCCCATGAAATCTCAGCCCCACACCAGTGAGCAATAAGACAAAGCCACAGAACAATGGAGGAAAAGAAAAAGAGGCTCTGAGGATGCAGCAAGTGAGACTTCAATTGCAGTGGTAACTAGCACTTTGAGAGAAGCAGAAGGAGGAAATATCTAGTATCTGTGGACAAGGAGGAAGGAACTGAGGAGCAAAGTTCTAGAATTTCTGGGTTATTTTGAAGAAGAACAGGAAGAGGTATCTAGCTAAACCAGGAAGTATGTTTTCAATGGAACTGGCAATCACAGTCTTGTGGAAATATGGGATAATGACATATTTTTCTCTCAGTTTTGTTGCCTGTGAGTTAGGAACCTCCAGGACAAAGATAAAGCCATAATATGGAGCAGGTGAAATGAAAACTGAGCTAATCTAAGGCAAACAGGTCAATATCAGATTTAATCATGGGACATAATGCCGCTTTGTATTCCACACTGTTCTAGCAAATTCTCATTTCTCAATAATCCCATTTACCCTTAGAGTCAAATGAAAAGCAAAGCATAGCTAAAGGAAGAAAATACAATTTTAGGAAGGTTTCCATTGACACATCAAGTGAGGCAGGTTTAGGCAGCATTCCTGATATCAGAAACGCTCTTATAGAGATTACTTGCTAGAAAAGGATAAGGCTACAAAGTCTGAAGTTCTTACCTCAGACCTAGTGTAAACAGGGACATTTATGTGCTACAGTTGATCACAGCTAACAATCTATCCCAACACTACAGGAAAGATAATTTCCCTTTTAAGGGGATAATTAATTTCCCTTTTAAAGTATAATTAACTTCTCCATGTCCTAGATGACTGAAATTTCTTTTAGACCCTGATCGAGCAGGTTAGGTTTACTTATATGCTTGCTCTTCATGACATACTTCACTGTTCTGATGATCTACAGCTACACTCCTTAATTTTTAATCACTTGCTAAATTAGACATTTTATTTGCAGCATTTTGTCTACTGCAAATATTTTTCAGCTTTTTTTTAATATTGAAAGGAATTGTTATCCTTTTTCATACTGTTGAAGAAGGCCAAGACTGAGATTAGCCATTAGCTTCACTAAAGCCAAATTTTAGTCAAAGAAATGCAGAAATTACAGTTTCATAATCCTTCCAAGAAGGCAGTTACATTATTCATGTGACTGCTAAATATATTTTCCATTATTTTGTTCATGTGAATGCATTCTTGAGCCACTCCACTCAAGATTTTTATCAGTTTCAGATGCAAAGGCATAGTATTAAAATATTTCCCTAGTAATTTGAGTTGTCTAATAATTCTATAAAGTGGAGCCATTACCAAAGATAACAACAGCAATACTGCTGACACTGATTGGTGTGTTCTGTGTTCATTCTTTTCATACTGTTCTTTGATTTCCCACAAGCCACTTTGGGAGGCAGCAAGCAGACTTGAGTTTATTCAAAGGGTTAATAACAAGAAACTTGTTTCCTAAATACTTCTCAGATTCTGAGGCACAACTGATTACTTAAAAGGATTTAGTAGACTATGCCTGCTGTTAAGCCTAAGAAGAAAGATAATTTGTTATATTTAAAGTGTATTCAAGTCTATAAAACCACTGGTCTTCAGGGATGGGTGTTCTTCGTTTCAGATATCATGCCAAGCTGACATTTGGGAGAGATTCTGTCTGAGATGAAGTATAAATGAGGGGCTTTTATGAGAGATACCAGAGAGCCTTTAACAGAGAAGTATGTCCACAGACCACTTAAGCAGAAATCTGTCTTTACACAATGTTGTTGGTACTCCTACATCCTACAGTGCTATAATCTCCAGCAACAGCAGCAGAAAGATCTTTCTGGCTTTTGCCTTCACTGGTTGAGCAGCCAGCCATGTCAGGTTGCATAACACTGTTGTATGTCTGTTATGTGCTGGGTGGAGACAACAAAGTTATCATTCTTGTTTTGTTAGCCAAAAAGCTTCAGACAAAGCTATTTCCATATAGAAAGTAGGCTATTATCATAGTGGATATATGCTGTTAAAAGAGCACCAAAGCATTTGTTAAAGAAGTAATCTGAGAAAATAAACTAGTTTTGATAAAAAATGAAGGAGGTAATTTTATAAAAGGTAAATGCCTGCCATTCTTTTGGGTTGAAGTCAAGAAAGTGTGCAACACTTAGTTGTCCCAAGCTAGGAGCCAGTGCAAACCCCAAACTGACACAGGCCAGAAATAAGAGCATTCCCAATCTGCTGCAATACCTGCACTTTCATCAGATAGCATGATACAGCACTGAGAGTGACTATCACCGTTATGATGCTTTTTCTCTGAGCATTTATGACAGAAGATCACAGCATCAGTCAAAACCCAATCCTACTTGCCATGTCCAAGAAGCCACACACTGTTTCTGAGGCAAGCTGATGGCCAGAATGAGCCATAAGGGCGGCCAAAATACATGCCTGGCCTTTACATTATTACGTTCTGGTCAGTTCCATAAAGAAAACTCATGTCAGGGACACCCTATCCCACCTTACATAGTTTAAAACTGAGGAACAGGGGGAGAGGACAGTGATTTACCCTGAGTGACCAGGTTTTTTGAGTCCACCCTACACAGGGATGTGTGCCATTCATCTGATTGCAGGGCTTTGCAATTGGCAGGAAAAAGTACCCCTGGCTCATTTCCCACCTTTCCTCCATTACCTTTCTGTTCAGTAATTATAAAAACCCATCTATTTGAGAAGAAACTGCTGGGTTTCATAGCACTGGCTGGAACAACCCTTGAAGGCAGGACTTGTAATTCTCACATCAGCACTGTTGTGTCACCTTCTCTGGTCTCCTGACCCAGTCCTCACTGCCTGGATAGGGCTCCACCAGCTCCAAGATTTTCAGACCCTGCTTCCATATGAGTCTGGAAAAAACAAGGTACTGTGTGCAGGGTAAGATCCAATGCTTAAACCACAGACTCATCTGGCATCTGCTCTTGTTCTCAAGAAAGCTCCTAGCATGTTTTTTTTCATTCACCAAGAGTTTCCAAAGTTTCATTCACCTTGATGGCTTCCTTGCTCCTGATGGCTAGAAACTAAGCCACCTCAGCTGCCCCTGTAGAACACATACCTTTGTGCTCCTGCTCCTGCCAGAAGATCCACCCTGCTCCTATGTCCTTCTCCCTCATGAGACCTCCCTGCTCCTGCCAGTATACTCAGGCCTGGTAAGCTCATATCCTTTCCTTTGTCCCATCCTTTCCACTAATTTGGCTTAAGTGCACTGCGACTGAATTAATCACCAAAGCTCTCCTACTGATTCTGCCGTCCAAATTGCACCAAACCACCGTCATATTTGGAAAATTATCATCAATAAATGGCCAGTCTTAAACATCAGTTTCACCTGGCAATGATGTCTCTCAATCAGTCATATATGTTTTCTGGGCACAGATTGGTTTCTGAGCATGAAATGATCCTTCTCAGAAGCATGAAGTGGGAGGTGTCAAAGGAAACTAGCAGGAAGCAGATTTAAAACAAGCTACAGGAAGAGCTATAGGGCTTCTTACTCCAAAATGTGGCCGATTTGAAATGTCTGCATGGTTTCCTGGGGAGACTGTGCTTTTTCATGGCAGACAAATGCATTGAAGATCAATAAACCTGTGGAAAGTACACTTGGTCCAGGAAATCCTGTGCC
Organism: Zosterops lateralis; assembly: GCF_965231275.1. Lineage (NCBI taxonomy): Eukaryota > Metazoa > Chordata > Aves > Passeriformes > Zosteropidae > Zosterops > Zosterops lateralis. The sequence goes on along the minus strand of NC_139762.1, from coordinate 106,338,627 downwards.
ACTAATGGCTGGAGTTTGGGAGAGCACTTGGTGGAGGTATCATTTTATATGCTTTTGTTAGCTTCTACTTTTGGCTACTGGCAGAAACACAACACTGGGTTGTACAGACTTTTGGTCTGATCCAGTATGGCCTTTCTTAGGTTCTCATGTTAATTTGTCCCAGACACATGTACCGAGACAGCAGGGAGCCTCATAGCATGGCTGGAGGCAGAGAACTTTATTTTCCAGGCCCTGTGCTCTGGGGATTAGATTAAAAACAGATTACAGTTGAAGGATCCCTGAGCAGACACGGACTATGCCAGTTTGGGAGCCGGGCACAGCATAGCTGTTGTGCCCAGAGTAATTATCCTGGCAGAGCTGGGCTGACATGGCTAATAAATAAGAGATGTTTGAGCAAGCAGTTCTTTACAGCTTGCTCCATCTTCCTCTCTGCAGAGGAGTGATTTGGACTGTACAGGCATGTCCTCAGTTGTTTTCACCACTTAGTCCTCTGCCCCAGGGGACTTTGCACCGGAGACCTTAGAAACACTCACAGATGCATAGTGGAAAACATGACTTTCCATGGAAGTCCACTCATTTAGTGCCTTCCCAAGAAACCCCAGAAGACTTCCAGGCTAACCAGTAAGGCTCCCTGCCTTCTTGCCACCTAGATGCTGCTGCTGTGAGAAAAATGTATGAGCAACTCAAGAAGAACCCTTAGCCTCACCATGAGAAAAGCTTACTGCCAGAGATGAGGGAGACAGAAGCAGGTCTAAGGGATGGTTTTGCAAGAAAGGATACAGGGAGGAGGAGTAGGAGTCATACAAGGAGTTGAACTTTCTGACCCTTTCATGAGCAACCTGGGGAAAGTTTTGGCACAGAGACAAGTCTGCATGTGATTTGCAGAATTGTGAAGAAAGGCTTCTCTCCATAAAACAGCCCCTCTTCTATTGTGGATTAGACAGAACTGAAGAGTGTCTTCCTTGCATATTGCTCAGTCAGGCAGCATTTCAACAGAGCAGAAAAACATTCTCTCTTTTTTTTTTTTTTTTTTTTTTTTTTCCTTCATTCCCCTTCAAGAAGCAGGCTGAGTGTTTGAAAGTTCTGTGGTTTGGTTTGGAGTTCAGTCATCCCTACAGAGAACTTGTTCTGCCAATCTCTACATACATGTCAGCCTAAATAGCAACAGATGTACAGTACCTTAGATGTATAAAATTTTCATAAAATATAACAAACGCTGTTTTTCCACTTGGGATGAGTCATTAACCATATGCTTATGATACTGCTCTTTTCAGGGGAAGAGCTGAAATCCTATGTTTGGGCTAGACAGAGTCCAGTCCTGTGAGGTTTCCCAAGTGCAAGAGCAGGACCCCTTGCACCCCAGTTCCCCTAAGTTCCCTTGGGACCCTGCAGACAGACAAGTCACAGGTCTAGTGTTTTCAGCTTCTTTCTAGGAGCAATGTCTCTCTGGAGTACACAATCCAGACTACTGGTGAGAGAAGAGTAGTACCCCACTGCAGGTCTGCAAAAACCTGCCAGCACGTGAGTAGGCAAGCAGGGGACATCAAAACAGACATGGTCTCATCACACTTTCCGTGCTTCTGAAGGCAGGGAGGGTGTGCCTGAGGCAGGGAGCTGCTTGGAGCATGACTAGGGGAGCTGCAGAGCTGCACACAGTCCTCTGTGGGGGCAGTACCCTTACAGACACAGTAATTTTGACCATTCCCCCTCCTATGAGCAGGAATTAATTGAAAATGCTCTCAGAAATTTTTTTACATGATTTGGAGATGGGCCTGTTCTGCCTCCCATTGCAGCTGGCAGGAATTTCCCCCCACCTCAGCAGGAGTGGAAACAGTCTTTGCTGCTGCAAAATATGTCCTCTCCCTCCAGGGTTTTTTGCTCACCATGCCTTCCCTCCAGGTTAGCTGTATGTGCAAATAGGAGTTAATCCCCTGGCTGAAATATTATTTAAAGAAAGAACTTACTAAATGCTGCTCCACTGGGGTTTAAGGAGGTTATATTTTAGCTCATCAGCAAAACCAGAGCTGAGCCTAGAAAAACAGCAATCCATGAATATAAACAGGAAAGTGATAGTTGAACTTTGCTATGTATTCCAATCCCTCATATATAAGTTGTACAAATGTAGCCACTTATTTTTTACTTTTAACAAGAACTCCAAATTTCAGTTCTATTCGGTATACCAGGAGCATCAATCCAGCTCCCAGTGAGCTGTACGAGCAAAACTGTGTCAGCTTCCCACAGAGGTGTCCATTCCTGTGTCTTCTTGGTCTTAACCTTCAAGTAATCTTGGCATGATGTAAGGAAATGGCCACTGGGAATTCAGCTGGGGAAGAGCTCACAAACCTAGTCAGAGTTTTTGCACAATGAGGAGCATTGCCAAGTCCATTCTGTGCATGCACATATTTTACTTTGGTGTCTAGGAAGAGCCGCTAACCTGGAAGACAAAGACATTTTCCCAAGAGTCCAGATAATGGCCCAAGTGAACCAGAAGAGACAGAGAAGTGTCTAGTGCAGAACAGCTAGATCCACTTGGCATCTCTTAAGATGGAGGAATCTGAAATGGTGCAGCATATGTAAAGAAAGACTTCTCCCAACAGTACACATGGTAGTAATCCTAGTGGATTCAAGTGGACTGTAAAGCAGCCAGGAAGTTTAACTGGCTTGTGAAGGAGGACTCAGAGCATTCTGCATCTACCATAACCAGTCATTATTTCACCTCTTTTTTCACGGACAATGCACAGGTTATGATTAAACCACAGCTGAATTCTGGTGATTCCCAGCTGACACACAGATAGCATCTCCAACCTTATAACATCATGCCTGCAGAGTGTGGAGGGCTATGATCCACTTTCCTTTATCAACTCTAACCCTTGCTGTTCTGTGCACTGTTGACTGCTGTAATCCAGACCATGGTTTATTATTAATGACCTCTTCTTATTTATTTCAGTTACTATGAGCACTTAACACACACTCATTGTTGAAGATTATGAGTTTGTTTTATGGGGATTACGTTGAGTAATTATCATTCCAAGTAAGAAAAATGAACTGTCATGCTCTCCCACTGCCAGCAGCTTTTAATCTGACCAGACAGCGAGGAACCCAGGATTTCACAGTTTAAACAGATGGAAAGGTCTGGGAAAGAGGTGTATCTTGCAGCTTCTTCTAAATGCGGCCAAGTTCACGCTGAAGCATATTTCTGTCAGGGGCGTATTCCAGAGGTGTGAACCTGGAGTGCCCAGTGAGCATTCTGCTCCAGCTTCCAGCTAAGAATAGTTCATACAGCAGATTGGAGGTAGCGAGGCTGTTCTTAAATGTCCTGGCCTTTGGCTGTAGTGACCATAACCTTGAATTTCACCTACCTGTCTACTGCACAAAGAGCAGAGCACTGGCATAATATCAGGCTGGGGCAGCTCCTCTGGGTGTTTTTTCCAGGAGTATTTCAGGGATTTCATGGAGGTAATAGCGAAACGTATCATAACCAGGAATAAGTGCTGGAGTGCAGGCTGTCCTGTCGGGGATCCTCAGAAGAATTGAAAGGCTTCCTTTAAATAGGGCATTTTGCATCAAAGTAGGAACACATACTTTGTATTGTCTTAGAAACATAAAGCAGGACTTTGGGAACAGAGGCAGGGACAGAGCTGGAGCTGGAGCTGGAGCTGGAGCTGGAGCTGGAGCTGGAGCTAGAAGGGGGGATGTTAGCCTGGGTTTGATATTCAGGGAAGGAGAGCAAGGTCTCAGTGACCTGCCAGTCTGTGTGTAGGTGCTGATCTCTGGAGATTGGTGACACACTGCTGGACACTGTAAGGCAGCAGACAACTCCTCAGTGTGGACAGGTAGGACATTGTGATGACCATTAGCTGTTACTCAAGCTCCAGGTGTGGGCTGAAGGTTCAGACCAGACCACTTCCAGCACAGCCCTGGCCAGGGGACTCAGGGATCTCTGCTGTAGTTCTAAAACAATGACACATCCTAGTCAAGTGGTGTTTAACTAGGTCAGAGGAGGTAGCCATGGGACCAGGTTAGAGAAGTTTTAGTAGTAAAAACAAAATTAGGCTAATGATGGAGCTCATGACTGTCCTAAATTCTTTCTTTGAATACTGAGAACCATATTGTGCCAGTAAGTAGAAGCCATTTGAGGGACAGGGAAGATTTTATTGTCCTCTTTCAAGGTACCCTGGACATTGCTGAGAGCAGGTTATGTGGAAGTGGGATGAGTCCTCTGCAGAGTTCAGCAGTCACAGCAGCGCTGTGTAATACTGCTCTGAATGGAAAGGAGATGGGAGTTATTATGCAATGCCAAATCTGTGGAAAGAAGAAACCTCATCAAGAGTTATCTTGGAGAGGGACAGAGGTGTCACAGGCAGAAAACGTCTCTTCGGACATAAGATATCTTCTCCCACATGTAAGATATCCATGCTGGTACTTACCTACTTCTGCCAAAATAGTGAACCTCACACTCCTCTCAACACCTCAAAAAGTGAGGTCCTGGTTTGAGGGCGACATCCCACACTCTGCATGGATAGAAAGAAAGGTACATAAAGACACTGCCATCTGACCCTTCCTGGAGCAGCCAGCTTCCTTACAGTCTTAGATGACATTCAGGATGTGGAAAGAGGGACTATGCTCAGGAGACTGGCAAAAATAGATCGCATTTTGACTAGGAGATCACACATAAATATATGTGGGCTCTGCCCAGGCTGTCCCACAAGAGAAGAATTTGGCATGTGTTGAAGATGGGCCAACACACAAGTATTGGATGGTTTCCAGACATTATTGTTTCTGTAAGCAACACCAACAGAAATATATTGGATCCCCAGCAGTTTTCACGCAGAATCATTTTCAATCTATTTCATCCTCATGAGAACTGTTGCCCTCCACCTCACCTTCACAAGAGATGGTGATAGGAAGATCATGACTAACTGGGGAGAGTTTTTGACTCAAGCTGAGTTTTAGGAAAGGAGATACATCGGATTGACATAGCTGTTTCAGAATGCCTGATAAACAGAGCCGCCTAAAGCACTGAAAGTTAGAGGCACATCACAGAGAATTTTACTGACACTGGAGAAGCGACAAACACCGTGCAGGAGGAAGGACATATTGTGGGGGAAGGTGGAGGAAAGGAGAAAAGAGGTGGCTGGGCTGGTTTGTGAGTTCCCATTGCCCTGTGCCCAGTGTTGCTTAAATTCAAACCAGGCACAAGGAGCATGGCTCTCCGTGAGAGCTCTTGTCTAAGCTGACACAGAAAGGAAACCTGAGCTGGAGCGGGGTCTGGTCTGGGCACTTTGAAGTGATTTCTTTCAGTAAGGAAATAATTTCCTTTGTCTGTACATGTTCAGGAAAAGTGCCTCATTGGAGACTGTTCTCAGGACATTTGGATCATAATTGTTTTGTCCAGAAAAGCTCCATGACTGGAAATGAGAAAAAAAAAAAATTATAAATGGTAGGGAAAAAAAAAAGAAGCCTTGTGAATATATATTACATCCATATGCAGAGGGACAAAAAAGGGAATCAGGGCTCAGTTAAAGCCACAGTCAGGGTCCCATTCTGCCCTCAGCTACTCTGGGTTTGCCTCACCACAAACACTGAGACAAACCCTGACTGAGAGAATATGGGGGCATCTGTAGGCAGCCCTCTCCCTGGTGAACACCAATGAGTTTTGTTGGGTGCAGTGATATTTGGAGTTTCAAAATATGCATTTTTGTGACATCTCTGCACTGTGAGGAGATCAGAAACTAGCAACAAAACCAGGTACAAGACGTACATTTAGAGGTGCTTTGCCAGGACAGAGAGGAGAAGGGACACCTGGTCATGGATGTAAAGAGGCAGCAGATGCTGCCAGAGCTCAGGTTTCTTTTCTTTCTAACTGTTTGTTTCAACAGGCTTGTTGTTCCTGTTCCCTGCCAGCAAGAGTCTAAGAGCATTTGTTCCCTCTCCCCCGTGTCCCAGTGCCCTGCTCCCTGCATGTGGGGCAATGAGTAGCAGGATTGTACCGTGGCCTCCTCTGGGATGCCAAAGCCCTCTTCCCACCTGGGGCCCAACCTGGGTCCCTCACATCTGCATAACTTCTACTGCAGTTGGTGCAAGTGTTATGTCTGTGGGATTAGTTGTGTCCCTGGGCGATTCCGAATATTTTCTTTCCTCACATTCTTCGCACTGGAATATTAAACAGAGTCAGAGAGATCTGATGTCCAAGAGACCGTTCCCCTTCCAGAGCAGGATCTCTCCCCCCAGTACACTTGCCAAAATGCCGTCCAGGCCAATTTCAAGTGAGTCAAATGTTGGTGTTTCCAGCCTTGCCTGGAAGACAATTCCACTGCTCAGGCAGTCCAAGCCATTAGGAACATTTTCCTGATATTCAGCCTAAATACTCTCTTTCTCAAATTTATCCCAATGCTCCAGGGATTCATGTTACTGAGGAGATGGTCTCATACTTAAATCTCCTGCTGTGCCTTTCCCTGGACAGATTCACTTATTTATTTTATAGAGGAGAGGGAAGGGAAGGGAAGGGAAGGGAAGGGAAGGGAAGGGAAGGGAAGGGAAGGGAAGGGAAGGGAAGGGAAAATTCTCTAGAGTGCTTCTTTGATACACTGTTACTTGATGTTCCCTATTTACTACAAAACAGGCACATCATTTTCAGCAATAATAGAAGTTTCTTCCCATCCCAGTTAAACACTGTAACTGTACTTTAGAGAGAATGCATCTACCAAAATTATTTTTTGTGTGTCTCATGCAGTCTTTAACCTCAACAGGTAGCACTCAGCTAAACATTGACAATTCTGGTGACCACTTTGTTTCCTATTCAGGAAAGAAAAAGGCAAGTACTTAATTTTAAGCCTTGGCTGAATTAAGTTTCTGTGTTTTGGTCACCTGTCAAATTTGAAATGCCCAAAACTACCAACATGATCCGTGCAGGTCACCCTCCAGCCTGTGATAAACAGCTAGATTTCAATCTGTTGCAAGCATTCTAAGTAAGCATCTCATGTAAGGTGAAAGAATGGAAAAGCTGAAATCAGCTGCTTCCTGCTGTAATCTCTCTGAAAGACCTCTTTGGAGCATGATTCCTAACGTGCATGTTTTAGTTTTCATTTGACTGGTTCACTGGTGTTCAAAAATATCATTCTTGTACTCCAAGAAAACAACACACATTCACTAATTAATGAAAATCTGAGGTACTTATGCATCTTAAATGAATTATGGAGGTTGTGAACTCTACTAACTTCAGTCTTTTCTTTGATTATTTAAACTATTTATATTTCCTCCCTTTCCAGTTCTTTTATGTTGAAGAATAAATTACAAGTAACCAATCAGATTACTTCTTCCCTTTAGGGGAACAAATGTGATAAGGGTTCAGAAATCTTTCTTCTCAGTTATTACCAGCATTGTCTACTCGAGGCAACAGGTTTTCTGCAGGCCACATGCCCAAACCTGCTGGTTCCTTAGCAGAATGAAATACCAAAGCTCTTGGATGTAGAAGGTATTCTGACCTAGACTTTATCTTCTGACTCCACTGAAGCCTCACTCCCAAAGGCTCTTCCTTCTGTGGGGAATCCTTCCTGTGTAGAGGAGAGGAACACAGATGGGTAAATGCACATCAACATATCTCAAAAACTACTGCATGTTTATCTCTGTTATGTAAAAGAAAACTCTGATAACAGGCATTGGCTCCAAGGATCATCAAATTAATTACTGGTTGTACCACATGCTGCTAATAAATGCAAAAAACCTGCCTAAATATGGAGTGTTAGATAGCTGTGCTGTTGGCAAATGTGGCAGCCCAATGTTTGAACCCTCTGGGCTATAATGCCACCTCTGAGCACCATTCCCACTCTGATTTACTGAGGTGACCAGCCTTCTTCAGGTCCCACTTGGAAACCCCTGCCAAGGCTAATGCCCCCAGGAGAGAGAAGGTGAGAGATAAGAGGACAGAGAGTTAAGGCTAAAGCAGTGGGCTTATTTTTATTCTTATTCTTTAATTAAAGTGTTTCAAATGCATACCTGATGAATAAATGCTGATCTGTTGTCTATGACTTAGCCTCATCAGATCTCCAAATGTTTCACAATATCTGTCTCATTATCCTGATTTTACTTGGGCTTTCAGACTTTCAAAACAAAATAAGGTGGCTGTGCACCACTGAGGGAAAATATAGGGAGATGGATGTTTTAGGGAGAGTATTTTTACTGCTGTGTTTTCCATGTATGTCCAGTGGTCATGTCCTTGCCGTGAAGGCCTGACTTCCAGATGTCCAGAAGTTTTTGACAAAACTCCAGTGTCTTTTTTCATTTTTTTTCCCCTGCCCAGGCAAATTTTCCAGTTGGAAACTGATGCCATAGCCAGGGAAAGCCAAACATATGGAAGTTTCACATTTTGCAGACAGGAAACACTCAGGGGACCAAAGGTCATCCACCAGACTGGGGCTAGAGCCAGGGTTACAACCCACATTTCCTGACCTCTGAGGCAGTTCTAAACCCACTAAACCCCCTTGTCCTTCTTTGTACGCATTATATTTCCTCTACTCTTTCCATGGCTTTCAAGAGGACCTAAAGCCCTGTGGACAAGGTTTCCACGGTGTATGTTCAGCTGGCTGACTCAACGGTCCTCTGAAGCCTCAGGCACTGTTTCAGTAGAAATATGTGGCAATAATAATGTGCCTGCCTGCCCTGTGCATGTTAATACTGTCACCACACTGCTTTGTCAGCTGCCTGGAGCTGCTGGTGAGCCCCAGTCAAAGTACCCTTGCTGGCCTCCCTTTCTGCCAGCGGATGTTTGCCATGTCCAGGTGCCTGTGTGGCCACATCCTCCCCTCCTGTGTCAGCACATTGTAGAGCAGTGAGAGCAGGCTGGGCTGGGATCAATGGCATGTTGTTCATGAGCTGTCTGTGCTGATTTCAAACTGTCCCAAGCGGCTTGGTGTTTGTACAGGCTGTTGTGGGGTGCTGGAGTGTTCGGGAGGTGCCCTAGGCTGTTATGGCTTACTTGAACAGACTTCCTTCCTAACCTTGGATGCCATTTTGGGTTTTGGCTTTTTTTCTTCTTTGTGTTTTCTCACCACACACCTAACTTTCAGAAAAACACTGTTCTTCTGGATTTGGAAGTAAAGCTCATTGTTTTGGGCTAGGTCCTCTTTTATAGGTTTTCATAAAGGCAGTTGGTCTCCCTTTCAACATAGTGGGCGCTCTGGGCCAAACCCAGAAAGGCTGCTCTCCTTGAGAGGGTCTCCTGACACCAGACAGCACATGTCAGAGGGATTGAGGAGGAAGATGAGCTATTCCCTGTGTGAGCATGAGGATTGCAAGTTTTATTTGGACAATAAAAATGTCCCTCCATGTTAAGCTGCATAAGCCGAAGGTCAGTTTACCCAAGGGATGGGACAAGGTTAAGCTTACAGCTAGAGGACATGGGGCTAATTCCAGGAACACTGTGGTAGCCCCAGGGGATTTGTTTATATTCTGCATATCATCTCCATTTGGAGCTGTAGAAAGAGGTGTATAAGAGAAAGGGCAGTGTGCCTGTATGTGTATGTACATTTGTGTTTGTGATGTTCCATGAGAACACCAGTGACAAAATTTCTTTTTCACTTCCCTCCCCTGCCCCCACCCTGGACTGATTTATTAATAATTTGTGTTCCATTACAGAAAATGGGCTTTTATGTGAATTGTACTGTGCCCTGAAATTGTTTTAGTGGCAGATCGTAATTTACTATTGGGGTTTCAGGAGTCAGTGCAGACCACAATGCCATCTCCATATTCATATTTCAGATCTGTCAGAGCACCCGGATTGTTCATGTAATCAGATGGATTTCCATTCCAGTCCTTGAGAGACAAGAAAACTGGCCATCACAGAGAGATCCTTGGCAATTAAAATGAATAAGAGCTGCCACTCTCAGTGGATGTCTTCTGGGTTACCATGGGGGACAGAGATTGGTATGAGGTTTAATCAGGCACTAACAGCACCTTGCTGGGAACTTCATGGCTGATAAAGGCAGCAGCATCAGACCAAGTAGCTCCTCTCTTTTTAAAGGGAAAGGAGCCTTTTTTTTTTTTACCCTTTTTTTAGATATGACAAAATCCCGTGAAGTTTTGTAGTGTTTGATACTGGAGAAGATTTAGAGGGTTTGGGGTTACTTTTCTTCTCTTCCTTACAAATGAATCACCCCTCTTTGTGGGATAAAATCAAGTGAAACATGCACGCTGGATGTTCAATACATTTGCAGGGTGGTTTTTAATTGCTTATATTTTGCTTGTGCGGTAGCTACTAATGTGATATTTGGCTTTTTAAAATTAATTTCTCTGTGACTTTGTGGCTATTGAAGGGTGACAGATTGGCAGGCCAGAGTTGGAAATCCTTTACTTATCCCCAGAACAATTACAACGCAGGCAGCAGCAATGAAAGCGTCCCCAGCCGGCGTGGAAGGCCCAGAACAAGGATGAAGGAAAGCCTTCCCAGGCTCTCTGCTGAGACTGCCATTAAAGGTACCAATTAGTGCCAAACTGTATTTTGTGATGGAGGAGGCACCGTTCCACTAGGACAGGACTGTAACTGTGGCACGTTTACTCCTCAGCTGGCTGCGATTTTCAGCCCTTTATAAAATGGCCTGAATTAGCCCCTGCAATCTTTGTGGTCTGATGCAGCACAGTGCAAAGCCTCAGGTGAGCTGCAGTGCCCCTTCTGTGTGGGGCCATGATGAGGAAGGTCTGTGCAAACCAGCAGCACAGAGAGTAACACGGGGGAGGGGTCAAGCTGCTGCTGCCTCCGTGGCATCCGCAGGACCCGTCTCGCTGAACCTGCCTGTCACCCACTCTTTGTTTAATGGGGTTGGCCATGAAAGGAATAAAAGATAAAGGAAATTTTCTCTTCTTGTTTTTTACCCCCAAATGGGCGTGCCCATGTTTCCAGTCCATCACTGAAAACATCTGTACGTTGGAACACAGAAATATGAATGCTTTTTCTTACCCACAGCTTCATTTATACATTTACAGTTCCTTGGCGTGTAGTGGGTAATGGAGTGGGTTGTTTAGGTACAGTGTGCAGTGCTCAGAGCATTCCTGTAAGCAAAGGTTTTCCTTCAAGAAGACTTGACGGTGACTACTGCATCTTAGCTGTCAAGATATTTTTTCCTTGCTAGGTTTCATTTGTGTTTTTCTTCACCTTTTAGAGACCCCTTACCTCTCCCCTCTTAAATCTATGCTCACCACAGAGCAGACATAATCCCAGATTTTCAGTAAATCAACACTATATGCTCCCTACTGACTAAGAGAATTTGATACTGACAGATTGTTACACCTAAAAGAAAAATACTGCCATAGTTTCTCTAACATGCTTTGCCTGCAACACCAAGCAAGGACGGATGTGTGATATCCATTATGAATGTAACAATACAGGTAGCCTACCATAATACAACTATTTTTAATTTATATTTCATGACGAAGAGCATGGGCACAGTCATGAATCACTGTCCTCCTCTTTTAGCTCAGTAAAACCACAGTGTCCATAATATTGCAGCCATACAATTAACTCCTTTCAGCAGTGGCACTGCAGATTTTAGTCCTTTGCAAAGCCATTGTTTAATCTACACATGTATAGAAACCACCCTGTAGAATAGAAACATTTTACATTTATATGACACCCGACATCTGAGTTTCACTACGTGCTGGACAGATGTGTAATTAATGTTGCCTTTCAACCTCTCTGTTTGGTGGGTAAATTCTAGACTGGAAACTAAGTTATATTCAATCCTAAAATGTGATGCTGAGCATCAGCAATGCCTGTATGCTGTATAATTCTCCCATGTACTCAGTGAAGGGATTAAATGCATCCCTTTCCTCACCCTCAATTTTCCTAGATCCCTTAAAGGGCTACTACTGCCTACATAATCTTCATCCCCGAACTCAAATCCTTTGGATCCTCTGGGGCCCTTATTAACTGGATGTTTGCTGTGCTCTGCCTGGAAATGGTCTTCAATCTCCGTATTGTTTTGCAAAGACCATGCCATGATTTCTGAGCAAATCCTCTCCTTTCATCTGCCCTTTATTAGCCCAGACAGACAGAAGTGAAGTGAAATCTCCTTTTAGCAGTGTTCAGTGAACTACATAAAGATACAATATGCAAAAAGAGATGTTTTGGTCTGATGAACTCTATCCTGTCCAGACCCAGCACAGCCAGTCTCCCACTCCAGACTGCTCCCCTCTAAGGAACAGTGGTACCAGCTGGAGAAGGTTAGGCTCTTCCTGAAAACCTTGGAGCAGCATTTCCAACCTCTGGACAGATTATTCCACCATTGCAGAGCAGAGATCTTCATAATGTCACTTGGTTATTTAATCACTCCTGAGCTTTCTCCTGGGAATAGCATGGATTTGGATATGGCAGAAAGGAATAGGGTGAAGGCTTTCCATGCCAACAATTTGCCTCTGAGGGAGAAAAGTAGTCAACTATGAAGGAAACAATGTGCCAAAATACCATCATAAGAAAGAAATCAAATCCTCTTCCTTCCCCCCATTTTCCTTTGGGGTAGAGGAAGGCTTGTTCCCTGTTTGAGGGTAGCTGGCTTTGGATGACCAACTCAGTGTGTGCTGGGGCACTGCCTGGGTCCAAAAGAGAGCCAAAGGCTGCCCTGGCATGGCTTCACCAGCTGAAGTAATTCACTGGCTCTCCCAGATGAATCAAGACCTACCATGTAGGAGAATATCTGGACCCCAAGGCAGACCTGGTAACTGCTGTGGCAGAGTCCAGGGCTCAGCTAGGCTGGAGAGGCTCTGCTCCTTTCCAAATACCCACAGGACTGAGAGTCCAAACACTGGGACTCACCAGTGGGAAAAAAAGAAATTAATGAAGGTTGTATTTCAAAAGAAAACACAAGAATAGAAGACAGACACTTTATCTGTCCAGTTGGTTAGAGAGTACACAGACAAATTTATAAATGTTGAATTGGACACCAGAGGCTTCCATACTGTTCTGTGAATGAATGCATTGCAGAAGTAGTAATATTAAATACAGCAGAGGCAAAGCAGTGTTAAACCCTCCCACATGTTCTATACTCTGTTTCGTTGGTCTGCAGACAAATTACAGCTGAAAAGAAGAATTTTCGATGGTTTGGGTAGGATTCACCTTAAATTTTCTTAACATCCAGTGATGACCATTATCAGCACAGCAGTGCAGCAGTGCAGTACCATGGGACAGTATTTTAGAGCATTGATTCAGGTTACTTAAGGCACTGGCCTAGGAAGGAAGGATGCACCTACTGGTAGCCCAGTGCTCACATGTACAGCACCTGGGGCTCTCCTTCAAGGGCTTCTGTCCTAATACTATCCAGACCCAGCCTTACTTTACTGATGGGATTTGATAGGGCCACCTCAGAGCAGGATGCTGTAGCTCCTGGGACTGTTGCTTACCAGTCTTGCCCAGATAGGAGGGGAAAAGCTGCAAATAGTAACATGTGACAGGAGCAGAGAGTAAAAGAAGAGTTAAGGCAGGGGAGAAAAGAAGCATCTGAAACTAAGAAGTGGTTCTGGAGCGAGGCTTATGTGTTGGTGCAGAGGCTGAAAACATTCCCAGGCTCCTCTAAAAGGCTTATTTGAAAAGACTGAATGAATTTCAGAGCAGAACCAATGCCTCGGTAACCACTGATTCTGGGATAGATTTACAGCATAAACCCACTGGGACAGATTCAATGTTGGAGTGAGTGAACGCAACTCTATTGAAGTTAATGGACTTGTGCCCGCTTATATCAAAGATGAATTTAGTCTATGGAGAAAGAAAATGGGATTTAACCTGCAAATCACCTGTTATAGAGACTAACAACATAATATGTGGTGAAAAGACAAGCAAGAATTCAGGAGTGTGCTTAAAATACTTCATTCTCTACTCATCCAAATAGCCTGCATTCCCTGTGTTTCTAATTACCTGAAACCTGTCTAGCACTGGGAAGAATAGTATTTAACATTCATACTATAGTAGCAAGCAGAGATCCTGTGAGGGTCCCATTACACTCAGTGCTCTACAAACACAAAAGCATGCCTAATCCCTGCTCACAAGAACTTCCACTTCTTTTCTGTGGACATGGAGGCCAATTAGAATTGCTGAAGTTCAGATTTGGAGTAAAGGTATTTAACACTGTGGGACTGATACCCAAGGGATAATAACTAGGAGACATACCTATAGCACAGCCAGTTTTTTGTGACATCAAAACTGGAATACTTGCAATCCAAATATTCAAGCACAAGATTAAAATTGGTTGCCAAAATGAATGAAGGAACTGTCTACAGTATCTGTGTTGTTGTCAATAGGGTAATAAATCAACAGGAGAGAACACTGATACAAAGATAAATAATTACTGCTTGTGTATTAAATCTTGCATTGTGCTCTGTAAGTGTTTTGAAGGACTTGGGTGAAAGCAACTATCATCAAAGTGAACTATTAAGGCTGTTACTAATTGTACTAAAAAAGAAATAGTGTTGACTTGTAATTTGAAAGTATCATCTGCTGTATCCTGGCACATGGAGGATATTGGTAGACAGGTAATGAAGCAATGACAGGTGACCCAGGAATTTTTTTCACTTGGGGCAGCAATTTGTGGTTACATAGACACAAAGTGGTGATGGTCATGTATTTGCCATGGCTGTATGTCAGTTCATCAGACAAGTTCACACCCAGAATCTATATGAAACATTAAAACCAAGGAAAAACCAATTTGTTTTTTACCTCATAAAACACTACTTTAAAACAAACAAACAAAAAAAACCCCAATATGGGACCAACCATATTGGAGCCTTCTCCATAGCACTTTTTTCTCTATTGTCTTTAGATGTATTTTCAAGCAGATGTCTGAAATGGAACAACTTTCAGCTGGATTTTACCGTGTGCATGTCAGTGGGTAGCTCTATGCAATGATTCCTGTCACCCTTTCCTCCTGCTTCTCCTGTGACGTGGCATGTCAGATGCATGCCAAGATAGGGCAGTCCCAGAGAGACTGTCAAAAAACAGCACAACCCAGAGAAGCCCTGAGGCTGTTCTGAATTGCACCAGGGGTTAAACCTGCCTCCAGCCAGCCTCAGGATTGGGGATGTACACACAGTGTGGCACAGGCCACTATCTCCAGACTCTGTGGTAAACTGACTGATACTCAAGGGCATCTGAGAGCAAAGTCAATTGAGCCAGTCTGGATTCACAGTGCTGTAGCAGGGAGCAAAGCCAGGTCCTTCACGTCTCCTTTGCCCAGAAGAAAAGACCATCTATGTTCTGTCTCTCAGCCACCTAAACCTAATCCAGAAGAAATTACACAATTTTTTCCAAGTGTTACCTGCATCCAAACCTGCCATGGTGAGAAGTAATTACCTGTCTACAAATACATTCACCATATCAGCCCATGCTAACTCTCCTAGGACAAGTACAAGTAGAGAAAAGCACTGCATTTTTAAACAGGCATATATTGTTGGAGGATGTATCCTTTGCTGTCCAGGACTGGGAAGCCTCTAACACTGGTTAATTATCTCCAAGATGAAGGGCTTAATTGGGAATGTCACGAACCAAACTTTATTCTCTTTGAAGAGCTGTCTACCTCACATGGTGCTCAGAGAAATAATAGACAGCAAAATCAGTTCCATTTTCATTGTTTCCTTTCAATTCCATAAAAATGTAAGCAGTCAGGGAAATACTTTCAAATGTGTCTCCTATGCTTCTATCTGCATACTCAGTACTTCTGCGATGACACCCAGACTGAGGCAAGAGAATGATGATGAAGGTCAAGTGTGGAGAAAGGAAACTCTAAACAATAATGGATGATTTATAGCATACAGTGAATCTTATCTGGGTCACACTTTTGAAGGGCCCCATTTCTCAATCCTTCTAATTCTTGAATTAATTAAGTTCTCATACACATTATTTTGTTTCTCTTTTTCTGTGCAGCTTGAGACACAGAGGTGACAGGCTGAGTGATGCACTTCAGAGCAGCGATTCTTCTTGCGCTGTGTGAAAGAGCTTTCAACAGAGAATGAAAGCTCTGCAGAAATGGGGCTCAGAGACATTCCTTGCTGAGTCTTCTTCACCTTGCTCTTACTTTGCTTATTCAGACCTCCTCCACATCTTCCTTAATGACCACTACCCAGATTTCACTTAGGTGGCCTATTGAATTGGAAGTTTTTCCTCCAAGAGTGCTCATCTAAAGAGGATTAAGACCTTCCTATAACTCCCAGGCATTTGTGATTACATGGGGTAATGGAATTTTTCCACAGAGAAGACTACTTAAGGGAAGAGACACACTTATTCTCTTTAGCATTTCCTACTGCTTGCATGGACCTCGTCCATCTTCCTGCATTGACACTCAGATTCTGCTGTTGCAAATGCAATGAGATCACAGAGCTTGCCAGAGGGACCAGGTGATCATCTCCTAACAGCCTGATCTTCCACATTTTGTCCACAGAAGCTTTGATCCTATAAAGTGCCCCTGGAAGAGCATCCTCGGTGTGTCTCCTGCATGGGTAGCCATCTGAGCTCTTTGTAGGCTGAAAACCGTAAGCTCAAGTTCAGAAAACTGCCTACCAGACTCCTATGGCTCCGTAAGGAAAGAGAAAACAAAAATAATAATAATAATAAATTGTTAAGGGCAGTCAAGAATTAGTTCTGCAATAAATCTATAAGCAATCTGTCCCCTGTACTCCTGTGTGTTTACTTATATTTGTAAGATTTGTTTTATGAATGATTTGCCATTAATGGAGAAAGGAGAGATTAAGAAACAAAAGCTGTAGCTTCAATCCATCATTAGGGAATTAATCAATTGGCAGCCTGTGCAGACAGCTATTTAGATCTGTGGCCTGAACAGCTTAATTGGGGGAAACGTTTTAAAAGGGCTAGAATGATGTTCAAAGTAGCATAAATTAGCCCGTTTTGGACCCATCACATGGCCTAATTTAACAACTTTTATACCTCAGAGTTTGGCAAGTGATCACATCTCTAGAGCTTCTTAGCATCTTCCTATCCTGATATGCCTGTAAAGTATATTTCCATCTGAAAATTATTAACTAGAAACACTCCAGCTACTCAATAAAAGGCAAGGGGAAAATGCCTGTGAAACAATGTTTGTCTTTATCCAGGTTCACCTCCTCCCTGTCCAGCTGTAGGTGTTTGTAGCCATTGATGCAAAAGAGAATAGAAGCAGGTCAAGTCCTCTTTCACCTCGGGTCTCAGCTCCCCTGCGAGGCTGATGGGGTTTTTATGTTAGTGCAAAAAAGAAGGGTGCATCTCAGGATTTCTTACTTTTACTGATGGTTTGTAAAGTGTTTTAGCCTCTGCAATACATTAAATGAGGTGTTTAAGTGGAAAATCCCAACATTATCTTTTACTAGGAATTAGTGAAAATTCATAAATTCAAGTTTCCTGGAAGTTCAGCATTTTCTGGGATGTGGACCATGAACTGGCTTTGAATTCATCAGAAAGCCTATTTATGTTAGGCCAAATCAAATCCCCATGAACTCCCTAACCCACTTGCGTGCTTGAAATCTGGGACTGGTCCCAGAGGTGAATTTCTCAGTCTCAGCATGCTGCTGCCACCAGTGCAATCAATGCCTATGTGCTCTGCTCCTCACGCCGTTGAGGCTGCGCAGTTCCAGCTCCTGTGGTTCCTTCTGGTTACCTAATGTGGGGTCAGAGAGATGCTGCCTGGGGACTTTCAAACAAAACCATTTAGCTTTAAGGCTCTAAATGTTTCAGTGTCTTTGCCAGGCAACACCCTGACAACACAGCTAAACCAAACTAACCTTCTACATATATTGTACATGACGTTTGTTTTGGAGCAAACTTGTTGCCCTGCATTCCAGTCCTCCAGAGGCGTCATGCCATCCTCTTTATTCATCAGGAGTATGCCCAAATCCCAGAGTTGGCTAATGTGCAGCCTATCCACATGCTTCCCGTCTCTGAAGGAAAATGCAGAGTGAAGCATCCAGAGTCAGTTCCAGGCACAGTTGTTTCAAATGTGCTTGCTGACAGCATCATTCATAACTGTATGCCCTTTCAAGCTCTGCTAGAGATGCAATAGTACTCGTGCGATTCTTGGGCTGTCTCTTCTCCTGGTGGGTCAATAAAATTCGGTCTTTGGTCTTTAAGGAGTCAAAATGATTGCATATTCTACCCGAGCTGTGCTAAAATGTTTGGTCGTTGAGAATACAGCTCTGATCTCAGGCCCTCTGGAGGTATACCTGAGTTGTTCTGATTTATTCTGACCTTTCAGAGGTATAAATGGGATAAGAATCTGGTTATCTTTTCCTACTTGTATGACTCCTGTTAGACTGATGAACCCGGCATACAAGCAGTTGGTATCTTTTAAGAGGTTTTTCTTAAACACAACTAATTATTCACCAGTTTATTCTTGTGACAGGATTTAGTGTAGAGGATCTCTTCCACAGAGCCCTGGGATACGCAGATGGTGTATTTGATAACCAAACCCACACCCAAGGCATGTTGCAATTTTGGATGTATCACTCTTTATATCTCATTTTTTATTCCATTTGCACTAGCTTTAAAAGTAGATTACAGAAAATATTTTCTCTTGAAAACATGGTAGCAGGAACAAAGCTAAAACGACACCAAAGCTGTGTCCAAGACTAAAAGTATAGGAGAAAGTATTCATTTCAGAATTTAATGTTGCAAAAAGAGAAAGAAAAAACTCAGAAACAGCATCCCTCCATTTTGCCTCTCAAACTACCAGAATGACATGCAGACACTGTCTGGGAGAAGGTAAAATGAAAACACAGATAATACCAGATGAAAAGTTGCCATGCACTTCTTGAATATAACTTCAAGCCAACTTCTCTTAGTAAATGAGACAGGGTGGGTCTTGGGGCAAAGGTTTACTCCTTATGGTGTGTGACCACTGAGTAAGTTCTTCAGCTCAATGGCAGTTCAAACACTGGCTCTTGCTAAATACCTTCGGTACTGGACAAAGCAGAGTTCAAGACAACCACTTAATTATCACCAGTTTCCTGAGATGGAAAGACAAGAGCATCTTTTACAGCACAGAGTATTTTCTTCAGCACGTGATACCTTGCCCCGCTTGCAGGAGCAGACCCATTCTACTGGTGGATGCTCCCCTGGCATGTGCAAAGACAGGAGGAAAATGTCTCTGATGGACCTGGCATCTATGAGTCCAGGGACATTTATTCTTTTTCTTTATTTCTTATACAGCAATATCAGCTGGCATGGGAAATCTAATCTGCAAGCTCAAGCTCTTTGTGGGAACTGAGAAGTGGTGGGTTTGCTGTGCACTGAATTATTTCAGAATAAATAAATAATACTGATGGATCAGGACAGGGAGCAGAAGATTAATCTGTTCATTGTTCCTTCAGCCCTCTATATAACACTATGTATTTGGCAGGCTGCAAAGCTGTCTCCTTTCTGTGTCTTAAAATACAATGCCAGATACTTGAAAGGGTAGTCTTTTAAATTTTGCACATTGAACATATTCAGTGTTTAAAGGAAGGAAAAAAGAAATTAAAAAAAAAAATAAAGATGAAGAAAAGTAAAGACATGATCTGACAACCTATGCAGTTTAAGCCCATATTCCTTACTTCATAGAACTACACAGACCAATGTATATATTTCAAAATCCATTTATTTTCAGAGCTCTCCACTTGGTATTTTAGTTACAGAAAAATTCATCTCCAGAAATAAAAGTGAAATGGAGAACTTGGACAGGCACTGATAGAAAAGAAGCAGACTTTCGTAGCATAGAGCATAGGAAGTTTAAACCAGTTTTAGCTAATTTGTTACTTTTCCCCATTCCTAGTATGTATGGACACATGAACCAATGTGTTCCAGAGTGTCAGCCTAGACCAGCTACTGATGCTACACAGGAGCTTACTGAACACACCAGAGGAGAAGCAAAGCCACACAAAAGAATTCACAACTACATACTGCTGCCATACTTACTAGAGGTAAAAAAATCTCCTCACTAATGTCAGCAAGAATTTTCATATTCCATTTTGCACAAAATCAAAGCAGGAAATGTATATTCTGTGCATGTTTTCCCAGCAACTAGTTACTTTCACATAAAGCGTAAAGCTGTATGGGAACTGGTCACCATTTGAAAGATGTGTATTTACATTTGTGGACAGGCCCACTTAAAGTAATGTAGGGATGTTTTGCTTTTAAACATTAAGTTACTTAAGGAAAATCTGTCACAGTAAAGAAGTTCAATGTGCAGTTTTGAATGGGCTGTATTATCGTCACTGTTCTTGCTTCTCATCTTCTTATGGCACCACTGCAAATACCTAGTTCTTTCAGTAATATTTTTGTCTCCTCTTAAAATGATTTTCCACACTTACCTAATTTTGTATGGCATGAGCAAGAAGTGTCTAAGGCTTGGAGCAGAACATCATTTATATTACTCCTGCTAATTGAAGAAATGTGGGCCAAATCTAAATAGTATGTCAACTTCAGCAGTTTCGGGAAAATGATACGTCAGATATCATTACACTTACAGGATGCAGTAGAAGGAAATAGGCAGTGATCAATATGCTATATCATTGAGTTGGAGCTGACTTCTTCTTGGCAATGAAGCATTAGTCTGTGTAGACATACCAGCTCAGAAATGCTCAGAAAGCAAATTAGCTTTACATGAAAGCTGGGATAATCCACAAGTAATACAAGAACATTCAGTTAGGTTGTATTCAGATTGTCTCTTTCATTTACTTGTGAGTTGAGAGGGATTTGCAACACTGTTTTCTAAACTTAAATGATAAGACTAGTGCAGGTTGACATTAGTCAGTGTTCAAGACTCTCAAATAAATACAGGTTCATAACCTCCCTATCCTAAACTATATTTCTGCTCCCCCACAGCAGCCACTAAATTATTCCCAGCTAAACTCCCTTTCCCCATGAATCATCTTACTAATGAGGCATGCCTACTCACAAATCCCACAACCAGGCCCCCCTGCTGTGGAGAGCTAACACCCCATCAGCTCTCATACCCCATGTCTAGCACTGTATAATCTGTGCTATGTGCCACGCATATTATGTGCATGCAGCCACCCCTCATCACAGCTAGTGCTACCAGGGCTTGGTTTGATTGGCTCAGATGGATGAAGCAAAGCAGCAGCTGGGAGGAGCTATTTGATTAATAATAAATAGATACAAAGATTTATGATTAACATGGAACATCTTAATGATTTACCATAGCAATGAAACCAATAGGCTGATATTCCAATCCGATTTCTACAAATTTGTATAATCCTCAGGGTAAAACAATTTAATGTGCTGTCTCTTTTATAGTTACAAAAGGCCTTTCATATGATCAATTATACATAAGAGTATAATAAATGTAACTTTCTTCATACTAATCACATCTAACTTAAATTCTCTTGTCGGTCTTTGGAGTGTATGTAGCATTCCCCATAAAGTTTTTAGTCTCAGCTCTTAGCAAAAGTTAATATACCCAGAACTTCCAGATAAATCATCAGTACAAGGGTCTTCACACTAGTAAAACTGTTCAGACAATACAGTCTATTAGCAAAACACTCCCTCCTTCCAGTCAAACCCCTTGTTTAACACAGTGAATGTGCTGCTTCATATCAAGGGGTTTTCTAGAGGTTATGGCGCTGGATTTTTAAAGTTTTGATAAGAAATATTGTATCAATGTCATGACTCAGGGAAAAGTGAAAGTAGCACAAAAATAACATAATAGTAATATTTTGCTTAGTAGATAGATCACAACAAGGAAATGGAGCTGCATGAACACATGCAGACAAAGAGTCTCAAAAGCCATGTGGTTTATTAAAAGTTTCAAGACAGAATTACCATCTAATGCAATTTTGGTTTCTAATTTCCATAGAATTGCAGTTCATAAGAAGAAAACTGCATGAAATCCTTCATATGAAAGCAAAACAGAGAGGCAGAGACAGAGTGAGGGTGTTCATCTCATATGAAAAATAATCTTTAACTTAAATACAAGGGACTATGTTGAAGATGACAGCAGACACCAAAAGCAATTGAAAGAGACTGCAGAAAAAGTCTTCCTACTGTGTTCTAGTTACCTGTTTTGGCACATACAATGTTCTGCAGGATGCACAGCCACAGTACGAAATGTGTATTCACTCATGATCAGACATCCACAGAATATTCGATGGATGAAGTGTTAGTTGAAAAGCAGTTGAGACTACCTCAGCAGGTGAAAAAGAGCAAAAAAATATCATGTGTCTGAAGGGTAGAAAAAGAAGATTTGGCACATGGCTGCAGGTTCCTATAGTGAGAAAGAGAACTCTTTAAGAAACATTTCTTATGGGGCATTATAAACCTTCAAAATTCTGGCTAAGTGAGAAGACTTTGGGACCTTCCTTGAAACCAAGTACTGCAAATGTCTCTCAAAGTCTTTTGACCTGATAAAGAACAACCTTTGTTCTGTGAAACTCTTTTTCACTTCTGGGTGGAGGGAAATGAGAGAGAAACCATAGATGTAACTGAGATCCTTCATGAACAGGACTTTAGGATCTGTGTGCAAAAATACATACACCAAAAGTACATCCATGCCTGTGATGCAATTAATGGCTCTGAAAAAAAAAATGCAACTCAAAATAAATCCAAACAGTTTGGAGGTTGCTCTTTTTTCCCCTCACTCTCTCTTTTTGAAAGCTTACAGACTTAGGTTCTCCCTTTTAACTATAGGTGCCAAAATTTTATGCTTTCCAAGTGAAAATTCCATTTCTGCCATGATCCTTTTAGGAATTGGCACTTTAAGAATCCTCCTCCTTGGTGTTAAAGACTCTTAACAAAATCAAAGTTACTCGCCTAGCAGAAATAACATTGAGTTAATTGCCTATCATACGGTTTTGTAGTATCTGCATGCACTGTCATTGGTGTACTGTTGTGAGTTGACCTGGCTTTTGAAAATATTGCTCTTAAAGTCTGGCACATTTTTAGAACCAGGCTGTCAGTGAAGGAAAAATGAACAGGAACATCATAATCTGCTTCAACCATAGTAAAGAGAGAGACATCTGGTAGGCCACTTGGCAGTCAGCCAGCAATGAAGACTTGAATTAAAATGATGAACATGTTCTCAGGAGTCTGGTCTGCCTCTGAACTGAAGAAGTTATAAGTCTCAGCTGCTTCTTGGAAGTTGGCTGTACATGGTGGCAGTGGGCCCTTCATCCGCACGCTTTGCCATGTGTTTTTTGATGTTGCACGAGCCATAAAACCATCTTAAATATACCTGTAGAGGGTCAGAAACGAAAAAAAAAGTGAGTTAGAGGAGTAAGAATGGAACAGTTTCACGTTTCCTAGAGCTACATAGAAACTAGGACGACCTCCTCTGTCTAATAGAATTGATCTAACCTCCTAGTCAGGCTGGAAAAGCACCCTGAGGTCCTCCATAGCTGGTCTTACAGGTGTCCTAGATAAGCCTATGATTTTCCTGGGAAATAAAGAGTTCTGAGATTTCTGACTATAAAAGACAGAGCAGCTTATTTTACCTCCCAACATATATCGCCAGCTCCTACTGTCTTGGGTGTCTAACAAAGGGACAGGAATTGTTCTGGCCATCACTTCCCTGAAGAATCACTAAAATAGAAATCAATGCCCCAGCTGCAAGCCCTTACAGGAACAAAGCAGTGAGGAAGGAAAGCTGTATCAGGTGACAATAGACCATAGCAGATTTCTGTTATTTTGGTTTCAAAGCAAATTCCTAGCTGTGATTTGGCTTATGGTCAGCAAGTGAATGAAATTCCAACAGTGGTGGTGTCCAGATCTGGATGCCACTAACCCAGTCCAGTTATAATAAAATGTGCTGCTCGAGAAGATTCTCATCAGACCATCTGCAGTTAAAAAATAATGTAATAAAATGCATGCTGTAGCCCAATTTTGGAATTTAAAGGAGCAGTGGTTATCCAGTAGATGTGCTGTATTTAAATAAGAGGTTGGAACCAGCAAAATGTGTCACCTAATGAGGCAGCACAGAAGTTTCTACATAAGACCATTTAAATTTGTAATGGTAATTGCTTTATGGCATTGTGAGGTCATTACAGTTTGAGATTAAGATGGCCAAATTGTCACAGGCAAGATCTTTAGAGACCCTCTTACAAAGCCATTACAAGGCAGTGTTACATACACAACGTGATTTCAAAGCATGACTTGGAGAAGGCCTCACTACAGTGCTCTTATGGTAAAATCACATTGTGAGACTACAATAAGAAATAAGACTGCAGTGCAAGTCTGGGGAGATTAGACTCAATTATGATGTCAAAACAAACTGAAACAATGTCAATGCAAGTTATACCATTAAGGTTGAAACTTAAACCTAGGAAAGCAAGGAAATTCTGCATTAAACCTGCCACATTACCTTTAAATCACACCCTTGTGCTAAGGTGTTGCAGCAGGTAGAGACCTCTGTTAAATTGTTCTCAGCTCTCAGTATCATTACATACTGCCGATGATCTCTGTACAAAATTGTTGTAGTTTCATTGTACAAATGTTTAAGTGATTAACCTAAAGTGTTTAAGCTATAATTGAAGATTCTACAAAACTCAGGGCTGTAGAGAAAACTCCAGGTTAACAGCTGATATTTCACTGGGTGCGTGTTGTGTCCAGATGCAAAGACTTGACCCCTTGCAAAAACTAAATTGAACCATTTAGGCACTCTGAGATGAAATAGTTGTTTCCAATGTCCCTGGGGTTTTTTTTAATAGGAATAACCAGAGCAGCCCAGATTTTGTCAAAATATAGTAGGGTATGCTCCTTCTCCTGACAGGAGAAATAGCCTGGCTTGAAATAGGAGGTAAAGAGTATAACAGAACACTGATCTTTGCAATGTGTTTTTTAAGAAAAGACCACCACTGAGAGAAATGTAAGCATGTACTGGGGCCTGCCTGGGTGCAATGAACTGTGGGAGGTTGAACCAAAGAAAATATCTTAAAATCATCCACATTGGTTAGCTCAAGGAAGGCCACACAAGCTCTCTGCTTCAGCTCTGCTCTTTTTGGTTATTGGAACTATGGAAGTGTAAGTGGTGATGGGCTGCAGATGTAGCTGATGGAAGCTGGCTGATCCCTAATGAGTTCAGCAGGGTTGCATCCATTTTTGTCAGCTATGGGCCCAGCCCATAAAACCTGTGTATGGTTTCCTAGACAGTGTGCCAGCTGACAGGGAGCCGATAGTCTGTACACTGACTTTTCTTCCCAGATTTTGTACAGTGTATGAAACACCTCAGGCTGACTCTGCAGGGTTCCCACAGACAGTTTATTCCTTCAGTTTTGTTTGTCTTGTGCTTGGTAACATCTGAGGCCTATTCTGAGATCTAGCCCCAAACCAATGCAAACCTCAATCCAGCTCCTTCCAGAACAGCTCATTTTGTAATCCTAAATTTCATTTGGTATCCATACATCTGTAAGCCTTGGATGAGCTTGTCTCAGATAGAAGAGATGGTAACTGAACCTCCTTAGTTTCTGCTAAAGGATTTTCATGTAGGTTTAAGTATGTATCCACTGTATTGGTTTCTCTAAGTCTGATTCTGTCTGTGTTTTATATTGGTGCTTTCCACTGTGCTAATTATACCAGCATCACCATCTGCATATTGATATCATTAATTAGTATAAAGAGTCACTCCTCTAAAATACATGGCAGTGTCTCTCTGACTCATTTGCCATGAGGGTAATATGAGTGAAGTACAACACCATAATATACCATATATAGCCCTGAGCTGTAATCATCTTTATTAATTGCTTAATGTAGCAATGCCTACTGCAGGAAGTGCCATCCTGCAAGGTCCTGATTAGCTCCTCAGAGGTGCAACGGGTCCATATTTCCCAAAGAAATCACATGTGAGGACAGACACTCAGGATCTTTGTGAGACAATTCTGAATTTTTCCAGCTCAGGCCATTAGTACAAGTCTACAGCCCTAAATAAAGACAGCTCACAAGTGTGGATGCATATGCTTGGAAGGTCTGTAGCTAACAACTAAGGAGGTGCTCATCACAGAAAATCCCCAAAGTCCCGACAGAGAAAGTGAGCCCTGGGATAAACAAACACCTACCTGGCACCTCCAAATACTTCTGGAAAATATTTGGGCCTGGTTTGTACTCTCAGTGAAAGTCCATGTTGTCCTAAAGATCAAAATAAGGATGCAGTGAAAGGGAAAGAGAGACATACAGCTTGGAGAGAAAAATAAAGGATGTAAGAAAGAGTGGAGAAAAGCAAAAGTAACTAAAAGAGGGAGGAGGAGAACACTCAGATACCATAGCAAGAGGCCCAAGAAAGACACAGTAGGATATGAGGTGTCAGAGACACCACAGAAAGGGGAAGAGCAAGACTAAGAAACAGTAGGAGACAAGACTGGGAGGCAACAAAGAGCAAGCAGGGGAGAGAAAGTAGGAAAAAGATGGTGAAAATGTTCTTCAGAAGTAAACTCAAAGATACGACTGAAATACCTTCCCACTTTAAAAAGGGGGGCATCAATGCTGGTTTTCAATAGATTTTTTCAAAGTAGAATTGCTGGGAAGTACCAAACACTTCCAAAGACAATTTAATTGCCTCTCAGTGATGATTTAGTGCTCAAAAGGAATGTTCCTTAATATTTTCTCATAGCTCTGTCAATCAGTGGTCAGTGGAGGAGCATGTGCTGCTGAACATGTCTGGCTATATAAAGGCAGCCTGACTGTAACAAAAATGATCACTATATGGCTAAATATAACTGTTTCTGCTAGATTAATTTGTTGACAACTGGAAAAACATTCCTTAAACAGATGTCACAGAAAATGCAGATCTTACAGTATCATGGGCCTCATTGCCAAGACCCATCCACTTGGTGCACTAGAAAACTAAATTTATGTTGGGACCCCAAAATTAATGATTTCTCTGAAAAAAAAATAAAGTTTAAGGTATTCACTGCTTTTGGGCAGTGCGGAGACCAGCAAGGCTTAATTCTCCTATCCTAGTCTTGACATGTCACCTAAAGCCATGGCCAAAACAGTCTAGAACTCTCACTGACTTGAGCTGATGGCTTGATCAAAGAAGGCTCAGATTGAACCTGAGAAAGTGAGAGGCATATTTAGGCTTCTGTATATTCATATATACACCAAATCTGTGTTTGTACCCTTGGCATTGTCAAGGTATATTTAATGTTCATTGAAAAGCCTGAACTATGACCTTTAGTGTCTATAATCACTTCCCTGAGGAACTGACTGTTACTTGATTGACTTACAGGTAGTCAAATGGACACCTCTCTGACCCATTTGAGAGGATGGTCAGGTGAGTTAAAGGTGATAGAAAATTCACTTTTCCAGACGCTCAAAAAGCTTGATGACTCAGGTCGTTAACGAGAGTCACGTCAGGGCCCAAGGTTTGCACATGGCCACTGTTGTGAGGCAGCATTACTTCCACTAACACACAGTGTTCAGCTCACTCTTTCTTCTGGTGCAGAAAAGGCACAGAGGTTCACTTGCACCCAGGATAAACCACCCTGGGCTCTGTACTAAAGTTTGAAACATGGTAAACATGGTGGTTACTGGTGATAGGGGAGGTGGCCTGGCAGCAAAGGCATGCTGACAGCAAGGTGCTGCTCACTGCAGTGGGGCAGGGAATGGAGGGGAGATGTGCAAAATTATGGCACGACGAGAAGCCATGTTAGTAACAAGCGGGCAAATCCCAGTCGACCACTTGGAGATTTGTTCTTACATGTCTTCTACCATTTTACTTAAGGCGCCATTAATGTGGAATAAAATATATCTCCAAAGTGAAGGATTGCCTGTAAAACAGTACCATTGTTAATGTTTCTATTATTGATCTGCACCCAGCTGTTGTGTGTGCATCTATGGAGCTGCTTGCTGTTTCAGTTGCTGCAGACTGCATCTGCTGTTGGCAAGTTATGAACTCACAGACTTTAAGCAGCACTAATTTGAAGTGAATGCCTTATAAATAATCCACACAAACAGTCTTTGGCATTAATACACATTTAGTGATACTAAACCCAAGCAGATAAAGTTCACAGTGGTTCAAGAAGACCTAGATCATTTGTGTCCTTTAAATCCCCCACAGGCTTTTACAGTAGAGAGAAGAGAGAGGCCATGTTCTTCACGCCACCTTCAATTACATTTCCTCCCCTGTTTATTTTTCTTCTCCTTCCTAACCCAGTGAAAATATTCACTCCAGTTTTACAGGGAGGGAAGTGGAAAAATGAAGGAACTTTTCTAAAAAGTCTTTTCATGTATTCTTGATGTTGGACTGGATAACTAGAGGCAGTTAAAATAAACATGAATTTAGGCTGATGCACTTAATCAGAAAGTATGGCTTAGGTTATAATTACACTGCTCAGGCACATAATTAATGGGTCTAAAAAATACAGGTGTACAGTACTGACTGAAAGACCTCTGTGGAGTACAAAGAGCATGGTGATTCTTGAGATTGAGGGCTCAAGTGTTCTGTGTTTTCATTTGAACAGCTGTGTAAAGTGTTTGCAATGCAACCAGCCCTCCTCCCACTTCCAGACTGACTAACTTTGGGGTTTTGCTGTAAATTCAAAAAGTTCAGACCTTCCTTACCAAATAGGTCCCAAGGTTTTGATAGAGTGTCAGTCAGGTTATGGTTTTGCATCAAAATTATGATTTTGGAGAGTTCTGATGCAAAACCACATCATAAATGTGTGTAAATATATACAAATACATATATTTGTATGTGTGTATATATGCATATATATGTATATATTTTAACTCAGCTGACAGTGGAGAATTTAGGTTCATTTGAGCACAAAGCTCTGAGCAGAATATGGGACATACAGTCCCTCATGGTTTGAAACATCACAAAGAAGTCAGTCTCTGTGAAATAAAAATGCTTATTTGCACATATCTCTGCTTGTTTGGGTTCTTCTGCCTCTTCCTCCAAAACTAGTAAAACTTCTCATATTTGTGGAGTAAAAGAGTATTATCCTCTTTTGGAAACCACATCCTATTGTACTCAGTGGCACTTTTTCCTGTTGACCTCAATGATAGAGCTGAGAGAATTTGCAATGAATAATTAATCTGATGAATTTAGCCTACTTTTCTGCCTGTGTAATATCTGAGGGCAGATTGCACTGTCTTCAAACATATTTATTTGAAATTACTTAACACACTTCCTTAGACTGTGGATTTGTCGAGACTGATTCTCTGGGATTATCAGTACTGAGAAGCATCCTTGCAGTCTTTGTTTCACACAAGTGCTACAAGAGCAGCCCACCATGGATGGAGTTATCAGAAGTATGAGGTACTATTCAGGTAGGACAACAATCACAGTCCTGTGCAAATTATGCTCAGTCAGGCGAAGTGCAACTTGCTGGTTTTGTTGGTTGGCTGCATTTTAAGAAATTTCACAGAAAATAAAGTTATATTTGTGTTTCTGATCTTCAAAGTGGAGCAAGTAAAACTTTCCAGTCAGATGTTTAGAGGCTGCAGTAAGGCTTTAGTCTTGTTTGGAGGGACTCTAAATTTTCTTGATTGCTTTTTTTGTCTCTCTCTCTCTCTCTTTTTCCACTTCCCTTTACTTTAGAGACACTGAAAATTACTTTTACTCAATGTACTTCTGTTTTATCACCTGTTACTCCTTGTCACAGATTTATTATGCTGTATTCTTTGCATTGACCAAGAAAATGCATAGCAGGGTTAGCCACTTAACTCTGGCCAAAGTGAGATTTTTTTCTTAGCCATCAGTGCTGTGGAAGGATGTGGGAAATCTTTATTTGCATTATTTAGTTTTTAAACATCTTCTACAACCTGGTTTATTAATCCAGCTATTTCCATTCTCAACCATTTCTCTGTTTTTTACTTCTTTTTCCGTAGTGTCCAAATCTTCCTATAACCTGCTTATAGGAAGTGTTTCTGCTTATAAGCATTCCTTAGCAAGGATCAGGGTGGCTGGGAGCAAAGCAGTGGGGAGTGGTCTTTTGTGGCCCAATTAATTTGACATGTCCTGCATGACCTTTGTGCCTTGGAATGTGCTGGAAAATGTTCCTACCCCACCACCTGGGACTGTTATATTAATGCTGCAGGAAATGCAGCTTGCTTATAGGGATGCTGAACAACTTTAGGCTGGTAGATGGCACCAGCAGGGAAGCTGTGCTTGCCCTGATTCTCGGAGGGGTTTCCAGTAAAGAGGTGGCACCTGCTTACAGTTCCCAGTAGCCTCTCCAGCCTCAGCCTTTTCACTGGGAACCGGCACTTAAATGACCCTGATGGAGACCATGTGTGAAGGCATGGACTGATAGGACAAGGGGCAATAGGTTCAAACTGAAGGAGTTAAGCCTTCAATTAGATAAAAGAGAAGGAATTCTTTACTGTCAGGGTGGTGAGGCACTAGAACAGGTTGCCCAGAGAAGCTGTGGATGCCCAGTCCCTGTAACTGTTCAAGGCCAGGTTGGATAGGGTTCTCAGCAATTCGGTCTAACAAAAGGTCTTCCTGCCCACAGCAGAGGGGTTGGCACTAGATCGTCCTTAAGGTCACTTCCAATCCAAGCCATGGTCTGATTCATTCTGTAAACTCAAACAGCAAGAGCTTTGCAAGAGAGTTTAGAGGAAACAGGTGTTGAGACTCCACTCAGTGATTTCCCATTTCTCTGATTCCCCTCCATTCTCATGTCTTGATAGTGTTCATTACAGCTCTTAGTGACAAAAGAGGGAAAGAACAAGGCTCCACATTTATTACTCTTATCTGCAATAAAGCCTGAAGGAGAAGAATCGTACTAAGCTTTTGTGAGGACTGAAGATAAATACAGGCCTGAACATGTCTTGTATACAGATACAGGTGGGGATGGGAGGCAGACACTTGGCCCTGATGGCAAAGTCATCTGATTTCCTGCCATGTTTATCCCCTTTCATACAGAATTGGGTGTTTCCATCTCTACAGATTTGCACCATTTGAAATGTTAAATGCATCTCCAGGGAGCTGGAGTCTTTTGCACACAACTATTCTCATTCTCAAGATCTGTTTATGCCATGGAGACCTTGGAAACCACAAGCTGGTTGTGCTGTTTTGCTGCTCCTACTCTTCAAGAAATCAAGAAAATAAAACCTCATCCAAGGCAATTTCGTCAGCTCCATCCCTCCATCAGCATTTGCTGTATCGGTTAAATAAACATGCTGCAAAATCACCTGCTTGTGACTGCCCTTAGAGACAGTCCCTGATGATCAAACTCGTACAACAAAGACCTCAGTACCTTTTTGCAAAAGATCCATGGCAAATGGGGGAATTGCATGATATAGGACCTTAAGACGATAATATGACTTTAAGATGTACAAATACATAAGATTTCTTGGAATTATACACTTTGCATATTTGAATGAGAGAGTTCTGAGAGAATCAAGGAACATTTCAGAGAGATTACAGGGAACACAAGGGAAATTTTTACTTAAAAATTGTATATAGAGAGCTGACTTTAGACATCTGCAGAATAACTATTAAAAATTAAATTACTAAGCCTAAACTAACTAAAATGTCCTAATTCCCCTACCTGCGCCAAACCTTGATCAGCCAGTCAAGTTCCCCTGGGAATGCAGCCTTCCGGAAGGTGACAGTGTATTTAAAGCACAGTAGTAATTATTCAGGACTCTACATTTAATGATATCTATGGCTGGCCTAGCACTCTGGCTGTGCAGAGCTACACCAGAGAGTGTATTTCAATCTCCAGACCCAGTCTCTCATTCCCCACGCTTGCAAATCCAGGCATGTTGCAAGGCAGAGTGTGCTTGAATGTGGGACAAACTTCTGGAGGAAGTGCTGTCAAGATAGATTCCATTCCTTCCACATTTCCTTGGGTGTATGTCCTCTCCAAAAACCCACTCCAAATTTGGATTTAAGCCCTACATATGTCTCCTGCTCGTCTTGAAGACATGCATTACTAGGCTATAAGGAAATACTGTCTTATTCTCCCCAGTCTGGAGCAAACCATTGTCATTTTCAGTTGCTATTTGCTCAGAAAACAGTGGCTTCTGGATAACAAGGGCTGACGTGACCCAGTCTGCAAATACTGTGTTGTGGCAGCCTGAAAGATAATGTGTGTTGCCGCTGAATTCACTAAGGAGAAAAACTTTGAAACATTTTAAAAATGCAGGTGCACAAATTACTCATGCCAGGAGCAGCAGTGGCATTTTGTAATAAAATCTTGTGTTTATTCTCCACTGTTGAATACACATACCTTACAGGTCCCAGGAGATCATTGTCCTATGCTATCCAATGAACAATTTACAGACAGATTAAATGCATGTGCAAAATTAAATAAAAACTTGCAGTTTTATAATAGCCACAGGTTATCCTTGCAGTCAGCACAGATTTCCCATATAGATTGGGGCTTTGGTTCACTTTAGAATGTCAGGTTTTCCCTTATTTTTCCTTTGTGTCAAATTTCAGTCTATTCTTCTAAGATATTTAAATATTCAGAATATTACTGGGTTCTCAGTAAGCTGCATCCAAATAATCACCAAGCACTAACTGCAATACAGAGCACTCAAACATTTCCTGCTTTGATTGTTTGGTCTTACAGAAATCCTTCTTACAGAAGGTCTCTAGATATGCTACTGGTATCTTTGTGATATCTAGAGTATCTGGAGCAGAGAAAAAGTGGGCCAAGAGTGTAGTAATGATTTGAGGAAAGTCTTCACTGAATGAATGCTGAGTCTGTGAACTCAATCAGTAGATAATGTAGATAATAATAAGAGGTGCTGCAAACTGATCTATTGATCTGAAAAATTCAGTCTCTCTGATGAGACAGTTATTGTCTAGACTCTACATATTAATTTGAAGAATATATTTTCAATACAAATCATTTGCTCAAAACTCTTATTGGAAAGCAGACAGATCCATCTGCCTCACCCTTTTGCAGCAGTTCCTCTGTATCAGGCTGATGGATTAGCCAGTCCTCCTTTTCATTTGAAACAACTCCTGATCCTAACAGTCATCTTCTGATCCAGGTATCACTTTGCCTTTTCTTTCGAGTTAGTTCCTTCAGCCTCCTACAAAAAAACATTTCATTTCACAGAGTGGAGGGGACAAAAGTCCCATGTTTCAGGTCCATGAGAATCTTACTGAAGTAAAAGACAAGGGAGAATCTTACTGAAATAAAAGACGTGGTCCCTGAAGTCAGCAGAGGCTACACTTGCACTGGTATATTTTCACCATAGTATATGCACTGGTATATTGTAAACCATAGGGCTCTTCTGTGAGGAAAAAAAAACCCCAAAAAACCAACAACCCAACAACAGCAAACAACGCCCCCCCCCAAAAAAAATTAAAAAAAAAAAAAAAAAAAAAAAAAAAAAAAAAAAAAAAAACCAACAACCCAAAACACAACACACACACACACACAAAAACTCAACCAAAAAAAATGCACAAAAAGGGAAACAAAAACATCTCTTTGAGTATATTATGAATATTTCTCTCCCTTATTATCTGCTATTGCTAACATCAAGCAATGGCAAGTGTAGATTGATCAGTCATTGTGGGCAGCATGCTGGGCTGATGGATCAGCAGTGGCATATGTGCAGCTGTGCAAGTCTGGTATCAAGGTGTGTCAGCCTGTCTCTGCTACCTCGCTGCCCATCCAAGCCATCTTTTGTTTCTATTGTTGTAGTTCCATCAATCTGGCACACAAAAAGAGGAATCATGATAATCTTCATTGCAGGTCTGTCTGTCTCACACCCACCAAGCCCTTGGAAACCATCAGCTCCCCCCAGAAAAATGGGCTTTGTTTTGCCTTCACAAGATCGTTTGTGTTTTGTTCTCAACCGGGCTTTCTTTCACCTGGTTCATTTTTGGGGAGAAAGACAGGGGATTATATTTAGAGTCCTTGACTCTCTTTTCTCACCTGTTTTGCGAACATGTAGCACCATTGGTATTAATCCTAATGATACTTAACCTCTGGAGAGATTCAGGACCTTAATGCAAATGATGAGCATCAGCTGTGTTTTTCTCTAGTGCTGTTGTTTTGGGTTTTTTTTTTTTTCCTAGTGATGTCAGGAGTCACAAGCTGGCAAGCTTGGGAACAGAGAAATTCAGGTGACTGACAACATTGAGTAGACATCCATTGGTGCCCCTGGAGAGCTGGAATACCCAACAGACTGGCACACAGGACACCACTGCTGCTCAGGGAGGAAATGCCGACACAAGGTGAGACATCAGATGAAACAGACTGCAACACAGATAAATCAGAGATGAGCTCCTTGCAGAATTAGTTTCTTTCACATGTATTTTGACTGTAA
The DNA here is from genome assembly GCF_965231275.1 of Zosterops lateralis. Taxonomy (NCBI): domain Eukaryota; kingdom Metazoa; phylum Chordata; class Aves; order Passeriformes; family Zosteropidae; genus Zosterops; species Zosterops lateralis. Next base: position 106,304,441 of record NC_139762.1, on the reverse strand, counting down.
AGATATCTCACTTGTGGCATGAATTGATGTTTCTTTCTGCTGGTTTCTTTCACAGGTGTGCTTTGACAGTGGAAGGATACTTCATCTTTGTTAATACCAGAGAATGTGTTCTCTCTGTTAATACCAGAGATCAATCAGTCCTATTAAGTATACCAACTTATAATGCTTCTTGCTAACTTTCTATGACACAACACTTATTTAAAGAAGAAAAGAGGCAAAGCAGCTCAAGAAATATAGAATATACCAAGTTTCTTTCATATAAAATCAAGCCCACCAGTACATTGGCTCTGCCCTGGACAGGCAGCAGAGAAAAATGAGAGTTTTTTTAGGACCTCAAACAAAGCTGATGTATTCTTCTGTCTCCGGTGTATTAGGTAATAGATAGACAAAATTATTCACCACCAGGACAAAAACATAAACTAAGATCTCTAGGACTGAACAACCCTTGGCTACTGCTTGGAGCTGCTGAGCACATACTCCACTGTAATTAACACTTTTCATTTTGATCTGTAAGTTGTTTTTTAGCATTTGGTTTTGAATTTTCACTGTGAATAGTCTCAAAGCAACTAAGAAAATGGCTTCATTCCATTTTGGTGAAAGTTGCACATACCTAGGTCCTTTTGACATTAGCACTGGACAGGGACAACAGGCTGTGGAAACACGTCCAAGATGGTTCCTTAGAAATAAGTGATTCCACTGTCACCAAAGCAAAGGTTTACCCAGTGTAGAGCTGCTTTCCAGTCTGCTCTACACAGAGAATAGGTTCTTGATTTTCTCTATATTCCGCCTTACATCGTTTTATAGACATTTACTGAGTTACTTAGTGAAGAAAAACTTGACCTTTAAACCTTTCTTGGGATTTAACTTGGTATAGTACAATTTCTCTCATGAGTTTTAGAGAATTCTGTTGTAAGTCCTTTTTGTGATTATTTATTTACTTTGGTCAGGCATGTATTTATGCACTTAACAGCAATTTATTTAATGATTTAGTAGGTGAAAGTATGTGCAATATTGGTCACATTTATAATGACATAGTTTTTATGGAGCTGATATAATTGGGATGTTCAATGCTATTTAGAAATTGAGAGGGGGAAAAATGCATAGTCTTCTTTCATAATTTTCTTTTGCCTTTTATTAAGATCACATTATACATACACATGCTGGATGTTTGAAGAGGAGAGGGAGGAAGGGTCAGGGTGGCAACAGATATGTTGACTTTGAAGCACAATTACAGTGAGACAGCTTGTCCCTCTCCTTCAGGAAAGGTCACAGAAATTGCTAGTGCTTGGTATCTATGATTTGCTGTGAGATGTAGTGCATGTTACTGTCTACACTAGCACATCATGCAGCATAAACACACTCTGGAGTCCAGCCTCATAGAATATGAGACCTTTACCTTAAAAGTGTCCTTCCTTTTCCGAGGAGATTGCTGTTTGGATACCTTTCAGCCTCGAGCCCTGCCATGCCTTGCATTAGATTATTCAGATAAGAGAGTGAGAGGCACAAGGAAATTTCACCTGTGATTACTTTATGAAACCAAGAGCTTTGTATGATCAAGTGATTAAAGGACTGAATCAGAGCTAGTTATTATACACTGTGGTTATGCCATAAAAATAAGAGACACCATGCATTTATAAAATAGCTTTAGGAACAAAATGTTATCCTACCTTGGTATTAATAATCAATTATATGGTTTTGCAGTACTGTAAAATTATACATTCTGACCATACCTTTCTTTCTGAATGGTTATAATATTTGCAGTAAAAAAATCTTTCTGATCCATTGTGCCCTAAGGACATCGGGGTCACAGCTGTGATTATAGAGATAACCTTTTTGTTCTGATGCATTCATTACATGAATTTGCAACTTATTAATTGCAATTACTTCTCCGTTGAATTAATTTATTTAGTCATTCTTTATTTCAAAAGTAATCAACACATAGACTTTATGATGCTTTGTTATTGGTTTTTGCAATTTATGTTCTTTACTTCTTGTGCATTTATTGCTTGCAACACCAAATCTGCTTTCACATTTCTACTTGTTTAGAATGAATGTGACCATGTTTCACCAACAGACAGGTAAAGTGCCTGGGATTAGAGACAATTACAGATGAAGTGTGTGGCAAATAGCCACCAACTGAGGTTCAAAAGGTTTCCTTTTAGTCCCTGCAGTGTATCATCCCTGTCAACACAAGCTGCAATTGCGGCCATGGCCCCTAAATGCCACCAACTGGAGAAGTACACAGGCTTCATCAAAATCAAGCCTCCTCAGCCCCATTTCTTCACTGGTTCATACCCTAGAGCACATGGTACTTGGGAGATCTTTTCAAAATTAGCAAAGGGCAGCTACAAGCTCTCCAGTCCAGCTCCAACGAAATTCCTCTGGCCAGTCTTTCATTTCCATAGATAAGCAAACACTTGCCTGTGTAATTACTCATTTCATCAACAGGTATTATGGATAAATTAAGCCGGTAAGTGCTGTCAGTTCAGCCTAATGCCACCATGCTGTCGGCTTCTCTGTGCTTTTGTTTCACCATGTTGCTTTCAGTGGGAGATTTTCACTTCTTTTTTGGAGGGCTCAGAGGACTAAAGCCCTCTTGTGAGCACTGTGTACTGTGTCACATTCCTCTACAAACCCTGACAGGGAGACCTTGCACTGCTGCACAACACTCACCAAGAGCATTGTGGCTCCATTTGAAAGACCAGTTTATGTTCAGAGCCTATGTTCCATGGAGCTTTTCTTGAAAGCCAGCTCGGACTTGAAACTTTCTTAACTTAAAATTCCTCAGCATAAAGTGAATATTTTTATTACAGATTTAACCAGGGTCTGGACTAGTAGAGCCCAGACATTATCCAGGAGAAAACCAATGGAAAAAATCTCCCTTCTTTACAATATAAATTCATAATCAGTCTTCAAATCTACTAGTTTTTACCTAAGACCTTTTTCTTGTAACTCATAAGCATTCATCCCCTCTCTTCAAGCACCTTTCTTAATGAATAACCACTTACTGTGGGAATTCCCTGTGGGGCTAATCATTCTGCTTACAGAAGGAAGCTTACCTTGGATGCTTTGTGGGTAGCCAGGCCTTTATAACTGGGAGAGACACAGCTCCCACCCTAAGATGGCTGTCTCTGTCCCTCCCTCTCATCAGCTCCACTCACGCATGCACCCCTACTCATATTATTGTGGTCTGTGGTTTTTTTTTCCTTTTAGATTATCTTCTCCCTGGGGCAAAGGTTGTGTCTTGGTACATTTCTGTAGAGTTCATACAGTCAGATAGCTCTGATCCTGACCAGAGCCTCTTGGCACTACTGTAATATAAATATTATATAACAGCAGAGGAAATACCACGTCCTGACTTATGGGAGCTCTTCCCTGGCCCTCCCCTCAACATCCCCCACCAATTCTGCCCAAGTATCTTACTCTCTTTGTTCTCAGAGCTCGTTACTACTGCATTTTACACATACAAACATGTGCAGAAAGACCAAGATGTAGGTATTTCAACTTGATTTTTTTTTTTTTTTTGAAGAGTTGTTTGAAGCCGTTACGTGTGGCCCAGGGTGATGAATTAGTGGACAATGTGTGGATGAAAGAGTGAATGAGTATGATAAATCCCACTGGTCAATGTCTAACTGTAGCTACTATTATATGTATTATTTTTCCACATTCAAAAACATCCATTAAAGGAACATTAAGGTTGCTAAACAAGCACAGAAGAGTTTGGAAATTAAAAAAAATTAAGTCTTTCTTCATCCAGTGTCCATGAGAATTTGCAGCATGAAGTGAATCAAGGAATGTAAGCAAATGAAAAAGGAAGAATTCCTATTTCATATGTAATCTTTTTTAACAGTTCCAAGATTATTGTAGTCTTACTCTTTCTGTCCCCAGTCATAGTGACAAACACAAAATTATTCTCCTGCCATATCTGTTGCCTCCCATCTTCAAGCAGCCAGGCATTGGTTTCCCCTTTAAAACTGGGAAACCACACCAACTTAAATTCCTTCCATCCAGCTCCATCCACAGGTTTCTTGTTACCCACAAAGCATGCAAAAAGTGCTCTTTTTCCAGCAGTTCATGTTTCCACCCTTTCCCCGCCTTTCTTCAGAAACCACTCTCATCCTGAGTTTCTTTCCTCTGTAAATAGTCAAGTACAAGTGAAAGTGCCCTGGCACAGGATCCCTGGCTGGTACTGCATGGAAGGTGCTTCTGGATACCTGCTTCAGTGTCTGGTCAAGTAAACCCTGCTGAAATCTGGGGACAGTGAGGAACAGAAAATAGCAGTGAGAAAAAGCTATGTTGCTCTGCAGTGGGAATCAAGCCACTGAGAGGTCTGAATTTCCAAGCAAAGAAACCTGGGGAGAGTGGATGAGCAGAGCCAGAGCTGCAGCTGTATGGAAAGATGGCTTTGGGGTGAGAATGGGGTCCTAACACTAACTTATTGCCCTGCTGTGGAAAACTATTGAGGAGAGGGACAACAGATCCCAGAGGGTCATAATCAGTGGCACAGGATCTAGCTGGAGACATGGCATTAGTGGTGTCCTCAAAGTCCAGCACTGGGTCCAGTATTGTTCAACTTAACCATCAATGACTTGGATGAAGGCACAGATGTTTCCTCAGCAAGTTCCCTGGTGACACAAATCTGGAAGGAGTGGCTGATACCCCAGTACCCCAGCAGGCTGTGCAGCCCTCCAGAAGGACCTTGACAGGTTGGAGAGAAGGACAGATAAAAACTTTGCAAAGTTCAGCAAAGCAAATACCTGGGGAAGAATAACCCCATGCAGCAGCACAGGCTGGGGACTGAGTTGCTGGCAAGCAGCTCTGTGGAGAAGGACCTGGGGGTCCTGGTTAACAACAAGCCATCCATGAGCCAGCAGTGCCCTTGTGGCCAAGAAAGACAATGGCATCCCAGGGTACATAAGGAGGAGCATTGCAATCAGGTCAAGGGAGGTCACATCTCAAGTTCTGTGTCCAGTTCTGGGATCCCCAGTACAGGAGAGACATGGAGAGCTCCCAGAGTGGGTCCAGCACAGGGGAACAAAGATGATGAAGGGACAGGAGCATCTCTGTTACGAAGACACGCTGAGAGTTGGGCCTGTTCAGCATAGAGAAGAGATTACTGAGAAGGGGGCCTCATCAATGTGTATAAATCATAAATATCTGAAAGGAGGGTGTCAAGAGGATGGAGCCAGACTCTCCTTGGTGGTGTCAAGCAATAGGACAAAAAGCAACTAGTGGCAACTTGTTGCCCTAGTTTCATGCCTAAGATGTTTTGGTTTTCTGAAATTATTTTCCCAGGGAATTTTCTGTAAACAAGAGAAGTGTTTTGTAACTATACTATGTTTTCATTATTTTTCCTAGGAGAGACTTCTTCTTGATGTCCCTCTGGTCTAACCAATGTAATTTTAAAAGGTTGTCTTTGTTTCACCAATCAAATTAGTCTATGTAAAATAATATTAAAAAAACACATCCCAAAAATAAAAAAATCATTTTCAGCCTTCTGAAGTCTTTGTCGTTGTAGTGTAAAACAGCATCAGCAACTAGTGCACAGAAAATTCCACTTGAACACAAGAAGAACATCTTTATTGTGTGGGCGACCCTGCACTGGAGCAGATTTCACAATTGTGAAGTCTCTCTCACTGAAGATATTCAAGAACCACCTGGATGCAATTCTGTGCAATGTGCTTTAGGGTGACCCTGCTAGAGAAGGGAGGTTGGACAAGATGCCTCACTGCAGTCCTTTCCAACCTCACCCATTCTGTGATTCTCTTATGGAGAATAATACTTGAAACACTGGAACAAATGATCCAACACTGAATGAGATGGAAAGAGAAGGAGAAAAGGAAACAGATACATACAGGAAATATGTCCACCTATCAGACTTAAAGAAATATAGTCTTTACTGAGAAGTAAAGACTCAGGGAAAGTGTAGGAGCAAAATGTACCCAGAATATTGGACGGGCATAGAAGGTTCACATCAAAGGAGTTTGGAAGTCAAGGCAGAACAGGTTTCTCTCAGCCATGGAGTGGTTCTAGAAGAGAACAGTGTCTCAGTAGTCCCTTTTCTCTGGTAGCAGTGAAAGTGGAATCTTTTCCACAAGCATTCAGGATATGTTCACCATGAGGGTTTTGGGGTCTTAGCTGTCTTTTGTCTAGTCCCTCAGCTTTTTCTGCAGTGTGAAGAAATCCCTTTGTCATAACTTGGACTTAATACTCTTCAACTCATGTAGAAGAGTATTTTCTTTCCAAACCACAGTCCAATGGTCTAATGCAACACTAACTCCTGCTCCCAGAAAGTGTTAATTTGACTAAGTCACTGCTTCCTCCTCTGTATCACAACTATTGTCCTACTGCCTGAAGATCTGGCAAACTGACATAATTTCAAGGGATTTCTTGCACCTTCCCCCACCTGCTGGTACTTAGTTGAGTGTGTTTTCTTAGCCCAGCACGGACAACATCCTGTGTCTCTTTTTTGGACTTTTCTGGCCTCCAGTTTCAGTTTTATAGTAATTCTGAGTTTCTTTGTATCATGTCTAGTTAGCCATAGGAAAGTCCATCCTCTATAAGCTATGCTGTGATGCATTCTAATGTTTTCTTAAAGGATTAATTTGAAATCTGCCAGTAATCACCTCCGGTTTCTTTTGATCACAGTCACAGTCTTATCAGGTCTCAGGTAGCCTCCAGAACTGTAAAACCTAGTATTCATCCTGAGCCCAGCCACAATCACCCCCATGATTTTTTTTTTCCTTCTTTTTCATTTTGTTTAATAACATTCCTCTCCTGTGTTTCATTCTTACATGAAGTACGGAAACTCCTCAAATTTCTCAAACACAGCTTCACAATCAGCCTTTGCTCTCCAACTTAGCAGTCTGGCACACACACCAGTTACTGCTAGAGAAAAGGCTGCCTTGTGATTGCCCCCACCACTTGTAGAAACAGAAAGAAGCACTCTTTAAATCTTCTCCAATTGTGTTCTGTATTCCTAAAGCATTTTAATGCTTATAGGATTTGCACTGCCTTTTTTTAATTATTATTATTATTTTGCATGGAAGTTATTTTTGTTGTTGCCTTTGACTCCTGGTGCCATATGGCATTGATTGGCCACTCTGGGTCTGCCCATACCACACAATCCGCCGTGGAACAGGCACTTCACGAGAAAAAGGGTAGGTTACACAGATCTGAGCTGTCTCAGTGCTTTCCCTTCAGCTCAGGTACAGGGCAGACATGCCCTTGCTCATAAAGCTCTTGTGTTGCTTGTTGTTTGATCACAGATGGCTGCATATAGCCATAAGGTCTTCTGCAATGCCCCATCTGGACTGCCTTGTGGGGGAAGCTCAGCTCCTTCGAGGCTTCATCATCTGCAGCACAGAGCATCCTGCAAACACTCAGAGGTTTCAGCAGCAAAGGCTCTTCCAAGCACAACACAGGTTGTTTTTACTGTAAGTGCTGACTTTAAACAGCATATAATTTAGCCAAAATATGACAGATTTATGTGGGGCACAACAAAAGCAACTCTTAGTACCAGTTTTCAAGATTTTATGACCACCTGTCTTGGAATAACTTCTGGATTCTGTTTTGGATAATAAAGTGTTAGTAAGTGAATGTGGAGACTGTTCCCATAGCCCTTCTGAACTACCTGCCTGTGATTAATTATGGACAACTTGGAACGATTGTACCTCTCCGCCAACCTCCATGTTTGCGCAGTGACTAACATGGTGATGTCAGTTCTCACTAATGTATTTGCCAATTAGGAAGATTTAGTGTGGTGACTGGGGACAGCAGAGCGTTGGTGGCAAATCTGTAATTGTCCAAGTCAAATATCTGAGAACTGTGTGTTAGAAAAAGTGCTTTAGGTTTTACCTTCATGTGGGTCTGACTGTGAATCTCTCCGCAACAGCTCAGGTTGTATCACATCAGGACACATCAGTCACATCTTATTATGTCACAGCAAATCACTTTCTGGCTTACCGTAATACTTAATCAACAAACCCAATGCCATGTGCCACACTCCAAAACATCAGTCAAGCAAATGCAATCAAGGAAATGTCTTGATTTTCTTTGGATGCATGCAATGGACTGCCTGTATTGGTAGTACCTCACAGCTCTACCAAGGTAAGCAGCCCATTATGCAAAACCCCAACAAATGCTGCAGAAAGTGGTATTTTCCTCAACAAGCTTACAAATGGGAAGCAAAACAATCTGACCATACACACACACACACACACACACACACATATATCAGTGGAGAGCAGACCTCACTGAACCTGACAGATTCATGAATGCCCAGTCCACCAAACCAGGCTGAGATATGTGCACCACTGCTGGTGTGTGAAATACTTCAAATGATACTTGGAGGCAGCAGTCTTCAACTGCCTATATCAAGGCAGTAACCCCGTAGCTTGTGTAATTGCCTCTGTACAGGAGTTCGTGTTCAGCCGTACCTCCCTCTGTGAAAAAGTTGAGCTGCAGGATAAGAGCTTTCACACAACCAGCTGCTGCCAAGCAGCAGATTAGCAGGTAATCAGTTGTCTGGTGGTAACTTCGTCAGCTCCTCGAGTCTTGCTGTGTGTCAGGGGCGGATGGCTGAAGTGTCAAGGCAGGTGCATGAGGAGCAGGGGTAGACGGCTGAGGTGTAGGGTTGGATGAGCTGTGAGGAGAGAGAAATGGGTACAATATTGCCCTAAGGTCACCAGCTTCAGAGAGTGGTGGTGGGAAGGGAATGAAGGCAGTAATATCATAACCCCTGTCTGAGGGACTGTTACATTCACCAAAAAGAAGATAGGACATTTCACATGCTTGTGCATGGCTCAGCCTTGTACTGCTGCTACCCACACACAAATGAAAGGTTAAGAACTGCAATTTCCTTGAGTTCAGGATGATTCCAGGTAACCCATACAAACGTCATACTCAGAAAGCCATCAGCAAGCTGTCTCATTCTCCAGCATGGATAAAAAACAACAGCATCCAAGGCTGGCAGACTGTCAGGAAGCAATGCCAAGTCCAAGTGGCTTAAAAAAGAACCAGCCATATCAAAGCTACTGTGGAAGTTTTACTTCACTGTTTTTAAAGTGCACGGTTTTATTTCCATACAGTGAAACCCAGCTACTGGGTTTCATATTTGGAGGAAACTTAATCCCAGTAAGAGAGAGAGAGTCCAACCTTATTAATTTCTATACTCACATACCCACACTGTACACACAATCACTCTGATGAGAGGCAGTTGTATGCTTTGGCCACTTTATGCCAGCTACACAGACACAAAGAAACTGTCCAGGGAAATAACTTTGACAGAGAAGGGTTTATCTGGCAGCATTTATCTAGCACTGCCTCTGCATTCCCTTTTCAGGACCTCGCCTCCTCCTCCTCCACCCTCAGGATGATGGTGGAGGAAGGGATTAGGGAATAGAGGGAGAATACCAGAAAGAAAACATCACTAGGGAATACTAAGTCTTCAGCTTTTCTCTTTCTGACAGTAGTCCCTCAGCACTGGGGATGTGAGCTACAACAGCCCTGTGAAAAGAATAAACCAGTCCTATGAGGACCCAAGAGCAAAAAATAAACCGACAACACCCAGCACTCCTGTGACATTCCTGAGCTGTACAAATCACTTGCCCAAGTCCTCCTCTACTGCCTCCCTCCTCCAGCTATGCTGCACTGCCACAGTAAATTCACAGTGCTTGGACAGCTGGTGGTGGCTGGGAATTGGCCCGATACATGGATATTATTTGAGAGGTTTGTTGCATTTTTATGTTTACTCACTGCATACAATGGGCCAATGTTGCCACCACCACATAACTGTCAAAGAACTTTTTTTTTTTACTATTATTGTATTTATGCCTTTCTTCTCGTGCAACCCTGTAACAAAGAAAGGAAAATCCAGAACAGGGCACGTGTTATTTAATATCTGTGTCAATGTCAGAATTCAGGCATGCTTTTATTCTTTTGCCTTTTGCAATGAATGTGTGATATCTGATATATTAGGTATTAATAAAGCAGACTGCTTTATGCTGTTTATATTGGTAATATGATTCTGGATCTTATCCCCAGCTGAGAGGAGTAGGAATGTAGATTTTTTCCTTGTATATTATTGCCCAGCCATGGCTAATCAAGTATACAATATATTCGAATTTTTGTGTATTGTTTTATTTTTGATTGACTTTAATTAGAACCAGCTCTCTATATAATAAATAGATATATTAAATGAGGAAGGGAGGGAGAAATGGCTAAAAGGCATAGAGAATGTGACTAAATAAAATTCAATAAAGAAACCAAATGAATGGTGCAGCCTTGCACTTCATCAACAGTTTTACAGTATTTCACCCATAATTGCCAGGACCAATCCCACCCATGCCTACAGCAGTGGTCCGTCCCAGAGGCACCAGTACCACACAGGGCTCAGGATCTTCATCTGCATTAACCAAGGGATTAATGGGGAATCACAAAGAAGGGGAATTTCAAAAGTGTTATAGACGGTGTGGAAAGCATTGTTTCCTCTTGACTGTAGGTGAACGGTGAAATTTAGAGATATGAACTAGTTCAGATAAAATAAGTCTCTGTTGAATCTCTGCTTTGAAATTACATGTAAGAAGTTGTGCACATCCCTTTGTCTTTCCTCATACACATGCTTCCCAGTTTCTCACAAGTTTTCTTCTGGATTATATTCAAAGTCCTGCTATGACTATTGTCAGTGACAAAACTCAGATGTCATCAGGCACCTTCCCACTGAGAGAAAATCCTCTTTGTTCGAATGTCCAGTTCTTCTCAAGGAATGTCTAATACTTCCATTAATTCAGTCAGCACTGACCTTAATTTGCTTGCTCCTGGATAGGAGATCTGATCACATAAACCACTTGCACAAACTCCTGGGTTTATCCAGCTGAGGAAAAGAGTGGCTGGCCTGCCTAGTATCACAGCACTTGATGCCTGTTCTGCAGGGCTTTTTGCATAACATCTGGGGAGCGCCTACTTCTAAGGAAGTTTGAAAATGGTCCCTTTCATCAGCATCAGATCCCATTGTATTCAATGAGAGCTGCAGGTGTTCTGTACCACTTGGGGCCAGGCCCTTCATCATAATAAAAAGGCCAGATTTGAGCTGGAAGCTCTGTCATTAAAACTGCCTGTAGTGTATTAGTAATCTGCTGAACCTCCTAGAGGCCCAGAGAAACCTTCTGCTGCGTTACTTTAACTCTTTGTGATTATCAGAACAGTGAGGATTTAAGAAGGGGCACATTAAATTCATGTCACATTCCTTCTCTGGGTTGCCCAAAGACTAATAGACCCAACAAAACCTTTCTTGGGAATACAAAATAAAAGGAGCTCTCTCTGAATGAGATAGCACTGACTGTCAGAAGTGTCCACAATGTTGTTCAAGATGACTGACAGCCTCTCCCTCCATTTTATTATTTTAGAGCTATTTTAATGTGTTGAACACCTGGAGATGCTTAGGAGAATTTCAAAACCATTTTTAGTGCCTCTAATCCACACACTGAATCCATTAGCTGCCAAACTCTTCCCCAGAAGTGAGCACCATTTTGTGCAAGTTATTTAGCACATAGTATGGGGGATACTTCTGCTCCAGCCATGGGAAACATGCTCAAGGGGACATTGCAATTCCAAAGGCACTCTAATGACTTCTGTTTTTACTGGATAACATGATGGTGGAAACACCAGGACAGACATGGGGAAGGGGCAGTGACTGCATGGAGACCCCTTCTGGCAGATTCCCATGGTGGGTAAATCTGCCAATAGGCACCATGTGGGTCATCTGCTACCAGGGCAGTGATGTGGAAACCAGTATGCAACACGGTCCTGCACTGCCAGCCCAAGAGTCATTGTCACCTGGCATGGATCAAAGGGGTACTTTGGTATTGTGAGATCAGCTGGAGGGATATGCAGGAGGAAAAACAAAGACTCGCTACCCAGAGAAGGCTAAATGGAATAAGGAGCCTGGCTCTTCCTGTCATATTCATTAAAAACAAATTATTGGATCAGAATGGCCATTCAAATTGGTTCAACTAAATATTAGGATATGACCCAAATTTTCTATCCAAGTGAACATATGCATATGCTTTTCTGAAGCTCAAAAGATTAGGTCAGTCAAAATTTAAGAAAGAGAACAGATTTGCATTTCTAGGGTAGGTAGTTGTTTATTTTATAATTCAATTTTTACATAAGTCTGTGCTTGCAGGAGTCAGCAAAGACCAGAAATTGTAACCCAAGAGATCTCTGTAGTGTCTTGGATAATCTAAAGATGAGATTTGGAAAAGCTTCTGAGAAACTTCCAAGAATCTATAGCCAAATTTTCTAATATTTGCCAATCTCTGTTATTGGAATGTTTCTCCCTGTCTAAAGCCATGACTTGAACAACTCAGAAGGTCCACAGAGAGATTTTAATTTCTTTTCCTTTTCCTTTTGCATCTCATAAGATTCTACATGCAATTTTATAATGAGCCAGAGGCCACAATACTGTGAGCTTGAAAAAACAATTAGGGTTGTGGCCACAGCAACTTGTAGAGGGTGTGAGAAATTAATAGCATCATGTTATAACTTGGTGATGATGCCATGTCAATTTTATCATAGCTTATAATTTCTCTTACACTAAAAATGGACCTGAAAAAAAACCCAAGTAATCCAAACCTCTGAGATTTGGCTTCCTAGTCCACCTCTTTACAGTTAGACTGTAACAGGCCGTGCCAAAATTTGGGACCAGAAGCCTATCTATTTTGGGATCATATCCATGCAGATCCAAAACTTCTCAAAATGTGGCCCTGTCTTTGTTTTATGGAGAGCTCAGTGGCATGAAGCTGCTAACACTGAGGGAAGGGAAGGGAAGGGAAGGGAAGGGAAGGGAAGGGAAGGGAAGGGAAGGGAAGGGAAGGGAAGGGAAGGGAAGGGAAGGGAAGGGAAGGGAAGGGAAGGGAAGGGAAGGGAAGGGAAGGGAAGGGAAGGGAAGGGAAGGGAAGGGAAGGGAAGGGAAGGGAAGGGAAGGGAAGGGAAGGGAAGGGAAGGGAAGGCTATTGGCTTTGGGTCTCTTGGGTTGGGTCTTTGCCTCCAGTTGTAGAGAGTGTAGAAATGGTCCCAGCCCTTGTGGTGAGGGGTTGCAAAAGATGAGCTATAAGGCAGTTTCTGTACGTTTGCATGCTCCTGGTTACAGTCCTTTGAAGGATGGGAGAAGATTTCAAGCTCAGGGTCTGGACTGCTCATGGTTGGAGGCTCGAATATGCTTTCTCATACAACAAGTACCACTGCTCATTGTTCCAATGAATCTTATTTAGCTTTAGTGACAGAGCAGCTGCTTGTGCATCCAGAAGCTGTCCATCCAACATGAAGAAGGACAGACTTCTCACGTAGTCAAGTCTTAGGGCATCCAAAAAATATAGTATCACCACACATGAAAATACAGCCCTTCCTTTTTGTGTGTGTGTGTGTACCATCAAATTTGGCATTAGAAGAGGTTTTTTCCCTTCACCCTTATGACTACAACAGAAAACTATTCTAAATGAATAGTTCAAGAATTTCTTCTCTCTATCTAAAGCCTTCAGCTCCTACAGCAAGCATTGGAACCTTAAACCAATTCTCTTCTTCTGCTGAGGTCTCAGAGATTATTACTTGTTTTAAAAGCATGTAGCTTTGTTACTATGCTGTAAATCATTGATCTTTTCTGGGAGATTCAGCTAGACTGAAAAGAGCAGTCTGGACGGAACTACCAAGAGAGGAAGAAACAATTTCCAAGTGCGGGACATGGGAGTACATTCTTTTCTTGTCCATGTTGTATTTTCTCCTCAAAGATGCAAGGAAAAGGATCGTAAGAGCTGGGGGTGGTTCTGCATTGCAACACACCTGACCTCTTGGGAAGTCTGAGCCTTGACAAGGATTCTGATGTCTCTCATAGCAATGTCTCACTCATCACCCCCGTGCTTTGTCTTCCTGTCCTCTCTCCTGCTGTCTTGTGGTCTGCCTGGCAGTGCCTGTGTTTTGGCATTAGTCCTTCTGTTGGACTGTTTGTTAAGATGTATGTTAAGATCTATGTCCATTTCCAAACACAGTGAGAGAAGACATGAATTACAAATATCATGATGCATTAAGGTAAAAGACAATGGTTAAATAAGAAAGCTGAACAGCAGGAATAAAGGAAAATAACTGGAATTCCATCAAAAGAGAAGATGAATGAACAGAACTACACTGACATCTGCTGGTCCATACATCAGCGCTGGTATTGTTACCGCCAACGAGAATTGCCGTGGTGATAAGAAAAAATGACTCATTAAACTCAGTAAATCCTTCAAAGATACCTGCCATTTCCACCACACTTATACATCACCTACTGCTCTGCTGCACTCTCTGGTCATCTGGGCAGGATCTCTAAGGGAAGAAGTTTTTATATTTGTACAAGAATAGGTTGTATTTCTTTTTCCTTTTTCCTTTTTTTTTCTTGTTTTGTTTTGAAGCATACAGTGTTTCAGGTTGCTGGAGCTCTGCATGGACTGCTGGGCTTGCAGAGATCTTGCACAGACAGCCAGTCCACCTGCAGGACCTGGTTCCATACAATTTACACTCCAAATCCCACACAAGTGGAATACCACAGCCTGTGTTCCTGCACCCGTGCACTTCTGTGAATTTACCCAGAAAATCCCGTAATTAATTGAATTTGCCTTGTAAGCTCTAATCAATTCTCCAGCACACACACAGTTGGTCTGAAGAGTCCTACAAACTCACCATGTAGCCTGTAGGCACTTGTGTCTGTCCAGGAAATTTTGCAGAGAAATATGAAAGCAATTGCTTTCATATTTTCAAATTTTGGCAGATAGCAATTTATACATTTTTTTAATGAAGGTACATAATGCTTAACTGCAGTAAAGTATAATTTTGCATCTAGGGGTAGAAGGCTCTTTACGTAAGAAGGCTGTTACACTTGTCAGAAGATACACACACAGAACTGTGATTTTGAATATCTTACTGTGTATTTACCCACCTTTACAAATCTTTCAGAGAGATGCTGGGTTTTTTGTAACGCTGAACTCTCATCTTTCTAAATCGTTAAGAGTAAAATTAATGCACTCAAAACATGTCCATTTAGACTCATATATACTGGGAGAGCTATGTGGGGGAAGAGGAGACTCTAAAGAGAGTGAGGAATAAAGTTTTTTTCTATAACTTAGTGACTTCTCCACAGTTTGTGCATATTGATAAACAATTAAAGCACAGTCCTTATAAATCAAGCTAAAACAAAGATTGTGCATGAAAATATCCATTTAGTTACCTCTCAAAAAGACACCTCCTCAAAACATTCTTTTCCCTTAAACAGTAAGTTAACAATGATATTCTATTTCTTTTACTGAAAAAATAACAGTCTTTTGGTAAGCAGCTGATACACTTGCAAATATGCAACCCGCACCCTTACAGTCTTAATCCGAAAGACAAGGGGGTGGGGCTGGACGGTCTGAAAAGGAGCTCTCCGTTTCCTTTCCAAATCACTGCTGTGGGATTTCTCTGGGTGGATTTTGATTGTTCTGCTTTTACTGCACGCAGAGCATCTTCTTTGCACATCTAAGTGCAGAGGCGAAAAGATCTCGCTGTTCTTGCTGTTGAAAGAGTAGGGCAAAGAACAGACTTGCATTCATACATGAAAACCCAGACATTTGTTGGAAGTCATTGTTCCTTAACCATTACCAAAGAGTGAAAGGAAGCAGCTGGACGAAACAAAATCAAAATACGTTCCGAAGCATAGATAAAAATCAATTAGAACATTTCTGGCTGGTTCTAATTATTATTAACAGCAATTAAGTCCATTTCATGAAACAATTCTAAGGAAACAAGCTTTAGGCTTACACTACCTGAACAAATTCACCCCCAGCCTGGCTTCTCCCAGAATTTCTCCAAGTTAGAAGACCTAGGAGGCTTCAGCAACTTAGCTTATCAAAGAGAAGGTTAAGAGGTAACTTGATCAAACACTATTTTTATTTCAAGAAGAAACACAGAGATGATAATAAATTTTCAGTCCACTAGACAGAGGTATAACAAGAGCAAAAAACCATTACTAAACCTGGTAAGAACAGAGCCACTAACAAAGAAAAGGAGGCTGGACAGGATTGTCACCTCTGTTTTCAGAAGTTAATGCTGATCCAAATAATCAGAAGCAGGGTGCTTTTCAAAGAGTGTTAGGATTTGAAGGGGTTTCATTTTAGTTTTTTCTTTTAATGGGCATATTTTTTGTATTGTGGTACTCAGACAAATTTTAAGGCTGTAAAAAGAACATTCTGTTCATCTGATATTCTGCCTTGCTTTGGCCAAAAGATTCGTAAGTGTTAATTGCTACTTTGAGATCAACAGATGCTCCTGATTTGAATTATATTGGTCTTTTTAAAAAATCATTCTAGATTTGAAAAATATCCAGCATTAGAAATTCCACTGAAATAACAATACACTGGTTTAAAGACCAATTACTGTTGCAGTTCAAAACGTTCACCTCATTTCCCACTTGATTTTATCTATTTTCTTGACTTACGTTCCTGTTATATCTCTATCTGCCAGACTGTATAGTCATCTCTTATTCTGTTTCTGTTCCTTAAGAAAGTATTAACTGTCTTTGATAGAGTTTCTGCTTCTACACTTCTTTCATAAGCCAAAAGGCTTGAACATCTTCATTCCTTCACTATAAACAGTATATTCTGTGTTTCTTACTATTTCCAAAAATGTTTTCCTGAGACCTCTTCCTATTCTCAATATTATTCCTGAAGTATTTCACTTCGGCAGGTAGCTAAAGTAGACAGCTGGCAGGGCACAGCCAACATGGGGAATCTCAACAAGCCACAATAACTTACCCATCATCGGGTAGCCAATTCTGCATGAGCCAAAAGGGTGCTGTACTTTTAAAATACTGCAGCTTGTGTCATTATTTTGTCTTGACAAACAAGGTTTATCATTCAGATTTAATGAGTTATGGAGAGGTTGTCTGACTAGCCTGGACAAATATGGTACAGTCTGTCACTTAGTAATCATCACAAATGAAAATAAATTCTTACATATCTGAGTGTTTCTGGAGGTGTGCCACACCCAGCCACACAAATAACAGCTTGCATCAAAGTAAAAACAACGTATAGATTTTCAAAAACATGGCCATGTACCCCACACAAATCTGTCAAGAGATAACTGTCTCTACTGGCTCTAGAGATAAGTTCTTAAGTCTCTTTAGCTTTGAGTATCTCGGTGATGCACTATGCTTGGAAGTTTCCCAGAGAGTTTAGCTGAATTTGATAAAGGTCTGTTTTTTCATTTAGCAAAGGTAGCTTTGTCAAACATATGTTGTCTTTCTCTGTTGCAGTGTCATTCTACATGTTTTTGAGTTCATTTTAAGTACTTGGGGTTTTTTTTTAATCTACTGACGTCTGGTCTCATTTGACTACAATAATCTTAATGTTTTGGTAGAGGTGAGGGCTCCTGATAACAGGTTTCTTTCCTTGTTTCTATTTCAAGAACCTCTTAGATATAGCCTTTGAGTGTCTTTGGACGATGGGTTGAAAACCACTGTCTCCATGTTCTTGACAACTGCATGCAGTGGCTGTATTGAAGGTGCTATCTCAAAGGTTGAGATCAAGAGTAGGCAAGCTGAAACTCTGATGAAAATGTATTATAGCAACTGAAGTTGCTCATTTTATCAGCACAAAAATGTTGACTTTCAAGGCACCTTGCATAAACTCTTGCACAACTCCTTTCTGGATGCAGGTTTGATCAAAAATAACCCTGGACTAAATCTGGGATGTTTTCTTCATTCCATTCAATTAAGATAATGATTGTGACTGTCAGTAAAGGGGATTTCCCAGAACACTTTGTACCTACCTTGTAATCAGTTAAAAATTTAAGTGATAAAAGTAGTTGTGGATTTATGGATTTAGTAGAATAGATTTTACATTGGCAGCCTTGACAAATATGTCTAAGAATAGAAAGGAGAAAAAGTATCTTGTGTCCTGTGTTGACTCCACAAATGAAGAAATAACTGGGATATGATTTGAAATCTTTCCTAGTTCAATTGAAAACTTGTCTCCAACTCCAAGCAGCACCACACCCTCATTTTCTGGGAATAAATCCATTAATGAATGAATGAAAAATTTAGCTTGTAGCAAAGTTTTGCATTCAGTAAAAAACGTGGCAGAGGTTGATTTTATTATACTCCTGAGCCAGAGTTATAACAACAGTGCAACTGACAGACATGAGGTCCATAATGTAACAAAACACAAAATGCAATGCCAAATGCAGAAGAACAGTGTGGACAACGACAGAAAGAAAACAAGAACAGCAATATTATTTAGATCCACACTCCCATGACAATCACAGAACAGAATCTGTGTCTTCAGTGTTCCTGTTTCTAGTGTAGCTTCCTCACTGGGTTAGTATTGACACCAGTGGCACACATCACTCCACTGAAATCACCCAAATAGTGCTTGCCAAGAGCCTAGTGCGAGTTCAGCTGGGCTTCATCACTCCCTGGACAATTGGCCATGACACACAACAGTGTATGCTGGGAGCTGACCTTATTACAGAGAATAAATCTTTAGCACGTGGGGCACATCAACCATGTGGTGCATATGCAGATCCTCTGTGCAGCACAAGTGTAATATGGCATGCAGATGTTATGCTGGATCAGTTACTTTTGTTTCTTTCAGTGTTGTCAGTTCTATTTAGACATCATGATGCACATTGCCACAAGACCCATGAGTAGCATAGCCATACAAAAGAGAAAATCCACAATTCTCCAGACACTGAAAAGGTAGAAATGTCATGTTGCTCAGAAGAAGGTTTCAGGAAGGTAAGACATGGTTATGATAAAATCTTGTGCTGCAGGATGCTGAAGTGCTTCTGTGGGTATGGCTGATGCCTCTGTGTCACTCAGTTAAGGGGATGAGCACAAAAAACCCACTTAAGTATTTCCGATAAATCTAAACCACAAGGTATCTCCATTCTCAAATGCAGTCATGATACCCTACTACTTTTCCAAAAGTGATGCTTTATTTGAATAGAGTGGGTAACCTAGAGCACTATACAGTCCACACAGTGAGCACAGTTCCGTGCAAAGAGGCATTTAGTGTCTCCTCTCCAAATCTGACACAGGAACAAGCCAGTCCTTATGGTGCCAGAGCAGCTGAGGTGTGCACACGTGTGAAAACACAAACCAGCGTGGCTGCAGGCTTTGCTCCTTTCATTATTCCATTTTACTCCCAAGGCTAACCTAAGTGAAGGTAAAGGTTGAAAAAAAAAAAAAAAAAAAAAAAAAAAAAGGCAAGCAAAGCAAAACAAAACCCCCACAAAATAACAGTCTTTGATAGAAATATATAGTGGGAGAAATAAAAAGTGTCCTTCCCTGTGCTCTTAAGAAGTGTTCATTTCCAGCCTCTTACAGTTGTCCTTCGACAACTGGCAACTGGCAAAGCAGCAGAGAGAAGGGACAGAATAAATCTGTCGTCCAAGAAAGTGGCATTCTGGGTCCTGAAGGTTCACTCTTCACCCTTTTCTTTTTATTTCCTCGGGGGGAAGCAGCGAAGGTTGATGATGCCCTGGGCTCCTAGTTCATGGGCCACTGGCTTTTCCTTCTGTCCCCTGCTGGGCCTCTGTCATAATGAGAAGTAGCAGTTTTCAAGGGTAACATTTTACATGCCATAGCTGTCTTATTCTAGGTACAGGAAGGTCTGCACAAGAACTTACGCCATGCACGCATGGCTAGGTAAGAATTTCAAATAGTAAAAGTAATAATAATAAAGAAAAAAATTATTCCTAAAGCATTAATTTATTTCTGAAGAAAACCACATTGAAGTTTAGAGATGAAAATGAAATACACTCCAATTTCATAAGCAGTGTATGGTTAATTCCTTTTTTATGAAAATCATACAACTCAGATTTGCAGATTATTTACATCTTTCACCGACACCAGTTGGAATTATTAGGTCAGTGCCTTTGGAAATCTTAAACCTGTAAAGAATGTTTAAATTCCAATTAAAGGAAATGCTAGCTATAGTTAATTAAATGGGCAGTATAGTAAAAAATTGTACTTAAAATATTTTTCATCCATCAATATATATTTTTGAATCTCATAAAATAGAATTGCAGTCGTTTTGAAAAGAGACTAGTCACAAAATTGCCAGTTTCTTTGAAATGGTTTATTAGTTTTCTGAAATTTGCTACTGTATGTATCTTTGTAGTTTTCAGAAATAAGAAAATTACTATCTAACAGTATTTTATAGTTTTGGGTTGGTTTGGTCCATTTTCTCCTTCCTTTTCTCCTCCATAACAAGACAAGAAACAAAGGAAAAAAAGAGGACAAATGGAAAGAATAGGAAACTGATAATAATAATAATTTTTAAAAATACTGACCCCCCCCTTGTCAAATAGAAAAATGTTTTAATTTTGAGAACAAACTCATGAAAAATTCATATAAACAGTTCTCTGAATCTTCTCAAAAGATGTCAATAATTACATTTTTGACATTTTTGTGGAAAATATCATTAGTATTAACAGTACTTTAGAAATATCACCAATCTCTTCAATCAGCTTTCTGATCTTTTATGTGGATGTTATGAGAGAGACAGTATTTCAATTGCATGTGAAAACAAATTGGAAATTTATGAGATAATTATCATGCTTTTTGCCTTTTTCTATTTTTTTAACATATAAATACTGATTAATTGTTTCCAGTATTTTTAAAAGTATTTTAAAACATGACCAAAATTCAGTGTTAATCAAACATTATTTGATAATGAAAAACCAAGAGAAACAATGAATTCATCACAAGAATTCCTGCATGGTATTGAATGCCCACAACACATTAATATTGCAGATTATATCTGAAAAACAAGCTAAAGTCTGGGTGCCTCTTCAAACCTGTCAGAAATGAACCTTCATTCATTGTTAAAGGTTAATTAAAATAAAACAGCCAGTGTAGACCTGAGCTAAGCATATCAGAGCAAGAAGCAGAAGATCTGGATTTCAGACCCTTCCTCTCCAAGAGTAGCATAATGTATTGTTTTTCCATGATTTATTTGTGTTGTGGGAGCTCCTAATAACCCCCTGGTGACAGAAAAAGAGAGAAGGAATTTTCTAAGGCAGTGATGGCTCTGAAATCCCAGATCTTCTGAGTTCTTGTCCAGCATTCTGAGAGACCACACTGTCTGTTTTAATTATTTGTGAAATGTTGATTTCTTGTTTCCACACACAGGATAATATTAAAACTGCAATTAAAGGCATTTAAAGAAGAAGATTAGAGAGGTGTGTGTCCCAGGAATTGCCATGTGAGGTGGCAATTCTATATTCTCAGAGCAATCAAATCATTACACTGTTACAGATCTACATGTCCACTGTGAAATTGGTTTTCCAAACAGCCAGCCTTCTTGCCTGCTTGCCTGCCTCCCTCTGTCCCTCCCCATTCCTTCCTTCCTTCCTTCCTTCCTTCCTTCCTTCCTTCCTTCCTTCCTTCCTTCCTTCCTTCCTTCCTTCCTTCCTTCCTTCCTTCCTTCCTTCCTTCCTTCCTTCCTTCCTTCCTTCCTTCCTTCCTTCTTTCCTTCCTGCCCTCCTTCCTTCCCTCCTTCCCTCCCTCCCTCCCTCTCTTCTCTTTTTTATTCCCTTCTTTTTGTTCAAATTTCAGCAGTGCGTTCTCCCTTGTCACCTGTTGTTTGTTCTTAATTTCCCCAGTCATAGCCCATCAGCATCAGCCCAGTAAACAATTTCTGAAGTTTAGATTCAGGCTCTACCTTTAGCTCTCAACACACACTGTGATTTCCATTATGCATACAGATGCTCCAAGACATGTTCTTGGAGAGGAAAGTCAGAGCAGCAAAAGGCTGCACAGCACATTTCTGTGCAGCCTTTTGGTCAGATTCACTGCCCAAACAAATACCCATTCAGCAATGAGATGGGGATGTCACAGTGCACTCCTTCAGATGACAGTCTCACTCTCTCCCACTGGCTTTGGCTTTACTTCAGGGGAGGAGTAACCTCATGAAGTTTTCTCATCCTGGCCTGGCTTCCAGGTACAGAGAAGCTCAGAACTAATTACTGGGACTTCAATTCTTACCTTGACCAGCTGTGTCAAAGCAAGGATGCCACGGGCTCCCCAGTGCTCTAAGATCTATAATTCAGCTTCCATATAAAAAAGTCAATATTGGACAAAAGAATGACATTTAAAAATCATAAAATAAGTAGCTTGGTATTTACCTAAGATGCTCTTTTCTTCCCATCCCATACTTTTATATAACATGTAGTGGTCCGTTTATACTTCTTTTTACATGAGTGGAATAATTCTCCTTCCGTTTCAGAAGATGCCTGTGCAAGTGAAGAAGCACAGTCACCAAGAAGAGACAGAAGAGGATGGGCAGCCTCTCGATACACTGAATTTGTTATGCTTTGAAAGAAGACCCATGTAACTTGTGGTTTTCTCACTGGTTAAAATAGTGTTTTGAAGAAAAAATCCTTATTCATCCAGTGTAAAAAAAACACCGGAAGTCAACACTCCTTGCTTCACTGCACCAACTCACACTGGCCCTGTGCAGGTCAGCACAGCAGGAATCACTTCAAATCTTGCAGCAATAACTAAATTCAAGTGGAGTCAGGGGCTGCAGAAGCTGTGTGCTGCTCCTCGTAGGCTCAAGCACCCACACTGAGTGTAGCCCCTGCTCGTGGGAGTAGTTAGGTCTGCAGGATCAGTCTTTATGACTGCTTGCCAGAAAGTTCTGAAGATACTGTTTCGTTTATTGAGCTTGGTGAGCCAAGAAAAAGCAGGACAACATTGCACATGCTGTGAGCTGGCATTACTGCTGGGTGAGAGTCGCCATGACCATTTTTTCCGCCTTTAAATGAGAAAGGGTTAAAGAAAAACTACTGAGTTGATGTATGTGATGTGTGAAAACATCTCTTTACCAGAAACTGAAGAAACAAAGGAGGTGTTCATTAGTAAACAGGGTAATGACATTGACCCAAATTTACCTAAAATTCATGTCAATGGGGAAGGAATTACCAGGTGATGTAGTGCACCAGGCAGGACCCTGGAGCAAAGGAAAACACATAGATGTCAGCCTGAATTTAGTGAAGGTTAGGGTTGGGTCTTTTTCCTTCTCCCCATGTCTTTTGCTGCTGATCTTTTTATTGTATTTTGTTTTGTTTATTTGTTGGCTAAGTTCTGCTGGTTTTCCTTTCATTTATTTTCACTATTTTATCTTGAACTTCAAATAGTTTGTTCTGGCCAACTAATTCTGAAAAGCTGCTACATGTTCACTTTGATCATTATCTGACTCTCTCTTTTTCCTTCCAATTTTTTCTTTTAGCTGTTGAAATGCCACAACAGAGGATATTGTTTTGGAGTGTAAAAGGCATTGTTTTCTACAACTCCCCTTTCAAAGACTACTTGCTAAACGACACTGAGAACTCAAGCAGAGAGGAAAGAGAGATGGTATTTAGATGATTATTTTAAAGATTTGATCTTTCATAGTTACTCAAAACACAAGGGCAGACTATTCAATTAGGCACTAAGCCATTTTTCATGGCTTGCAAATTAATTATTGAAACTGGAACCTGCCACCAACTCCTCATCTCTCCAGACTTTTGTTCAGGATCCAGAACAAAGCTGAATGATAGGGCCAGGGTCACCAGATTGCTCTTGATAAGCCAAAAAAAGAAAAAAGAGGCAGAAATTTTCCATGTTTCTGAACCCACAAAAGCACTGGGGAAAGCATCTGCAAAGAGTAATCCTACACTGGTCACATGCAAGACAAAATGGGTTTAAACTGGAAAAGGCCAGGTTTTGATTAGATATTGGGAAGAAATTCTTTACTGTGAGGGTGGTGAGGCACTAAATCAGGTTGCCCAGAGAAGCTGTGGATGCCCCATTCCTGTTCAAGTGTTCAAGACCAGATTGGATGGAGTTTAGAGCAATGTGTTCTCATGGAAGGTTGTCTGTCCATGGCAGGGTGATGGAACTAGATGATCTTTAAGGTCCCTTCCAACACAAGCCACTCCATGAGTACATGAAAAGTTACTGCAAAACTAGGTTCGTCACGTCTCCAGCTCCAGGGCCACTGTGAAACAGCAGCCATTTCTGCTGTGGATTATGTATATGAAGAGATAAGAAGGAATTTTCTAGGATATAGGAAGCAAAGTTTCTTTGTGGTTTGGTTTGGTTTGGTTTGGTTTGGTTTGGTTTGGTTTGGTTTGGTCTGGTCTGGTTTGGTTTGGTTTGGTTTGGTTTGGTTTGGTATGGCTTGGTTTGGTTTGGTTTGGTTTGGTTTGGTTTGGTTTGGTTTGGTTTGGTTTGGTTTGGTTTGTGGAGTTATTGGAGATTTGTTTGGTTGGGGTTTTAGAGCTTTTTTTTAATTGTTGCTCTTTGGGTGCTTTGCTTGGTTATTTTTAAATAGCTATCCTCCTCCTTCTCTGAAAAATGTGAGGAGTTTTCTGCTGTATGGGCAAGCTTCCCACTGGCTGATTGGAACCTTTTAAATGGGCATCAGCTAGCACCACATTGTCCAGCCCAACAAATGCTGTGGCATGCTGACAGCCTTGAAATATTCCAATGGTCAGCATTTGCATTTGTACTGCCGGCATATCTCTGATCTGCATTACCATTCTGACCCCTCTTTCCTGTTCTTATGCACTGTGACTGACCTTCACAAAGATACAAATTCCAGTTTACTTCACTTCAAATGCAAGAGTGTGAGTCAGCCCCCTGAGGGAATAGCAAGGAATTCATTATAGCAACACAAGAGAAAGATGTGGAGGAAGTAATGTGCTTTCTTTACACAAAAGGGAAAAGGAATAGATGTGAGAGCATCAAGCAAAGCCCAAGAAATCTTGAGATGTAATCTGAC
This sequence comes from Zosterops lateralis, assembly GCF_965231275.1. NCBI lineage: Eukaryota > Metazoa > Chordata > Aves > Passeriformes > Zosteropidae > Zosterops > Zosterops lateralis. Next base: position 106,279,605 of record NC_139762.1, on the reverse strand, counting down.
ATAGTGGCACTGAACTCAATTCTTATTGTCTGTAGGTGTATGGCCTTATTAAGGCTTAAAAAGTAAGCCAAGACTTGTCTGATCCCTGCTGCAGCCTGCCAAGCAAAGCAACGGCTTCCAGAAGTGGAAATCTTCATGATCAATATAAAACCACAAGAGGTACCACACTATTGTGGGTGAGATCTTTCAGTAAAATAAAAAGCCAAGATTCCTGAGTCACAGAAAATAGAAGAGGGCAAGACCTACTCTGTTTTCTTGTCTACCCCACTATAGGTGTTGTCTTAGGCATATCTGTCATGTGCTATATCAGCATGATTGCTTTTCAAAAGGTCCTAAGGAAAGAGGCTTCCACTGGAGTACAAGGAACCAAGTATCTGTTAAGGATGCCATTATCTTTTCCCCAAGGACAAGCTGTTGGCCTTGCTTCTCGTTCCAACTGAGTAAATAGCATTCTGATTATTCTAATTCTTTCCAAAGCTAATTTTCCACTTTCCTATCCTCCTCTTCACTTTCAGTGGTGTAATGCCAGACAGTGCAACATTGAGCTGAAAATCTGTCTCGTTCCACCAAAGGTATGGATGCATTTAGAAAAGTGTTTCACATGTGAGTTCCTTACCAATAAAAATACTATACAAGAGACATATTTTTTTGCCATCTACTCAAAATACAGTTGAAAAAAGGCAAAGGAACTCTAAGAGCTGACAAGTAACATGAGCATATTTTTGTACTGGATACAGTGAAGATGGATCCAAATTAATTTCAGCAGGAATCCAGAAGCCTGTGTTAATGCACAGAGCAATATATTCTCTGATGCTTTTATTGGTAGAAACATAAAAATCATATGGATTTCTAAAAAGGTTTTATTCTCTCATGACTGGGCAGAAAGACCTAATTATCAGTAATTACTACCCAGCTAATTTTATTTACAATTTAAATGAAAATTAAATTTAAAATATTTTCTGCTCTTAACATACTTGAATAAAAATAAACTTTTTTTGTGTGTGTATAATTTTTAACATAGTGGTTTTGTGATCCAGAATGTTTTGAGAAGTAATCGGAAATAGTTGCAGTCTTGCCCATTTTTACTATTTCCTGTAATATTTTTCTTCTAAGCCACCACCTACCACTCTTTTTTTTTCTTCTCTAAGAATACTTACATCCAACTTGGAAATGCCTTTAAAAAAAATAACCCACCAGCATAAAAAGTGCTAAACTACGGCAAAAATTCTTGCACAGGAAGATACAGTGCATATTTTTGTTTCAGAAACATTCAGCAAGATTCTCAAAGAAGAGCTAAATTCTCGGTACAATGCACAGATGGAATTAATGGCAGTTACAAACTCTACTAAAATGTGGGTAAGACCAATATCCATTACTGAACTGGCCCAGAGTTCCTATTTCTCAGAAATTAGATAGTTTCTTCCAAGCATTGGACTTGGATTAAACTTTCTGCTGAAGTTGTTTAAAATACTTTTCACTGTTTGTTTTTAAAACAGATGTTCTTTGATATGGTGGCTTCAGAAGGGTGTGGATTTTCACGTGTTCTGCAGATTACAGCTCTGTTTTCCTGCAAAGTTCCTATACTCAGTCACGCAGTACCTCAATTTTTTACAGGTACTCAAGGAAATGGAAGAAAATATTAAGTTATTGGCAACCACTCAGGATTCCACTCATTTGACAAAACAGAAACAGGTACCATAGAATAGAAGTCATAAAATCAGATAAGGTAGAAATGGAAAACACCTTCCTTACCTCATTGTGACAGCACTAGCCACTTTCCCAAGCATTCACACTCCTGTGTTCTGCCCCAGTATTACCAGTCCCTGAGGGCAATTGTCCTGCCTGTAATGCTACAGATACCCACCTTTTCATATTTTGAACTTCTGAGAGTTGAGCAAGCCTGCTAATGTTCAAATCTGGGCAAATCTGTCTCATCAGTCTTGACCAAAGTTCGATAAGGCTTTAATGCATAAAGATGTGATTCCACTGAAGTCTACAAACCTGAACCACCACTCCTCTTCAGTTTCCCTCTTTCTAGGAGACATGTTTACGCTTTCCCTCTTTAGCTTGGAGCCTTGAGATAAGCCCAGGAGTACCAGGCCCAGAGACTGAGGTCTCTTCCTGCCAGAGGCATGTGGATGGGAAGAAAAGCTGCCCCTTGCAGCTCAGGAGCACCCAGGACAGCAAAGGGTTCATGTAGCCAAAAAGAGCCGTAGCACAGATTTCCATGTTATATTATCTCCAAGGTGTCTGTGGGTAATGCTTCCCACAGTGAGTTCCCCTTCTAGCGATATTTTCTGGAAGCCACTCCTGAGGCCAAACTGTGGCATTTCTCTGACCTACAGACCCCCTGACCTCCCAGCTAAAGCTATCAAATGGAAGGTTATTTGTACTCCAGCATCAGTGGTATGGACACAAGAATGCTAGGAAGCAGCCTAGATTATTTCATTTTATATACAGTGCAGAACAAACAGAACATGCTTGCAGCTTTCAGGAGTCACTAGAGATCTGGGTCAGACTCAAATCAGCAACCTAGAGGTGAAAGTCTTCGTATCCCATTACAAAATCCTGAGACATCCAGTCCCCCATGCACATATTAATAGTTGATCATTATGAATTCCATGTTGGGATAATTAATTACCGCATCTGAACTCTGCCTTAGGAATTATTAGATCATTTGGGGCCTGTAATTTATTTTATTTAGCACTGTATGAAAACTGTTGCTTCTTTTTAAAAAAAAAAAAAAAAAAAAAAATGAACTCTTATACTTTAGGCTTTGAGAAGTACATAGTGTTTTCTGCAAAACGCAAACCACAAAACAAATATATCTCTTATTGGGCCTGGAGTAGTCCTTCAGGATTTGTTAGCAGGCTCTGATGATAGACGTGAGCAGCCATGCATCCAGCTAATGAGCTGGCCCAAGGGATAAAGAACACACCAAGCCACTAGCAATGGATGTGGAAAAAGAGCCAGGGGAATGATAGAGCATGTTGCCAAATGATGAGTCTTAAAGGTGGCTTCCCATATGAAATTAAAGGTTTTTGCAAAAGCAAGATCTGTTTTTCTCACTCAAAAATAAATCAGACAGTCAGACACATTCACTTCTGAAATGAATGTTCTCTCTGACTCCATTATGTTCCTAACAAGACAAGCTCACTTGTAGAGAGCCAAATCCTTCAGACGTGATTTAACCTGCACTTTTGGGAGGCTTTGGTAGGTGTTGTGTAATGAGTCCTGAATAAAGACACAGTTGAGGACTGCAGAAATTTTGGTCCTTTGTGGATAGGAGTTATAATTCCAAAGAAGTTGTAAGAAGCCTATTCTACACATAGAAAGGTAAGGAAAAGTATCTCCACTTTTTTTTTTTTTTTGTACAGACCCTACTTGCTATTCTGTTCTTTGCTGCAGGGATTTGTCTTAGTTAGGTGAGAAATTCTCTTCAATCTGAGGGCCAGATTCTGCCCTTCAGCACATGTGTGGAATTTATTCCTTGAAATATATATTTTATTTTCAGTACTGTAGACTAAAATACTGTCTATTGATTTTTTTTTTTTCCACACAGCACACAGAATACTTTGTGCTGTTTTCACTTGTGTCAACAATTGGTAGGTATCTAACTATAGAATAGAAAGTGTCTCAGGAGATATAAAAATACAATCCAGGTTTGTTAACATTTGTAAACCTCTTTAAGACTTCAACCTAGGCAAGATCTGTCTGCTTTACCTTAAATAATGCTAACTGCAACTAACTTTATTTCCCAAAAAAGCCTCAGGAAAACTAACTGCATGAAACACAAAACAAGTAACTGATAGTTTTGTTTTCTAATGATTTCTTTCTTCTTTTCTTTCTTTCTTTGTTCAATCACCTGCTGGTAATTGACCCTGTAGTCCTAGAAAATTCCCATGAATCCTAAAAAAAAATGCACTAGTGTCTTTGAGCTTCATCTTAGACAATACTTACAAAATCTCTGGTTTGTGTCCTGAAAAAGACACTGGAAGAGGATCTTAGTTTTATCATAATTTGCTGGCTTTCAGTATTCTTAGTACTCACTCCTACCTCAGCTTGCATTAGGTGTCAGCTGTGTGTGTTACATACTATGCTTGTTTGGTCTGTCAGGAAGGTTTGCAACTGTGAAAGAGCCACAAAATGATGAACTTTTCAAGTGAGTTTCTGAGAGGAAGTGCATGTGAGATTTACACATATGTGGATCCACATGTGTGGGGGTTTGTGCTAGAGTGGGGCTGTCATTTCTTGTAGGGAGCAGTTTGTGCTTTCTGGGCAGACACGTGGGATTCTGGGTTTATTTTTTCTTGAAAGGCACTGCTGGAGATATTCTTCTCTGCTGTTATTTTTCCAGTGGGGAGTTTAGATTTCAGGGAATCTCTGTTTATTAGATTGAGTTCATGAAAAGAAGGTTTTGGCAAGCAGAGTCTCATGGTAATAAATGGAAGGAGCATCAAAATGACCTTGGTAAATTAGGGCTCCAAGACACTAGCAAGAAAAATGCCTGGCAAAATATAGCATGCAGACTTCAGTAAGATAATTGCAGTTCAATATACCTGAAACACCTTGGGATCTCTTGTGCAAACAATGAATCTGTAGTCACCCAAAGCTGCTCAGTGACTCTGTCTCACACTATACCGCTGATGAAAACTGAGGAGAGGTGAAGTTTCTGTTGCACAGGACGCACAGGTTACATAGCTGCTGATTGGAGAGGCCTTTTTTAGTGTGAGGCAGCTGCCTGGCATGTCAGTGTGATGGGATTTATACAGCCTGGGTATCAAAGTCCATGATGTGACCATGTTACAAACACCTCTGAGACATTCCAATCAGTTGTGCAAGAGAGGAGTTATCCTCATTGCTACTGCTGAAAGCATATTTCGTGATCCATTCATCCCAGTCACATCCTCCTCAATTACTGATCCCATTTCTATCACAGTTGTGATGTGTCTACACTTATGCTTTTCCCCCTTTATAGTGTTCTGGACTTTTTATATAGCATTAAGACCTCAAGAACCTCTGGGATGACTTCAGGCTCCCTTTTTGAAAGTTTTTAAAAAATTAAGATGACCTAACCTCAGGTGCATCAGAAGTTTAAAGTACTTGTAGCCAAACCTCTTCTATATTTTTTCAACCTGCAAAAAGCAAGACTGAAATCCAAAGAGAACAAATCTTAGTGCAGCTGTGTTGCTTTCTTTGAGCAAGGCTCATAGAAAAAAGAGCTAACAAGGCCTTTTTGAGTTTTGTAACTTTCATGGCTATTTGTTACAGAACTAAAAAGCTCGTAAGAGTTTTAGGAACACTAGGAAAATTAACATTACATTCTTGGATCTAATTAAAGGAATGTGCCACTGACATTTCAAAGAAGGCTTCAGATTCATTCTTTCATTATCTCAGAAACATGGTCCCACCCAGTAACCAATATTCTGCATATTCAGCTATCTTTCCCTCCATTTTACTACCAAGCACAATAATGTGGCTGCTCATCACCATTGATCCAGCTCAGGTGTATCAACTGTGCAGCGCAGAAGCCATGGATGCTTCTGCTTTCCCAAAGGAATCCCATAGATTCCTTTGGGAAAGCAGAAACTTTATGTGAGTGTTGGGGTAGGGGAGAGGATGTCATGTTTTCTGAGATGGTCATCCACTCTGAATCCCATCTCCCATTAATGTAGAGTTACATAAATTGATTTTTCAGACAGGGTGACACTACAGAGCAAGGTGACAGGCCAGAACAGTGGCTGAACAAAAAGATACTTAGGAAAGCTAGCACAGGCTTTATAGAGCTCCAGGGGAGAGTGCTGAATAATACTCTTCAAGCCAAAATCATCTGTAGGACATAAGCACTAAATTATGTTTCCACTTCCCATACTGACAGGTCCCTGGAATCTGCAGGAATTCCCTACTCCTCAAAGGATATCAGAGTGCACAGTGTGCAGCTTTCAGGGATTGGAACCTCACATTTGTGATCTCCTGTAATGAAATTTTACCCATAATGCCATAAGAATAAGGAAATAGAACACTTGGAGACACTAAAACTATCAGCAGTTCCCTGCTCGGTGCCTGCTCTGCTCCTTTGCCTTCAACTTTGTTAAATTGAAACAGTTTGCTGATTTATACACCAACTTGTGAGGAGGTATTTCCAATTATTTTGGCATTCGTATCTTGGACAAGCTGTTCTCTCAAATCACCCTGGCACTTAATAGCCTGCACCGACTGGTATTTCATATGACCCTGGCACTATTAGTCCAGCCTGGCTAGTGTTTCAATCCACCATGGCACTAATGATCTGGAAGTTGTTCTTGTTTTCCAGATTAATGAGTACCCTAAAAACCACTCAAAATTGGAAAAGAAAGAATGTTTTCAAAGGGGAAAAACAAGGCAAATTGGAGCTGCTCACTAGCTCTTCATTATGTTCTTTCTCCATCTCCCTCTTCTGTAGCTGCTTATAGAAACTAATAACAGTGGTGCTTCCATGGTGGAGTGGCATATGTCCATCAGCTCAAGGTGCCCACCATAGACACTTGACCCCAAAAAAGCCCTATGATGACCCACAGGAGGGAATCTCTCTGACAGCAGATGAGCAAGGAAAAATAACTGAAAGGGGAAAGACCTCATTCTCACTCTGATTGTGTGACATATTTTAAGTTTCATGTCAAAATCCTGCTCAAGATTGGAGTTGCTTAACCAACATTTCCTTCACAAGAAGATGAGAGCTGCACTCTCATGGGCCACCTTAGCTCAACCTCCCCCTTCCCTGACAGAACATGCAGGTGGAGCACAAGCCAGAGCAGAGCAAAGGCTCAACCTACTCTCCCAAGGCCAGTAGTTGCTCCCAAAAGGCCACGGGTTGGGCAAAAAGGTGGGCTCAGGCTAGAGTCTCTCAACCTGCAGCTCACACAGCCAAGTCCTCTGAGCACCATCTCCTTTAGGAATGGGTGGGTGATCTGCCCTGGCTCTGGTCTTCATTACCCCAGGGTGGTCACCACAGCCAGGGATGGGGGAGTGCAGCAGACAAGGAGAGGGGACGATGCTCTGGGGTCCTGCTGTTTTATTAGATATTTTCCCTTTGTGAGAGGGGCTTGCTTTTAACTTTATTTCTAAGGGTCCTTAGCAGGTCGAAGTTCTCACCTGACATACATGCAAATGCTGCCCGGATATGATGGCCATTCCTAAGTTTACTGCAAATTCCACCCTTTTGTTTCTTCATTGTAATTTGAAATGGCCTTTCTTACTTATCTTTATGGAAACAGGCCATATCCCACCCTTGCTCTTAAAGAGAGAAAGAGAGAAGAGCGGGGGAGGGAGAGTGAGAGAGAAAAAGAGAATATTATGCGGCCCCTGAAGAAAGGTTTTAGAAGATTTTACATCTCAGCATTTTTTAGCTTCACTATGCATTTTCCATTGTACCCTATTATTGGTTCAATATGTATACTATGTTATTTAAATGTAAGGGGGAAAATTGACTAGCAGTTATGGGAGAAGGCAGAGCTGTCACAACATATTCCTGCTTAGCCATGATTTGTTTTGTGTTCAGTCACACATTGTTTGGATTTCAGCTCTTATTTCAGTCCTGGCCTTAGGGTTTTCTGAGCAGCGTTGAAAGTCAGATACACAGAGTGCTGCACTGAATTTAGTATTCTGTATTTCTAACAGAAGATAGAAGAAGAGGAGAGCTTTGTAGATGGAGGGAGGACACAGGACAAGTTAGTCCTTCATCATTTACAAATAGATAATCAAAAAAGAGTTTGTGGCTGTACAGAATACATGTGTGTGTGTGTGTGTGTGTAGAGAAATATGTCTGGCATCCCAGGCTGACTCCCCTTCTTGGTTGTCTTGGCTCCAGCCCCACAGCCAGAGCTGCTCAGGAAAATCCCTGTGCCCACAGATCAGGTGTGTAAGAGTGGGAGGCCAGGCACAGGCAGCACAGGCAACCTGCCTGAGTCTTGGTCTTCCCACCACAGAGCAGCTTCATCTGCCCTAGAAACCCGTGGTTCTCACGTGCTCCAGCCAGGTGTTAGAGACACAACTCAGATGCCATAATCAGAATCTGGTTTATATATATATATATATATATATATATATATACACACACATTTTCACTATGAAGGCACTCAGCTGACAAATCTGACTGGATGAACCATCCTAATGCCCAGATTTTTCTGGAGATTTTTATCCTTCCATACAGAAGAATACCTATCATTAAGTCTACACAAACATGGACAGGCAGAGGAACATGAGCCAATCATGCAGTTACTGCTATCCTATGATGTTTACGAAATGCACTTCTATTCGGTCATTATGTGAGTCATCCTCCGAATTCACAAACAAAACCATTCTTCAGAGCAATGATGAGACAAAATGTCAACCCAGCTGCAGCTGTCCTAAGGGATCTGTCACAATGTGTCTTCTTAACAGATAGACTATTTATTGTGCTATGTTTCTGTTCATAAAGAAAAGTGCTTGGAAACATGAAGGAAAAGAAAATATTAAACCAATTTTTGGACAGAGGGGAGAAAATGTGGTGGGACCCCTCAGTACTCCTCTTCAGCTTTCACAATGGGGAATAGAGCATTAACTTCGGGAAGGGCACAACAACGTCTTCACCAAAAATGCTGTGGTTGTTCCAAAATAAAGCTTTGCCTGATTTTAGAGATTTCTTTTGTTCTAGGCATAAATTCAGTGTCTCCCACCTTCTTTATATAGTCATCACCCCATCTAGCAGCTAGTAATAATAGCAGAAAGAATATTCTGATATCTTCTGCCTCCTCCCATCCCACCAAGCATATACAAATGCTCAGCAAAAGAGATTTTATTTCTGACATTTTTTGAAAAGCCAAAGCAATAATAGATGTAACTTAAATGTTCTTCTCTGGGTCTTTTTAGCTGTTGCCATTTAGACTTACTGCCAGCCTGCAAGGACATTGTCTCTAAGTGATTATTTTTTATTGCCAATGTCAATGAAATAGAATAGAGAGGAAAGAAGATGCTGTAGCAGTTACTAAATCTGCAGAGAATAATTTTTGTTGCTGGTGGCTTTACTTGTCTTTTAATATGACTTTATTCACGTGGCACCTTCCAGGGAACAAAAGTCTTTTGGAAAGAGAATGATCTGGAAATGTAGTCATAATATAATCGCAAGGTGACCTCCAAAGGTCCATACCAGGGCATCAGTGTGAGGAAACTTGAGCCTCTGGAATAGCAGCAAAGAGCTTCCCCAGCACTGCAGAGCACCATTCACAGCCTCACCTTGTGATTCCAATACTGGTGAAATCAATTAAGACATAGGATACTTCCCAGAGGACTCAGAAATTGGCACAGGTGGTCTCATCCTTGTCCTTAATGGCCTCTGAATCAAATTTACAGGACTTTATTAATGTTGCAAAATTATTATTTCAATCAGAGAAATGTGAACTGATGTAAGGCTGGGGGAGCTTATCCAAATCTCATTCATCCCAGTCTAGACTAAAGGATACTCCTAATAATAACAACTGCATTTTCATACCATAAAATCACCTTACAAGGAAAATTTCAGTCATGGAAAACTAAGAAGCTCCCATAAACAGAAGAGAAATTTTGAGATAGTAACTGATATCCAGTTTGGGTTATTTATCAATTAGTTAGAAGAGCCTACTGGCAAAAAAAACACCCCACATATCTTCCTAACTTACAAGTGGATTTGGCGTAGAAATTTTCCAAACCTCAAAATATTTGTTTGCTTTAGTTACTTGAAGAAAAAATCCTGATCTGTACAGGACAAGATTAATCTTATCTATCTTAGTATTTAAAAAATAGGCAGAAATCCTTTTAGTCAAAGACTGATTTTGGGAATCTGTTTCTGCTTGCACCTGATGAGTAGAATCAAAATTACCAGCTTTGATAGCTTCTTGGTCCAAACAAAATGAGGAAATACACTGACACTTCACCACCACAATCCCTTACAAACCATGGTGCCTGCTGTTACCTCTGAAATGCAATGTAAAAACACCAAACTGGAAAGCTTGCCCCACTGGAAAGCTCAGACACTGGGGGCAGGATGAGCAGAACACTTCTTCCTGATGGATGTTCAACAAAACCTTGATAGTGAAAACACCCTGTAACATATTTGGGTCCTGAAGTGAAGGTTTAATTTCTCAATTGCTGTTCCTTTTATAATTTATAATGCTACACAAAACACTGATGAAGAGGATCTCATTGCATTTCTTCACATGAGAAGGATGCAAAGGCAGGAATGCAAAGGCAAGCTAAACTGGAGAGGTGATTTTATGTTTATCAATCTTATCTCATTTTTCTGTAATGCAATTCAACCCACAGTACAATACAAAATTTGCTAAGGCAGCCTCCAAAGCCAAAATCCTTCATCTGAAATACTTAGATTAGAGATCTGTTTTGGCCATTAATTTAGTTTTCATTGTAGGTCTCTTCAGCTTTTAAAAATGTTCTGTGGACTCTTTTAGGCCATCAAAAAGACACTTACAACAGGCTTCACAGTGAACTGATAGGAGTCCACTGCAATGCAGTCATCTCTGCAGAGCAGTGGAGAGAAGCAACACATGGCATTTTGCACAGCTGAGTAGCAAAAAGTACTCCTCAAGGGCATCAGGGCAACCTCAGCTCTCAAACTACTGTAGACCTCAGTGTGCACAGAGGGTGAAAAAAATGATTGCAACTGCTACTGGTTTAAGACAAAGAAAAAAATTCATCCAACAATAGATCCATGCCATTTAAGAATCTCACAGCACAAATCATGTATTATGTGTAAAACAGGAATGAAGACCTAATCTGATTTTGCTACAAACTGAGCCTATGTTTCCAGCTAATCAAAGTATTTCTAAGCTGGTCCTTAGATGTTAATATAATTCCTGCTGAAAAACACAGTGATTGCTCTGTTTTTGTAATACATTCATCCCAAGGTTCATTTGTCCATCTGTTAAGTACTTGCATATGTTTGTTTTAGGGGATCATGTGTATGTGTGTAGGTGATGGGAGAATTTCTACTGGTAGTTTTATTGCTGTTGAAACAGATAAACATATTTTTCTTAAAACCCCAGGCATGAATCATCAAAAAGATTGTTTTGTTTACTAATGAGTCCTTATAATTGCAGGGCTTGATGCCCATATTTTCCTTTTTTCAGACATAGCAAGGTCTAATTTAATTGCTGCAACCTAAGATGAAGTTTGTAGTAATGGATAAAAATCATAAGGTAATTAGTTACTACACATTCATGAACTCTCAGTCCTGTGAACCACTTAATAATATCTTACCAAAGATAAAATTGGTTAGAAGAAAAAAAATTAAACATAGAAGTTACTCTGGTTTGTGAATATTCATACAAAGAAATCCAGTTCACAGGACAACAACCACATACTAAACCACAACAGTGATTCCAGGCTGACCTCAGTTTTCCCCTAACTAAGTCCCATGAAGGCCTTGGGGACACGTGCACGAATAGCTGAGCGCAGTACTGAGGAGAGGAAGGGAAGGAGATATGCCTGTTCAAGCATAAGGAAAGGTCCTTGCTGCCCAGGAGGAGCAGCAGGAAAGCTCTTCTCAGTCTTGAAGCAAATAGGATAGCTGCCACTAGAGAGATTGAAACAACTGTGGGAAGACAGTGGAGGGATGTGTCTGGCACAGATGACCACATTCTGGTTTTGAAGTTATTCTTCTTGCATGGGAAACTTTGTGCAATTTCAAGGGAAAACTCAGACCCTATAATATTGAGAACCACTTAGTAGCTACACACTTGTGCCAGCAGATGAGAAATTCATTCCTCCCTGTGCCTTGGGAAGAACTGCCTGAGCAAGCTCTCCAACTGTGCAGTCTGGCTTGCCACAGACACAGCTCTAGCTCTGCGGGGAGAGGATTCGATAAACTTTCCCTTGAAAAAAATAGGGAGCTTCACAGGAAATCAAGAAAATGATCAGGAGCTTGGGAGTCGAATGGATGCAGCAGGAGTGGTCCTCTCCCCCTGGCAAGTGGAGGAAAGGAAGGGAGGGCAGGGAAGCTCTGTGATCCTCTCAGCAGAGCAGTGAATCTAAACTAACAAGCAAAGAAAAAATTCAATCAAAACACGTGCTAGTGCCTGCATCATTATTGTCCTAAGCTACCTCATGCTTTGCCAAAAACCCTTTGCCCTCACCTCCAGGAGCTTTGTTCACACAGATAGAGTATAAATAAAATTCCTGGATAGACAAATATCCACATTGTCCTCGGGTGACTTTTAAAATACGCCTTTTGCACAAAGAAACTAACATTTTTTAAATCTTTTTGGACACATTCCTTCTGCAAACATAGAATACCTACGATGCTTTGTAGTACAGTTAGCTTGGTTAATGTTTTTTCACAAGGAATTCTAGCAGGAACCACCATTACAGAAGGAACTTAGTTCTTTGAACTGCTCTAAATAATGTAAGTTTCACTTTCATCCCAAGAAGTGTTAAGGATGCACAAAAACACACAGGGAATTTTGTGCTAGCACCACTGATTATATTACTTTCAAAAGAGAAATAAAATCTTACCCTGAAGCTCAGAATTATTAGAGTGAACAGCCAGAATCTATTATACTATAGAAATATCACACAGAGAGCATTCATGAAAGAATTCGCCAGTCAACTTGCTACGGTACGAAGCTGTTCATTTTGTACACATTGTCTTGTTACTTACTTTCCTCCTTATTAATGAAGAAGTCATAATACATGGGTAAATTAAAAGTCTTTCTGCTGCAACAGAGAAAAATATTCCAAAATTCATCTGCTGGGTCTTAGCTGCACTGCAGTTCTGCAACAGATTTAAGCTGGTGTAGGTGGAGGTTCGTGGTGTAAAGGTTGGCTCCTTCCTTCATGCCAGCACAACCCCCACACAGCCATAACATGAGACAGATTGGGAAACTGTTCTAGATAAAAATCAATTTTCATTCCTGGTCTCCTCTTGCTGGATTAACTTGGAGCTGGTTAATTCCATCACCTATCAGCAGAAAGGAGGCCACAGGGACACACAGCCAAGAAGGAGACTTCTACTGAAAGCCCACAGATTGATAGTACCTTGACCTTAATGGATTATGAAATTCAACACAGGCTTCCCAAGCCTGGGAAAATCAACAGAAAGGGTTCCTCATACCAGGGCAGCCTGGAGAGCATCCAGTGGGTGTCAGCACAGATACCCACTGCTGTTGTTACAATGTGCCACTGCTTTGGAGAGGTCAGACCAGACCTTTCTAAGGGACCAAAGTGCACTCCGGCACTTCTGGGGTCTCCCCACTCCAAGCACTACATGCACTCTTTAGCACTATTAAAACCTCTTCATCCAGCCAGGTCTATCACCTCTTTGCACAATGCCGTTAATGTTATTTTTTAATAAGTTGCATTAAAAATGTTAGAGCTAACATGAAAGGCACTTTACCATCACTCCCTCTGGGCAGTCATGCCCCAAGGACTGTGTGTCACTCTTGGTCTGTCTGAGCTCCCTGTCACATTTCAAAGGAACATTTTCATTAGTTCCTGGGTGACTCAGGAACCTAATTCGTGTTTTAGAAGCAACTTGGGGACTAAAATTTCAGCTAAAATCCCAGGAAATTGACTCTCAGTCACTGACACTTTTGTGTGCATTCCCATATGGTTTTGTTCTTAATTTGTCTAGAATATAATAGAAGCAAATTAGACACTAAGGAATTGTGCCTTATAGAGATGCTTGTATCCTTTTGCAGACTATGTAAAAACAAAACAGGCTTCAAATATTGTATTCCTCAAGGAAAAATAAATCTGTGGGACCTCTAAGAAACCCATTGTCTTTTCCCAAACTCTAGGACCCAAGAGCACTTGCTGGGCAGGAGTTCATGCCTTGGCTCCACATCTGGACAAGATGTACACAGGCAGTTTCCAACTCTTCCTTTAAACAGTAAGGAAAGCCTGGCACTCCAGCAGAAAGGCAGCCCTGAAACACCCTGGTCTTCCCTTCAGGCAAGGCACATTACAGCTAACATCCCCTCAGAAACACAGATAAAGCTTTGGCAAAAGCAGGACGGAATTTGTTTTACAATTATTATTGCCTCTTTCCCCTCTTTAAAACTTGCCTTAGTTGAACATAAGAATAAATCTTCCCATTGTCAGCTGCTTTAAAATTGCCTTTCTATGTTTTTCAGCCTGGTCGAGTTTTTTGTTAATTCTGCCATCTTTGTATCTCCTTGTTCAAAAATTTAGTAACTAAAGAAAAACACACAAAATCCCCATCTGAACCTGAAGTGTTCCTTCTTGCATGGTGGCTAAAAAATTTAATTTTCCTTTTTTTCTTTTTCTTCTTCTTTCTTTTTATTTTTGGTAATGAGCATCAAGTATTCCAAAGGCTACTGAAGCCAGTGGAATTTTTTGCACCAGCTTTGATGGGTTCAGATCAGCCTCAGAGCACTTAAATTCATGTCATATTTTCAATTCTCTCCTGCTCAGGCTGCTTCTCATGTGGAGATGAGCTGAAATAGAAGTAAGCCCATTAACCATTCTTCTTCCAGACCTCCTCAACACAGTCAGAACTTTGTCATGATTTTAAATACCACATTTATGGCCCTGATCTACTTTTTTATTATTACTTAACCTTTTGGATGTGCCTGAGTTCACACAGTCAGGGACCTGCTCTTCAAAGATAAACAAATTGTTGAAGAACTAAGCAATACAAGAAATTCACGCGCTTCACTACTGAATTAAAGGGTGGTAGGCCGAAAAAGTCATTAGTTTTAGTGACCACAGTGGGTTTTGTATAGAAGAAAGGTTTCATTCCCTAAATTGGCTCACATGTTATTGCTAATGAATGTCTAACAAAGATTCTTCTCTATAAAATGTGATCATTTTACACAGGAGATTTATCAGTTGAATTCTTGGAGAGATTGAGGCATTGGAGTCTTTTAAAAGTCCATTTTTTAAGTCTCTACTCCACATATTGCTTTTATGACCTAAAAAGCAAAGGGACTCCACATGCTGTAGGGTTCAATTGAAATTATTGTTGGAAGGTAGGAATACAACAGTAGGACTGTATTCATCACAAGAGTTACACTTTTTGTTGCTGGAGCTCAAGAAAAGTCCATAAGGATCAGAGTTGCAAGCCAGCTCTTTCATTTGCTCGTTCTTTGTGCCACACTTTGTCTCTCCCTCTCTGGCGCTAAGAGGGTCACTTGGTGCAGGCAGAGCTCACGCACGCTCGCCCTGCTAAAAGTTTTCTGGCAATTTGTTCAAAGGTTTCCATGTCTTGTTAAAATGCTAAGGCACGTACAGCCAGCCTGTTTTTCATAAGCAGGAATTCAGAGGGCCATGAGGTGCACACTGGGGCACCTGTGGGCAGGAGGAATTAGCATCACCCTCATTTGGAATTTAGGGTGGGAGCAGTTCCTGTGGGCAGGGCAGCCAGCTCCCTCCCTCTGCGTTCAGCAGAGAGAGTTGGGCGCCTCTGAAGGGCAAGTCTCAGCATCTACATCAAATACTATCCCTTTAGCACAGAGTATAGGAAATCTTTTCCTCGACTGAAGACCAAGTAAGCCTTTCAAAATCCCGTTGGCAGACGGCATGACTACAAGCCTTAGCATTATCCAACAATAATAAACACGCACGCACAGAAGAGGAACCATGTGGCCACAAGCCATACGGAATGCAGCAGCAGCCCATATCAGACCTCCTGCCGTAGGCTCTGTGCTGAGGCAGGAGAGGTATAAATACCTTGCTCTTCACGCAGGGTATTACAGCACTCTGGCAAAGGAGTCTTGGGTATTAACAAAAGGGCTGTGCTACCATCGATAATAGCAGTAGAGTGAGAAAAGAGGAAAAGGAGCAGACAAAAGAAATCATGCCTCAATGCCAAATATTTGTAGCTGTGCTCACTCAAGACTAGCAGCTCTACACCTTCAAAGCTACCCTGGGGAAGGCAGCAGTTTGCAACTGCTGTAGATATTAGGCAAAAAGGCATTGGGTTTCTCTTCCATGGGGCACTGAGATTTAAGTCTAATGCATATGTAGTTTTTAGCAGCAATCCCATCAGCCACCCAGTGTCCCAACACACGAGTCTCAATGCACATTGTCATCATGCAGTTGTGTGGAAGTGTCTAAGCACTGCCAGGAATGGTCAGGCAATCTTTATACAGATCAAATTAAAATGGGGCCAGCACAGCCCTGGTTGGGCAAGAGTACAAGATGATACCCCTGTAGGCCTCTTCCAGTGCTGCTCTGATATATATGAGCTGTTGCTGAGGGGCAGCAGCTCCCACCTTACACCTCTACATCTGGGTAAGCTCCTCCATTCATCACTTGCTCTACACAACCCGGGTAAGGTACTGATCACGTGCAGGATGCCCTCAAGCTGCACTCAAGGAGGTTGGGAGGGCACACAACTCTACCTACAAACATGAAGCCCTAGGGGCTAGCCAGAGAAGCACATGAAAAGTGGCATGTGTGAAACCTTTTAGATGGGCATAATTCATAACAACTTTAGCTGTGCAACCCCTATCAACCGAGAGGTGCTTAAGACTACTCTGTGGCATGGAGGGACACCAGTATAAGCCAACCTGGATACATTCCCACCCTCCAGAGCAGTACAGCCTTCCGCAGACCAACTCTGAGGAACTGCCTCTATGCTATGTAGACTCCCTCTGTGCTGTGTCCAGGTCCTGTCTGGACACCGGAAACAGACCAAAACCATGCCACAACTTCTTGACTAAGCAGGATGGGCTGCAAGAGACCAGGGAAGAAAGATACTGCAGTGTGCAGACATCACCTCATATTTGCATTTCCTGGGGGTTTTTTTTCCCTCAATAATAGTACCTTTGACACTTTTGTTTGTTTTGACAGAAACAAACCATCTGTGTGTTAAACCACAACATTTGATTAAAAAAAAAAAAAAAAAGACAAAATCATTATCAAAGCAAATAGTCTTCACCAAAATGACAGTCCTTTTAGCCTCTTAACCTGCTGTTGTTTGCCCTGTAAGTGTTGTTGGACACCATAAATGAGTCTTTGGATTACAGGAAGAGAGGTTAAGAGCAGGAGGCAGTTTCATTTCAGAGACCTATTCCAGTCTATATCCATTAAGGACCTAAGACAGGAGAGAAAAGGGGCTGTTGCTCACAAGCACATTCTACGCACTTTTCTTTTTGAAACTTACTTTGTAATCATTATCTTGGCTCTCTCCCTCTTATTTAACCTCATCTGCCTGCCTTTAAATTCATGGAACAGATTTGTACTGCCTTGGACTCTGTGCAATTGGCTGTTGCGATATTCTTGGACTTTTTTTATATAAAAACATTCGATACCATTAATCATATTGCCATATGTAATAAATTGGCTGCCTGTGGTACACTGCCTCAAACTGTCACATGGTTCCAATCACAGCTCTGCCAGCTGAGAGTGGTTTGTTGGAAAGCCTGACTCTTCCTTCTCCGTCATGCTGGTGGTGGGGTGCACGGGGCCTGTCCTGTGCGTTAATGACCTGCCGGCCCCGCGGCCAGGAGCTACAAGTACACACATGTTTGTAAGTGCTGCTGCACACAAGCAATAACCTGCTTGATATCAAAGCCACATCGTTACAGAGTCAGTCTTCTGACAGCATTTTGTGAGGTTTGAAGGCTAATTCGGTACATCTCTAATTTGCAGCTTAAGTATCTGCCAGAGTGAAAGGTGGAGGAGTGGGGGGGAAGTATTAAATTTAGCTGTTTAAAATAATGCAGGGAACAAGAACACTGCTCCTGTGATTTGGCTTTTGCAACTGTCAGGGCTCTTGTCAAGTCACAGCTGGAATGCTGTGGATTTATAAGAACAATAGAGTTATTGGGGGGAGGAGGTGGAGAGAATGGAATAAAATGCTATTTGTAGCTCTTCAGCTAACACTTTGACACAGGTTCTTTGAATCTTTCTAAGTAGGGATGGACAGACTGGTTTAAATAGACAAAAACCTCAAAACACCACAACTCCTGATCCTTTACTGAAGATTGTCTTGATTTTCTGCTCAGAGCACTGAGAAAAGTCTACTGACTGTAGAGAAAGGCACAGAAAAATCTCAGTATTTTTGAATATTGTGAACTGTCTATGTGTCAGCTGAACATGGGATGGGAAAGGACACTACTGTAATGAAATAATTAATCATAAAATGGTTTGGATTGGAAACAGTCTTAGAGATCATTCAGTTCCAACTCCCATGGCAATGGGCAGGAACACCTCCTACTAGACCAAGTTGCTCAAAGCCCCATTCAACCTGGCCTTGAACACTTCAGTTGTGGGGCACTCACAATTTCTCTGGGCAACATGTTCCAGCATCTCTGCACCCTCACAGCTAAGATTTCTTTCCTAAAATCTAATCGAAAGCTGCCTTCTTTTAATTTAAAACCATTCCCCCCATCCTACCAATTTCCTTGTAAAAAGTCCCTCTCCAGCTCTCTTGCAGGTCTGCTTTAAAGTCTCCCCAGAACCCTGTCTTTTACTGGCTGAACAACCCCAACTCTCAGCTTGCCTTCATAGGAGAGGTGCTCCAGCCCTCTGATCATCTTCATGGTCTCCTCTGAACTCACTCCAACAGGTTACAATCATTTATATTATTTTAGAGCCCCAGTCATGGATCAGGGCCCCATTGAATTAATTATGATGGAAAGGCAGAAAAAAGACCGCCTCTGCACTCAAGAGATTTTAGTCTGGTCTACAAGTTCACTGAGATTGTTCTCCTTTCTCAAACCTTCCAATTCCCTTCAGCTCTTAGTTGAAGAAAATACAAATACTTCTACAGATGTAGCCAAGGTATAAAAGAGCACTATGGGGACACCTGTTCTCACAGCAGATCCTCGATCAGACTAAGAAAAGGAAGCCAAATGGAGAAATGAAAAAGAAAATATTTGGAGAGAGAAAACAGTCCTCTGGCACCCAGATACTCATGTTCTCTTGGCTGGATCAAGGAAGAGTGCCAGTTGTAGTGACAGTGCAGTGATGTACAAGTTAGAATGTACCTCTACATAGGGCATATACATAGAACCCTGATGCATTCATATTCTAAGGGATAGCCAGCTTCATGCTACTTGGTTTTATCTATTAATCTATCTAGGATGAATAATTAGAAAAGTAAACCTTGCCATTTTATTACTGTGCCCATGTAATGAGCAGATGAGACATTATAACTACCATGCTGGAAGAAAATGATGATTTAAAGCTTAACAATATGAGAAACTCTGGACTCATTGGAGGTGCTATTCAGCACTGGACTTTGGTCCTGAAGTCCTTGACTTCATTCATATATACAAACAGGCACATAAATGTGAGCCCCATGCAAAATGAGCACAGGAATTCAAATTCACAACGAAAAACATATTATCCCCTCTGATCCACTATCTTCAAGAGACAGCTAATTTTTTTCCAAGCTGTTCTTAGCTTTGCTTGATCTATTTTTCTTAGACGATATCTCAAGTTATTGCCTCACAGGCTTTTCTTTTCTCAGAAGTTGCTCTGAGAGGATTTTTCCTCAGAGGTCTTGATCTTTCAGACCTTTCCACCTGTGTTTAACTCAATATGTGATAAAATTCCCAGTTGTAGAATCATTTGTGAAAAACAGACAAGCATGTACAAAAATGCTTACAGGATCTCAGATTCACAAGGAAAAACTAAATAGTTGTCAAATTGAAAATGCACAATACTGAATCATGCTGTCAAAAAGCTGACACCTCTACAATGCTTGGTATCTTACTACCTACCAGTGACATTTATGAGGGGTTTTGTTTTATTTAAAAAAATAAAACATTTCATGAGCCTGAAAACTAAAGTTCTTGAAAGACTACATGAAACATTGCCAGGCTCAATTTCAGGAGCATATCACTTTTTGAAATTTATATAATCAAGGGTGTAATTTTAGAGGTGTCAGTAGATGCCTTACAGTATTTCAGCTATAACAACAAGATAATAGTTTTAATTCTGCATCATAGCTTGCAGTACCTTCACAGAGGAGGCTTGTCAGGTGAATTGAGCTATGCATACTTCCAATACAGTTTTGATGTAATATATACCAAATAAAAGAGACTGGCTTCAGCTAGGGAAAAAATTCCATTTTTTGGTCTTGAGGCCTTAAAGGACCTGAGTGGAAAAGCTCAAGTATAACTGGAAACATCCACATGGAAAATAGCACACATATCAAAAAGGAATAAGCAACTACTGCTATGCTGCATAGTCCAAATGGTTTTTTTACCAAATGCTTGACTACTGTTGCACCAGGTGATGCCAAAGATTTGCCAAATGCCTTACTAACAGGTACATTAAAAAAACTCACTGTAGTTCAGCAAAGTCTTAAAAACAAACAAAATCCCAAACCAACAAACCACATATGCAGAAAAAAAAAGAAACCCACAAAACTTAAAATTTTATGTGATTTGCTCTAAAGAGCTCAGTTATAACTCAAAGGAATGAGGTTTAACTTGCGGCTCAAATGAAGAAGGAAGGAAGAGCAAGTCACATTCACCTTTCCCAGCAACAAATGGAATTACCATTCATCTTTCAGTATTTTATCCGATGGCTAAAGAAGGGAAAGAAACCCCCAAAAACCTCAAAACCAAAACAAACAAAAATACCACTCCTCTAATCTGCAGACTCTGAAAATTGCTCTGACTAAAGCAGCATCCCTTTCTCTGGTTGAACAATTGCATAAAGCAGAAGTTGCCTGATCCTCTTTAGTGTAACTTTGCACATGTGACATTTACCTTGTATATATGCAGCCTCCAGTGTAAAAGGAGGAAACTGACTCAAGAGTAGGCATATGCCTAATCTTAACCTTGTAGGCATATTAAGTAAAGTCAAGAAGCCTTTAGAGGTTAGGGTTTCATTTGTCAGTACATTGCATAAGAACACAAGTGTCTGCAGAATCTCCATAACATGGACTGTCTTTTTCCCTTTGACTAAAGGTAAACCTCAAAGCAGTCTACAGCCCCTCTCCCTGGTCACCAGTGACAGGAGCTGAGGGAACAGGATGAAGTTATGCCAGGGGATATTTAGGTTAGGTATAGGAAAAGGTTTTTCACCCAGAGGGTGCTTGAGCACTGGAACAGGCTCCCCAGGGAAGTGGTCACAGCACCAGTCTGACAGAGTTAAAGAAGCATTTGGACAATATTCTCAGGCACCTAGTATGGTCTGTGGGGCCTGTCCCTGCCAGGAGTTAGACTTCAAAGATCCTCATGGATCAGGTTCCTGAAGTATAGCCGTTTTCCAGTAACCATGCACTAGCATTTTACTGTTAAGGCTAAGGTATATACTCCTAAAATCTAGCCCTTAACTAAACAAAGGAAATCTATCTAAGCCAAAATTTCTCAGCTGAAAAATCCACATAATTATTTTCAGCCCCATTCCATCTGTAAAAAAGAACAAAAAAAAAAAATTGATAAGGTCCCCAGCACACATTTTTATTTTTTTTTTTAATTTTTAATTCATGTGACAAGTTAACAGCTTAAAGAGTGTGAGATTTTTAAAGCAGGTTGTGCTCTAGCTATCTCACATTATCATACATAAGTGCTATATGAATAATCAAATATATGCAGTAGAATACAATTTTTAGATTTAGATCAAGTCAAAGAAAAAACACACACAAAAAAAATACCAAACCCTCTAGGCCTCTATAGGGTAAATTAAAGCATTTAATGAAAGAAAATACTGGCATAAACAGAGGCTTTGAATTTCAAATATCCTTCAAGAAGTTATTAGAGACTCTGCTCCTGAGAAATAAAAAAAATGGCTGCATTTTGCCTCTACCTCTTAAAATTGCAGAAGAAATAGTCATTACATTAGCTTAAACTCAAAATAATTTCTCCAGCTTTAATGCCTTATGATTACTAAAGGTTTTTAGGCTCCTGAAGAAGGCAGCAACACATATGAAAGAGACAAAACTGAAACATAAATAATTTTCTAGCTGTCTGTCAATCTAAGAGCAATATACCGAGCTTTACTCTATTTGAACCTCCGTGGCTTTCTGCAGGCTTCAGTCTGTATTACGATAAACTGTGCACATGATGACAGGCATTTGCATCTCCTCAGATTTAGTGCCCAAATTCAAAACAGATGTGCCAAAGCTCAGAACCCTCTTAAAAATCTTTCTACCGCCTCATGAAAAGTCTGAGCAGAATACCGCTTTCGTCTGCTTAAGGGAACCAGTGAATACTCCTCTGCAAAACTCCTGGGACCATCATCACTTCTAACACCAGCCCAAGAGCTGGCTGTTCCAGTGCCCTCAATGCTGCCATCACTGTCTTCATCCCGTGAAAATAATTCCCCTCTTGTCACAGAGATTGAGCTGTCGTCTTCATCTAGATCACGTGGCAGCAGCCGGCTCCTAGAATGGTAAACTTCTTCTTGTTCAGCCTCTGAACGAGCACAAGTACAGCCTCTGACCCAGCACCGAGGAGCTTCTCGCCTCACCCAGTATCTGGCAGACCTAGCCATCATTCCCATAACATTTCCATCATCAGGCAGTGCAGGAGTCTGAGAGCTTCCACCACTACAGTGTGCACACACAGGTGGGGCACGACTGCTAAATTTGTAGACTGCAGAGGAAAGTAACAAGATTAGATCAAGCAGAACAAAACAAAAATCCAAAGCTGAGAAAAAGCTTGTCTGATTGTCCTTACATCACCTAATCACTAAACATTTTAAATGTGTCTCATACCACCTCCCCCTAGCCCCACCATAAGCCTTTGAGATAATAAATTGTTTATCACAAGATTTAGCATCATTTTTCCAAGGTCAGAATTAAGAATTAACTGCCCTCCATTTTGCTGGCCTCTACTCTTATGAAAACAGTCCTTCCTGTCTTCCCAGTAAGAGCAGAGAAACCTCATGCGCTGGTTAACTAAGGTTGGAACTAAAGCCAGGGACAATGACCACAACACTCTTGGATTTCAGTGTTTTCCCAGCTCCATACAAACCACTGCAACAGCCCTGCAATCCATCTAGCATGCTAACTTGAACAGAAGACTAGAGGATAAAAAAAGAAGTTTGAAGGAAGGTAAAAACCTAGCTACAAACCTTTATTGAGTTTCAACATTTTATTTCGCCTTTCATTCAAGAACTTAACTCATTTACTCTTGACTCTTTATCACCTCTGCCTCCTACACCCCTCCAATATACCAGTTCTGGGTTTCTATTTCTTTGTGGCCTATCATCTCAGAAGTACTAAGGAAAGGGAGTTTTGACCTTGAAATATTGCTACACAACCTTTGCAGACAATCTTTATCAAGGCCCAGCTATGGCCTTTGAAAAGGGTTTGTGTTACACAATCAAACCTGCTCCCAGGCTACAGGAACTCCCACCACTCTGAACAGCAAGCACAGAAGGGTGTTTGGAGTTTTCCGTGAGCTGGCCAGGAAGATTGCCTCCTCACGAGAGGAGGTCTGTGTGTATAAAACACCTCTGCAATTTAGAAGGAGTAAGCCAGCTGTAGGGTCTGGAAAGTAGCTGCCTACCTATTTTAACAAAGGCACCTGGCAGCATCCTTGCCTTGCAGCTTTGCTGCAAAGAAACTTTTGGCTTCCACAGGATAAGAGCCAGTAGGAAATGACTGTGCAGCCCCTTTTCTACCTCCAAGTCACACTGGGTAGGTACAAACTCAGTAGAGCCTACATGACATTTGTTCTTGGTGAGCTGCAGAGCTGACCTGCATGGTGGGGGGGTAACATTGCTGAGAGGCTGGCAAGTAACTCCACTCAAACTATTGGGAATCAGCCTTAACTCCAAGCACTGTATAAAGATATCTTGAGTTAAGTTTCAAAGGCAGACATATTTCACATAAAAGAAGGGATTCTAGAGTAATCACTCTAAGATGATATTTCTCCATTTTCTTTGTAAGTAAACAGGAGGTTTTAGCTCTTGGAGAAGAAAGCTAGAGCAAGGACACAAGACAAAATTTTGTGCAAGTCAGAAAGCACTAACAGGACAACCAGAGGAATGTTACCTAAAGCTCTTTTACTTTTGAGCCCTTATTGAACAGGGGAGTTTCCTATGTGCACACAGACAAGACAAACAAGGAATAGCAATTGAAACTAAGCAGCACTCATCCCCTTCCTCAACCATCCCTTTCTCACAGCTCACCCTGAAAGGTCCTAGGTTCATCTTCTCCTCGAGATGCAGGAGCTGCCTGTCTACGCCTTCTTCTCCGGGATCTACCTGGCCGAGGTCTGGCAGGCTGCTGGGTTTGGCTGTCTGGGGCAACACCCTCTTCCCCAGGGAGACCCAGGTCTCTTGGGCTGATCTGTTGAGCCATTTGAATAGGGTCCACCTAAAGCTAGGAGTAAAGGTCAACAAACAGGGGACCTATCATGAAGTCATTGGTTTCACAAGAAAATGGGAAACACAGTCCGAGAGCTATAAAAGCTCATGTTTACCTCATACATTACAAAGCAAAAGGAAAGCCTTGGGCCTAAATCAACACCAGCAAACCTTTCCTGCCATGACCAGACCTTACCTTGCAGTTCAGCTCTAGCTCTCTGTGAAAGTACTGCCTTCCTTTACTCCTAGGTAGGAACACAGTAGTAACTCCACTGATAGGAGAAGGGGAGAGGATTAGGGTTATAAGAAGCAAACAAATCACTGGAGGAGGAGCTAACACAGCATCTTCTCATTTATAATCAGCAAAGCCTTTCAAGGCCTAATGAAGTGAGAAGAGAGCCCAGAAAACCTGTCTATGATATTTGGGTCTTAAAGGAGTAAAACATCACAAAGATTTCCTTGGTCCTCAAAGAGGCAAAGAAGGCAGGGTAAACCTCTCCTTTGGCTGAGGTATGCTTGGCACAGAGACAAAGGCAGAATAAATAGTTTTTACTTCTTTGTAACATATAAGCATGTTTTAGCATATTGTTTTCTAAGATTTTCTGTCAATCTTATTCTGTGAAAGTGTCTGCCACAGTAACTGGAGTAGGTACTTCTTCCTCTCTCCCAGCTGGCACAATCTCCCAGATCTTGTGAAAATACAGTCTTCCTTCTGGAGTACCTGACCCTTGTACAGCCCCCAACTTAGGTTCAACTAGCCAGTAGATTTTTCACTAGCTTAAGTGTTTATTAGGCTTCTTCTAGCATTTTGTGAATTCCTCTGAGACCTTTTCACAACTCTTTGAGGACCACAACTCTTAACCAGAAAAGTCTCAGGCCTGTAGTGAAGAGGCAAGTTACTATTTGCACTCTTTTCCATATCCTTGGTAATTTACAGAGAGAATGTAATGTAAAGAGAACAGCAGCTCTAAAATAAATAACTTAATCAAAGAAAGAGTAATCTCCGAGTCACTTGTCACTTGGTGTCTGAAAGGGCAGAGTTGCTAATGTCTGTGCATGGCAGCCTGTCCATCCACGCACTCCCAGGCTGAGACAGTCCAGAATGGATGAGAGTGGATGCGCTTTCCAAAAGTACTGAAAACTTGATGAACTTCCTGCGGATATGGACTGTTTTGATATTTATGGTTATAATCATCACCTTAGAACAAAACAATGCTGAGCCTTGGGTTAGAAGTGCAACCAGACTGGTAAATCATGTGTTTTCTCCTTGTCATATTTCAGAAGTAGCTAATTAAATGCAGACTTACTAAGTGACTAGCACCAGACCACAGAAAGCTCACTTCATTTCTGGGCTCTGCTATGTACGTGTTCAGCAATAAAATGCTTTTCCCCCTCCTGACCTGTCAAAGGCAAGGGCATCGTATCATGAGTTAGTGCTGGGGGATGTGGGGGTGGGTAAGGAAAGGTGGCCCAGAAGTTGAGGTGGACAAAGGCTTGATGATCCAACTCATATGACCTAATAGACTGTGTCACTGCCTTTGGGAAATACAAGCCTCCTGGCACATGCCCTTGGCTGGAAGGTCAGAATAGAAAAGGCCAAGCTCAGAAAATGTAGCCCTCCAGCTGAGAAAAATAATCCAACCATGGATTGGAGAAAGCTTTATTTTTTCCTCCAACTTTTATTTTTTTTTTTCCCCCAGATTTTCAGACTTGATGCGTTGCCATAGTGCACTTCACATCTGATTAAATTAGTCACATTGCATTATGCCATATCAACTGTGACATGTTGCAATGGAATGTGAACAGCATATAAAGATGTACTGGCATCACAGAGCTGCTACCTGCTCTGACACATCACTCTAGCAGCAGGTAAGGAGGCATGCAAGGTCCAAATCCTTCTTTGTTATTTAGTCATGCTTTTGCAGCTAAACAGTAGTTTCTTGTATGCTTACCTAATTTTGCATCAAATTAATAATCAGTTACTCCAAGAAACTCTTAATTACCCCACAGCTGCTTGTGATAAGACACAAGGAAGTATCTAATCAGGATTCAGCCCATCCCTTAAAAGCATACAAAGTATGCTAACTAAAAGAAGGTTAGCAAAATATAGAGCTTATAGACAATTGCAACCTACAGAGAACAGGGTAGAGGCATCATGTTACTGCTTGCATACATACAGTTAATATTATTTTGGGGGCTGCAGGAATCCCACCACAGGGAAACTCTAAAATGTAGCTTACTGACTAAGCACCTTCTGTTAGGCTGATATCAGTGCAGCTCTTGTGGGGCTCTGAAGTGGATTGAAACTACTACACCAATGAAGAGCACAAGGAAAACTTTAATATGATAGTCAAATTTTCTTATGGTAAATGCCTCCCCCCTGCATGGCAACATAGGTCAAACTATTAAAGAAAATCCATACTAATTTGATCTTGACCAGACCACTAAAAATGCACAGCCCAATCCCAATTTGTATTCACTCTGGACTTGATGTTTTATCTGAGGTTCCTGCAGGATAGTTTGAAAGAGACAAGAACAGTTTCAGGAAGAAGGTCTATTGAACTATTTGCCATAGAGGTTCTAGCTCATTGCCACTTTTCTTTCATGTTCCTACAAGCCAATACCAGTATCCAGTATCTACCAAATGACTGAGCCTTCCTATTAAATGACTACCTAAGCAATTTCATTGGATAATCCTAAAAGACCAGAAAGGAGAAGTCCTTCTGGTACAGGGCTGGCTATTCAGCTTATTCTATGCAATTTATTTTTCATACGTATATAATGAAATATATTTTATAAACCATGGAGAATTCACTTTGTATTAATCATCTGAGGATGTAAGTTTTGAAGTTAAAATTATTAATTGCAACTTCTTTCTCTTTTGCAGTGCTGTGATTTTTTGGACAATCCTGGAGGCCCCTGGCTCACGGGTTTTAGGGAGCCATAGCACAGCAGAAAGCTCTCCTCACTTGAACAAAGATCCTGTGACTAAAAAGGTTTAACTAGGTGGATGCAATGGGACCCCCACAACTCAACACCATGAGTCACTACACGAAGCTGAAGAAGGAGTTTGGCCTAGCTGGGAGGCTTTGGTAACTCGGTCTCGAGGAGTCTAATTGCAGTGCTCATGCTCATTACCATGTGTTCCCTGGGGAAAATGTGTCCTACTCTGTGATTCTTTCACAGCATTCATCTTTCTTGGTCTGGGAAGAGAATAACCAGGTTTTGATAACTTTTGTGGTGCATCTTTGACAGTGGAAATCCTTTTGCTAAGGTGTCTGGGCACTGCACTGTCAGGTAAATACACAGTCACAATATATCTGTGAGAGGAATACTGTGCAGGCTAGAATCATGAAAGCTGTACTCAATCTCTTAACCACATTTTACATTACACTGTTTTCAGACACTATCATAACCAAAAGTGTTCAATCCATACACGAACACAATTTGATGTTCTGAATTTTCTGATGACATTGTTCACTATTCTCTTTCTCACAGTTTCCAGTGTTGCCTGAGGGCAGGTATTCCCAAAAAGTGCATATGTGTCATGGTGTTTGATGAAATATTGTTTTTTTACTAATTAAAATCAGTACCATGGCTGTATATTTAAGAAGAAGCTAACATACCAAAGTGCCTGAACACACAGACCTTTCTTGGGAAAATCCCCATTGTAGGGGTTCACCAAGCAGCCGAGCCCACTGAACTGTTCTAGTGCAGACCCCTGAAACCGTTATAGAAAAAGCTGCAGCTAATATGGGATATATTTCTCTTTGTTTTTCCCATTCCCTTCAACTGGCTAGTTTTGACTCTTTTCCAGTGTGTGATCCAGAAAGGGAGGACCAGTCCCTTTCATAGATTGTCCTGGCATCCCTTTTCTGTCTTCCTGTGGTTCCTCTTTCTTCTCATTCAATTTGATACATATTGAGCAGATAAAATGAATAACAAAAGGCAATTGTATTGTAATTAATGCACATATGTAAAACCAGTACCTGCATAGCTGACCTTTCCATTTCTGTATATTTGGCTGGATATAAAAGGAACTGCCAACACAATTTTCCATTGCCAATGATGTGTTTATGGCTGTACTGAATTGTAACACTTTCTGGTGGACGGATATAGTAAGAAGGTTGATGATTGTGAAACCAGGTCTGGATCTGAGGTAACCCAGTGTAGTGCTTCTTCAGAAGTTTGAATCAGTTCCAGGATAACTAAGATGTGCTCTCAACATTCCCTGGATTCATTTGCTCAAGTAGTCCCCATTCCAAATTTGGGAAATTTGAAATAAATATATCAAGTACATGGCCATATACTCATACCTGCAGCATGTCTGATGGAGAGTAAAGGGCTGATGTTTGAAGGAGGCTGATGGGTACAGACTCCCGAAAGAGAAGAGGAGGAAACTGTGCACACCACTAAAGATACCTCAAGTTCAAGAGTGTATTTCAGGTTGGTTCTGAATTAGAAACACTATGGCTTTCCTCTTAGGCTATGGAAGATCTTACTTCCCATATGTTGTCATCAAAAAGGAGTACCTTCCTATGCCCCTTACTGGCTATATGGGTGGAATAAGTCCTATACAACAATGTAGGCAGACCTTTCCTGAGCCTTTGGGGTTAAGATCGTACATGTATGTATGACCTGGTCTTTGGCTGGTCAGGACTTCATATGACTGTGACATTTGAGTGCTGCAGCCTGGTTTGGGATTGCTATCATTTATACCACAGATGATGCTGGCTCCTATCCAGGCCAGGATCTGGGGGGACCACAGCCTTCATACTCACTGATTGGTCCAGTAAAGATGGGGAAACTTGATGCTGCCCCAGCAGTAAAGCTAGGATTTTAACTGCCTGCTCAGCCATTCGATCCATCTGGAGACCTGGTATGCGTATCTCAGTGTTGGGGAAAGTAGAGGAAACACAATTTAGTACTGAAGTCACTGGAGTGGAAAAGCTGTGATGTTGCCCTCCCTCTTCACCCACTTGATTTAGTCTGATGAGCAAGGAGCATCCTAAGTTCTCTGAGGAACACGTACGCACACACTGATTTGATGACCACAGCATGGCCATTGGTGCAGCCAGAGCCAGGTGTTTCCAGCCACCAACAAACCCTGCAGAGGCACATTCTGGTGGGCACAATGGGAGCAGGATCATCTACTATTGCAGGAAGAGTGGGAGGTTTAGAAAAGCCCTATTAATTAGGACTGCATTGCTCCTATAAAAAGATAGGGAAACTACTGTTTGATCACTCCTGAACTTCATGATTGCTGCTGGAGGGCTCAGCTGAGTGGGGAGAAGGAGGAATTGTTATTAAGCCTAGTTAACATGAGGCCACAAATTTAGAAGTGCAGGTATCTTGGGCTCTGTACAGGCAAGAAACAAGAGTCAGAGAGTGGCTCCTTCAGGAGCCATTTCAGGTCTACTGAGATCTGAATGGCTTCCTAAGGCTTTTCTCCCTCCCCTGGCTTCATGGAGACCTCACAGGCACCACCCTGGTGACTCGGTTTAGGTGAATCCAGCCCTTCAAACTCAGACACCCCCACAAGTTACTGCAGGGCTACAGGCACTGTTAGGCACTGTTAGGAAATAAACTCAGTGTATTTTGCTGCAGAAAGGCATCCAGACATCTCACTGTGTACTACTAGGGCTTGTCTCTTGTGACGCCACCTGCTGTCTGCCAACCCCTGGGAGTCCCTTGAGAGACAGCAAAGGCTAGTACCTGCTGTTTAGGGGCAAGGAAGCAGAGGCAATGGGAGGTAAGGGTGGCACAGGGCTACAGGGTGGGCCAGAGGAAGGTTTAGAATTAATGATTGTGATTGACTATTTGTTTATTCTTCACCCTTAACTGGCAAAGGCTGTTCTGACTGTCATTCAGAACAGAAGCAAGGCAGCAAGTACTTTGTGAATGGGGAAAAGAAGATGCCTGAGGGACACCTTCAGCTCCCTAGAGATGCCATTGGTGAAATAAGTGTGGTTAAGAGGCCACTTTCCTTGGCAGCCACCTAAGTCTAATCTGAGGAGCATCCAGGAGGGTTTGTGAGCCCCCAGAGCCAGGTGCTTACCCCAGATGAGCCTACAAGGTCCCTCATGCTCTGGTTCCCACAGGAAAGAAACCCAGGCATGCATGAACCAGATGCCAGAAAGGAGCCAGACTCTGGCACAAGGCTCCAGCATCTTGGCACAGCATCTTTCCTGAGGAAGACAGAGAGAAGGAAATCTGTCTCAGAAGACCTTCCCTCAGTGTTTAGTGGAGTCTCTCCAGGCTGCCACTGAGGCCCAGCAGCCCCTCGCCTGTTATTTTACACTTCATACCCAGGCAGCAGGTAACAGCTTTGCTGGTAGATATGCAGCCAATTTGTAAGAATATTTTCCAGTTATCCACAGCCAAGCACCATAGCAGAGTGAAAGCTAATCAGCTAGCTACTGAATTTGCATAGACACAGGCTTTAATAGCAAGTGAAATGCACTTTCTGTGAACTCTGTAGCTCTTATACAACATTTTCAATTAATAACTGCTCACTCAAGTTAATAGATTTCTCCTATAATATTTACAAGACTGTATGGACTCTCTCTTTTGACTAATTAACACATCTTTAAATTCCTTTGACTAAAGCTTTCGGTTGCCTGGTGAGTAATATTTGATTTACCAGGCTTTAGATCCAACTATTTGGGGGGAGGAGCCATAGGCTTATTAAAAAACAGCCTTTAATATTCTGTTTTCTCATGGTAAGACTATGTAGCAAGTTTTCCAGTTGTTTGGTATTGTGAAAGCTTCCATTTTATGTGTGCTTTCATTTTAGTGGTGCCATTTCACTTTATGGTGTCATTTCACTTGGGGAAGTCGGGGCAACTGATTTTTTCAGAGTTGATGGTTCAGAAGACTACACCTTCATTTCAAGCCTGATTCTGCTTACAAGAAATACACAGCGCCGTGAAAACTGGCATTGCCTTTGTCCCAGGAGACTGAGCACTGCTTTGTGATGAAAATGATCTTTGCCTGAAGTCAACAGAGGAAAAACCAAAACAGAATAAAATCCTCTACCATCTACCAAACCTTGTGTAACCAGAATTGCTGAAGAACTGGAGACAGTCTTCCATACTGGAAAAGTTACTCACAGCCTTTAGAAAAAGAACAGATTAGAAGTTGATGCCTTCAAAACAGAGCTCCACGCCT
This sequence comes from Zosterops lateralis, assembly GCF_965231275.1. Lineage (NCBI taxonomy): Eukaryota > Metazoa > Chordata > Aves > Passeriformes > Zosteropidae > Zosterops > Zosterops lateralis. The sequence goes on along the minus strand of NC_139762.1, from coordinate 106,248,189 downwards.
CCAACGCTAAACAAAAAATAAGTCTGGTTTTCCTCACAATGACACCTCAGTATCAACCACACATTTGATTTTCCCACAGTGCACTCGTGTGCTCTTCTGGGAGTGCCTGCTTCTGGACTCATGTCATCAGGCACAGACATCTGACTTTTTAATTCAGCACCTCTGTGCTACAATTAAAGTTTATCCACGAGCATAGTCAATCAAAGTAGATCACACAGATCTTTGTAAGAGGAGACTTTTGCTTTAAGGAGCAATAAAACCCTCAATAAAAAAAAGCACACAAGTGGCATCTGATTTAGCAGCCTTTGAACTCAGCAGCCTGAGTGTGGAAGTTCAGGGTGTATGGCTATTTGTTCAGGTGGATACCACTGACACTTGGGGGTCATATTTTTCAGATTTTTGTTCCTATCATAACACTGAGAGATTTCTTTTTAAAACAAGAAAAAATAAAGCTGACACCACAGAGAGAGTGAAGAGGACAATATGTCTCTTCTAGTCCTTGCAGAGGCTTTTGTGTTTAAATCATGTAACATAGTAGTCTCAGACTCTTCAAGAAGAGGTTTGAGTATCAATATTCACCAGTAAGTGCATCCTTACTAGGTAAATTGAAGCAGATTTCTGCTTTTTCTTTATGAAAAAAATCTGTTTCATAATCCTCCAAGTATTACTTAAAATGCATTAAATACTAGCATGCTTACACATAAAGGTAAAAAGCAACAACAACACAGACTAGCTTATGCTTTTTTCATCATTTTACTTCTATAATGAAATTTACCTTCCCACATGGAAAAATAAAGCAAATAGTAATATAGCTCCCTAAATATACTTTTCATAATGACCTTATAATAAGCAAAGCTGGTGGCCTTATATGTTATATAGTTCTATTAAAACAAAAATGCCTGCTTATTAACTTCCCCTACTCAGACATTTTTGCTGAAGTCCTCAATACCAGGTGTCTACCCAAGGTGACTGGCTTTAAAAATATTTTTTGCCTATTTTTTTCAGATGTTTTCCAATCTACTTTAGCAAACCAGAAAGGGTATTGTTCTTCCCAAATTTAAAATTCTGATAGTCTTAACTTTGAGGCTTTTGAAGGCCTTATGCTTCAAAATAGGGATCTGATATTTGGCACAGTGTGACCTTTTCGAAAGGAGGCAATTTACCATGCTAACCCTTCAAAACATGAAGCATCAAGATTCTGAAGTGTTAGATTTTAAGAGCTTCATGTCTCAAACTCTGGTTCCCATTAGGCATGGTCCAGACAAAGATCAAACAGCATTTTCTCAAAGTTTTCAAATTCCTGGCATGGACGGGTTGGAGCTGGGTAGAGACTCAATGCAAGCTCCTGGGAGCTCTTTCATGATCACAGTGGACTCCCAGCAAGGCACCAGCACCCTGGCTCAGTGATAGTTGTTCTCATGGGTCCTTTGTTTTGCTGTCTCATTGGAAATGTCACAACACTCAGAGCTGTTGAGGACCCAAATAGTGGCAGTCCTTTAAAAAAGTGCTGTGCTTTGTATAATACATGCATAATACTTACTCTCCTGTGCACGCACCTTATATAAAAGAGTCATATGTATTCATGTGCATGGATGGACATGGGTTGTTCTGGAAGTTCAGATTCTTCGTGCCACAAATTCAGGGCTTGAAATTCTTGAATACTTTGGATCTTTATTTCTGTGGGCCTTAGTTCACCATTCAAAAAGACAACACTTTCTTTATTTTATATCAATATTATGAAATTATTCTTCCTTACTGTTTGCCATCCAGTTCTACAGTGGCATATACCATAAACATGTCCACAAAGAGAGGAGGAATTCTGTCTTCTGAGCAGGAATTGAATGTTGTAAAATACATAAAACACCTGACCCCACAACAAACAGCAGAAAGACAACATTGGATAGTTGTTCACTCTTTCAGACATTGAGTCCTGCAAAGATCCAATGGAAGAAATGGAATTTGATCAGATAACATAGAATCTTACTTAAACATGACATTCATTCAAGGACAGTCTGAATTCTGGGTTTGAGATCTTAATACATGCTTGCTTATGCATCTTCTTTTTTATCTTGCATTCTATAACATTCTTTCAATTTTGTTTGTGTGATACAATCTGAAGCATGAAAGGATCACTTTGGCAAGCAAACACTGCCATTCATCTGTACTGCAGAATTAATTTCATTTGTGTCTGCTGAAAACAAAGCATGGTGAATATACTTCTTTTAAAGTGTGTCAGTGTAAAATGACATTTAACATAGAAGATATCTTCAATTAAAAAGAAAAAAAAATAGTGAATAAGGGAAGAAATGAACAAAAGAAACAGTATGCCCAGGAAAGTACTAATTTAGATTAGCAGAGAGCTGAGAAGAGCTATTGAACAATTTCATTATCACATCCTTTTCAAAGAAGGAAGGCTCCTGCTTTCCTATTTCACGATAATTGGATGAAGAAATGTGGGTGGGAGCACAATTCATTGCAGAATTTGATGAATTATTTACTAATTAAGGAGAGAAACAGGATAGTATGAGCTATATCACTTTGATATGAATGTTCCTTTTATTATATTATTTATACACATGCAATTGTTGCTTTTATTAACTAAGAGGTTAATCACTTGAATGGGATGCTTTGCATTCTTTACAATTACATACACCAGCAAATTGGCTAATTTTATGTGAAAAAAATAACCTAGCAATTTTTCTAGTACTTATCTGTATGGTGCAGTTTAATAACATTTTTGCACTGTGTAAAATGAATAAACCAGCTGGTCCTGTGCTTTGGCAGCAGCACTGCAGATAGCACCATGGCACACACAGGCTCAGGAGCCCTGGTTGGGGTTCAGGCACACTGCAGAGGTGATGACACACAACTCCCCCAGGCTGGGAGATGAACCTGATGACGTTCTGTGCATCCAGACATCCTGTTTATGGGGCAGGCTTGAGAATGACTTCAAAGGTGACTGCCTCTTTTTTTTTTTTTCTTTTTATTTTTTTCCTGCAGCTGGGAGTGCCATTTTGTTCTAGGGACATTGTTTCTGTAGCAAACCAATCTCTGTCTAGACTGGGTGAAATTAAAACTGCCCTGCTCTGTGTGTTACATTCTGATAGTGCAGAGGATACAGAGAACCCCTCCTACACTCAGCCCTTCAGTTTCTGGGGATGAAGGACTCATCCTTTGCTCTGCTCACACTGGTGCCATTAAACTGCCCATGAGCCTTTCCCCCCCTGTACCATCAGCCAGACTGACACTGACAAGCCCCTTGATGGTAATTTCTCTCTGCTGCTGTTCCACAGAAAGCACATCCAGGGCTTTGTGAGCTGGTGCTGTTCAGATAAGATCCAAATAATGGAAAATGTGCCTGAAGGAAAAGGATTTTTCATCTGGACATCTCTTCATATCTAGATCACCTCACCAGAACTCCAGAGCCCACACTGTAGCTGTCCATTCCATTTAATTTATATTTTTTTACACACATACAGATTGTTTTAAAAAAAACCCCAAACATATGGTGTCCAGATAAAAACACCTAGCCCTATTTAAAATATATAAAAATATGAAAGAATCTCTGTTTAGATTCTGCATTCACTTGCCCCACCCTTTTTTCCCTGATGCATATAAAGACATTGATATGGTTAACATCATTTGTTAGTCATTAGAAAAGTAAGTAAAAGTACATGGTTTGGGTTGATGATGTAATAAGTTATTTAATGATTTTCACTGATTCAATGAAAAAGTATATCTTATTGTTCACTAGAGATGGGGGATGGGAAGTTAATATACATTTTGCTTTAGATACAAAGCATTTTGGGAACATTAATGGATTTTTTTTTTTCAATTGTAACCACATGGGGTTTTATTAAATTTTAAAATGAAAAAAAAAAGCAGATGGGGCAGCTCAGCCATCTAGCTCACTTTTCACATCTTCATAACACACCACAGTGCAGCCAAACCAAGCATTCATGACTGGAGCCCTGGGAAGGTCTGGGGAAAGCCTGAGCCCTACAGTGAAGGAGTCCATTCTCCACTGCCAGGAATAGACATTTTTTTCCATTTATCAAACTCTTCCCTCTGCAAGAGAGCTCAGGAACACTCTGAGTGTTGTAGTGTTCTGTGCAAGCATCCTTCTTTTACCGTGCATTACTGGGACTCAGCTGAACATGACCCAGGAGTCCTCAACAGTTGAATCGAGGAGAAAAAGACATTCTTAACTTGTCTGAGATGACTGAACTTCCCCACCACTTGGCAGCTGTATTCTGAAGAAGACATGAGTCAAACGTAAGTATCCAACATACCCAGAAGGAAATTAAAGGGTGAGGAAATAATGATGATAGTAGGAGAAAAGCGCAGTCTGTGTTCTCCAGTTGTCCAAGGGATAAGCATCCTTCCAGCCACAGAAGCATGACTGAACTCATTTTCAGATATGGCAGACAAAATTCACTTTCAGAATCAATTTCATTTGAAAATAGTCATTCCAAATAGACAAACAAAACACACATATAAATAAAATAATAAATAATAATGAAAAAAATCCTTATGGAACAGTAGTAGAAAACCTTCCATTTAATAATGTCAAAATATGCTAAGAGAAAGCATAAGCATACTGACTATACCAGCCACCTATTTCATAGAGCTGGGGATGTGTAATTAAAAGAAGTTTTCCAAGTGAATTTTCTTTTACTTTACTGAAATACTTCATTTCAGGAAGATTAAATTAAAAACTCCGTCAACACTGACATCTTTCTCTTAAATATTTATTCATTAACAAATCTGTCTTCTTTTTTTAATGGAAAATCCATCAGTCAAAACTTTTTTACTTGCCCCTACCTTTCTGTTGTTGGAAAAATCAACCTCCCATTCTAGGCTGGGAAGCAGCCCTTAGCTGTGGAGATGCACAAAAGGCTGTGGGGGGTACTGGGACCCTCAGGAATGGGCACCATCAAGCCTGAGAATCAGGGAGGTCTCGTCCCCTCAGGCACCACTGCTGAAGTTGAGCACAAAGCTGGGCTGGGGGCAGCAGCAGGCTGACCTTTCCTTCCTGGAGCCTCAGCATGTGGTATCACAGCACAGAGGCTGAAAGTGGGGGGAAGGAATGTTCTCATCCCAGGACTCCATTCTGGAATGAGAATATTCCATCCCTCCCCCCCAGAGAGGCACAGATTCTCCTAACAAATACACCAATCTAACCATGTAACTCTGGATTTGAGGGCTTATTGGATTCAAGGCATCCAGTCACAGTCTGAACCTGTAAGGAAGCTGAGTGCTGAGCAGGGCTGCTGACTTGTAGCAAAGGCAGACAAAAAAAGTAGTAGTGATATGTCAGCTTGAAGGCATATGCTGAACCAGCTTTGCACTTAATTTTGCCTCATCTTGAATAGAGGAGAGGAAAATATCTCAATGGAATGTGGCACTCTAATATCAGGAAAACCAAGAAGTCACAGTTTTCCACACACACCTTGATGTCATGTCAGTTTTTCCCTGCCTTTCCCAGCTTTAGGAGTCTTGCATTTTCTTGGGTGCTGTGTGAAAGCTGCACTGGTCAACTGAACCCATTGTGACGCTTCAGTATGGCTGGCCTAGCTGTATCTGCACTTTTAAAATAAAAATTTAATAACAGTCCATGTGGTTATAATTAAAGAAAAATCCATTTACATCTTAAAATGCACACATTTTATTGAAACCAGCCTACATAAACACATCTGGAACACAGCTTTAGATAAAAAGCATATGCAGGGTCTGATTCTGTCATTGCTTATGCTGGAGTAAGTAAAAATTTACACCATCAAAGTCAGTTGACAGGTGTAAGGCCAATGAGAGATCAGAATCTGACCTTGGGCCTTTCATTTCAACAAACAGAACACTGCCAAGTTTCACTTCAATCTTGCAACTTGGAAGAGAGGGGAACCAAAAGTTTATAGCTCATATGAAGGATTATTGTATTACAAATAGCTGAAGTTTATAGAAAAATTATTTCCAATGGTTAGACCTATGGTTCCACTCTGCACAAAAGCAGAAAGAAGAGCAGGCAGTAACTTCTCAGCTTCAGAAGGTTTTGGTTTTTTTGTATTGAGATGTCTGTACTCTAAGCAATGTCCAGCATGCACTGCTACAGTTAGTCCATCTTCCATTCTACCTTTCTGAGTTTAAAAGAAATGTAAATGCAAATAATTGTATCTTATTTATCCAAGTGGACTCTCCATCTTTTCATGGGCTTAACTTTTGTTTCAGGGGTGCTCCACTCACAGATAAAGGATAAGTAGAGCTAAAATGCCTGAAGTCCTGAGTACTTGCAACATGTTCTGAAATAAATACGTAATACAATCTTTGAGCTCTACTGGGAACAGGACCTCAGCAGTGACACACAAACCAGACAGGTGGGTTCACTCACTTGAAATTGCAGGAATCTTGGGGTTAACTCTATTCCCTTCCTAGCAGAATTCCGAAAAAAGCCAACCAACACATTATGGCAGGATGTTAAATGTGCAATGTATTGCATTAGGGGACACAAAGCACATTCAGGATAAATACAGTCCTCCTTATTTTTCTCATGTATATGTTCCACCACATGCATCCAGCAGGGCAGTAAATTAAAAACACTTCACAGAGGTAATGGTAGATAATTTATTCTGGTTTTACACACTGTTTTTAGCTTCCAGACATGGGAGGAATGACTCTCCCTTTGCAGCCAACCTTATCTCTTTTCCAGTGGGATTCGCTTCTCTATTGATCAGCAAGGGCTCAGGATCTGTAAGATACCAGATTTTTAATTTTGTAAGTAAGTAAAAATTAAAACCTTGTAATTCTGGGCTATGTGCTTTCATGTGTGTGTGTATGTTACTGTGCTGAGACAGGCTTGCTCTGTGTCATGTTGTGACCAACAGGACGAACATGCATGCCTGTATACTTTGTTTAATCCACTGTTATAATACTATAATTTCTGGAGTAGAATGTGGCCATCAGCTAGCAGTCCATCACTCTATTAGGAATACTTAAGAAAACACAGTACCTTATATTAAAAGCTGGAGGTGAATTTTAGGTTTGAAGGAATTTAGTTACTCAGAACAGAATTTGGTCCTGAGAAAAAAGCTACCATCTTCACCTTTTGAAGTATGCCATGGGATCCTTAATGACCACAGATGGTCGAGGCCTCAGTTTTATGTCTCATCTTGGAGAGACAGAACAGCCTTTATAGATCTAGATGCAACTAACTGCTGGCAAAAGCTGAAACTTTTACATTTAATGAAGTTGAGGATCTAAGAGCAAATAGCAACTATTGAACTTGTTATGGACAAACCCAGAGTCTGATTAAGTCCATGGAGCATTCACTCAAAAAAAAGCAGCCCATAGTGGTTTACATGTCAACTTTCCTTCACTGTTAAAGAAATCACTAAGTTCTCTGTGGTCTGCGGACACAAAAAAGGCTTCTACTCTGTGTGCCAGGACCAAAGACTGTGCTTCCAGTGAAGCCTGCAAGCTGTGCTGGGAAGGAGCTCTCATGGGACTGAGTATTTCATCTGGATACTCACCTGAGAGAAAACATAGCTCAAAACAAGACATTTGGCTTTTGCAATGCAATTACCTTGATATTCTCATTAACACAGCAGAGCCGGCTCTAGGGGCCTTACAGGATGGGAGGCGTAGCCTGGAAGCTCCAAGTGACAGATGATTTTTGAGAGCCCCTGTGCCAAAGGGAGGAATGTTTCCCCAGGGATTTGTGAATTACCTTTCAAGTTATCACAATAAGATGTGTTATTTTAAAGAGTTTTAGAGGGCAGGACTGTATGGCAAGTCTGACAAAGCACACAAATAATTCAAGGGAAAAAATAAGGCTCAGGTTTATCTTCCCTAAGAAAAAAAAATAACATTGGCATCCATCTTTGAGATTTTTGGGGGCTATAATTCAGGGCATTAGGTTGGTTAAATTAGCAGGGTTTCTTCTGAATTGGGCCTGAATGTGTTGAATTCAGAGTCCCTAAATTTGTTCAGTTTGCAGGCCACTCTACAGCTCTCTGATGTTTTTGTGCTTTGCAGTCATTTTCTGCTGCTCCACTGCCAAGCTTCACAATTAACTGGAATGTACAAACATTTCTCCTGGGTTTGACGGGAGCAGAGACCTGTCTGTGTGCTGAAGGTCATGTGAGAAGTTTCGGCAGGGTGCACTGTCTGAAGCGACAGCCTCTTGACATCCCCCTTGCAACCCAGTGTGCTCATTCTAGATGTTTTTTGACCATAGTTTGGCTGCTCTCAGTGTTTATTTTGGAGCTGGAAACTATACCCAAAAGGGGAGCGGTGTTTTTACTGCCCAGCGGGAGGCTGAGCCTGCGAATCGGATCTGATCTGACTCACCACTGCAGGAGAGAAAACAAGCACATCCTGAGCCTCGATCCAAGTGTGGAGTCCTTACCTAAACCCCCAGCCCCAGGGAAATCCAAGAGCCGGAGTTTGGCAATCCTTGAGTCTCTGAAGCATTATCCAGAGACTTCTTCCCATGCAGTCACATTTTCAGTGAGGATGCTTCCTATAGCAATAGGGGATGATAAGGATTACTGTGATTTTGCATAATTCTATGTAGTTTGAAGTAAGGTTTTTTTATAAACCACTGCGTTCCCCTTCGTGTTTATTGTGTTTAAAATACCGTTCTGGTTTATAATCTTTTTTAATTTTCCTAGCTTGTTGAAACATATATTGAAGGATGTAAGGAGTATGATGACTGATCTTGCTAGGAATCATTCATATCTAAGTCAGACCTGTAACAGAGCAAAATAGCTCCAGTGGAAGAACTTGATGCTGACTCACAGCAAAGGAGCTGTGATCACTCAGGGCTATTCATCTTGGCTGTCACGCCCTGACGAGCTGGGGGTGGGGTTAAATTAGAAAATCTCAGTTTTAACTTCTGTGTATGGCTGTTCTTTGTGCCAAAGCAGTTTCAAATCTGCATATGAAAATCACTATAAAATCTATAGTATATTGTTACTGTTGAGAACAGATAATGTTGACTTTGAAAGTGAAGCCTGTTTACTTTTCACCATTGAGAAAAATTATATTCAGAGAGAACTGAAGTAGGGCTTAACTGAAGGTTACATGAAAGCTATGAAGGGAGCTCTAAAGGAAGTGCTACGTTTTCCCCTCTGTTATAGACAAAGGTGAATGAAGGGAGCACCAAGATTAAGCAGGAAGTCATATTTTAAAGCTGGAGACATAAAATAAAAACTCATCTGAAAACAAAGTCTCTAGACAGCAATATTAATAAAATTCCAGATACCTTAAAAAAATAAGAAGAGTCGCTAATAATAAAAAAAAATAATAATTAAATCTCTGGTTTTATTGCAACATTTGGTCTTTTGCTCTTCTAAATATGGAAGCTCAAAAGTTGCATGTCAGCCAACAAGCACTCCACCTGTAGTTAAAAGGGTAGATTGGTTCCAGGGTGTGATATGATAGACATGTAATACTGCATAATATTGCACAGGGGCTATTTTATCTTTCTAAGAGCCATGCTGTACAATACTGAACTAGTTTTGCTAGTCCCTCTGATGGATACAAAGTGCAAAGTGGTATCCATATGGCCCTATGGAAGTATAACATCACATTCTTCTAGCTTATACAAGTTTAATGGCACTGAATTAGCATGGGCTGCCCTTTGGTGCTAATTCTTTCTGCACTCAGGGGGTTAAAGGAGCTTCATACTATCCAGATGTTCAGTGGCTCCTGCAAATGAAAGATTAGCAATTTTTGCAACTGCTGCTCTTTCTTCTGCTCCCTTTTTAAAGCTGATATTTTCCTTAAGAACTTGCTTAGTATCTGAGTCAGAGGAATCTCTTCCCTCAGGTAAATCAATCAATAGGCTGCACAAGAAAAGGAACAAAATGTAGAGGAGGTAGGCCTGAGTTGTATTAATTTGTTTACAGGAATTGCCTTCCAGGGACCAATATATTCATCCCAGGGTTTCATTTTCCTCTGTGAAATAGGAATCAAACACAGCATTATTTCAGGGTATAAAAATAAAATAATAAAAAGCAGCTCAAAGTTCTTCAAACTCCCCCACATTTTTAGTGATAGTCAATAAGAGTCCCTATTAATTTTTCTGATAAGACTACAGATGAATGATACAGGTTTCAGAAATGCAGCCCTTAATTCCCACATGCCACCAACAAGGCATCCTGGAGAGAATTAGGAAAAGTAGCCAAAATTCATTTTAATAAACAAATACCAGCTTCATATCTTCTAAGCCTGTCTTTTGTATACATAGGTTTACTGAGGTTCCTGCTGCTGCAAGAGCTGTTCAAGCATGGAATAAGTAGAGTTCCAATGAGACAAAACCTTCTGCCTCAGCTGGCATTTTAAAACTTGTTTTCTTGCTGCAGCTCAGCTAGAATTTTTCTAACCTTAACAGATTTGCTAGATTTCACATCTTGCTCTAATATGTTCTTTTCCAGTGCTCCAGTTATGGTAGAGGAAGCAATGAATTGTCTGAGGCAGAAAGCGATGTCAGATGTGTAAAACTAGCACCGTGACTGTGCTCTGTGAAACTTCCCTAATGAAGACATGCACCAGGCTGCCCTTGGTGCTCTTCCTCTGCCTTTTGTGAAGTCCTGACATGCACTGTGCCTGGGAACAAGCTCCTTCTCATGTAGCTCCACCAGCTTCCACACAAAGAAAACTAGGTGGAGATAGTAGCATCTTGCACTAGTTAAGCTGATTTGGGGATATGCTGGTAACTAGTTATTTGAAGAAAGTATTGTCATAAACTTATGACCACTTAAAGTAATTGCTTATTTAATTTAATAGGCACTGATGTGATTGTTTGGTGTTGATTCTCAGCACCCTGAGGGCGCTTCCATCCTTTCCATACTCAGCCTCCCCCAGGGCCACACCGGAGTATGCCCATCGCTCAAAAAAAGTGAGGATCTTAGATATCATAATTCCCCAGCCTACAAGGGGCAGCGAGCGGTTTGGGAGCACTGAGTAGGATAAAAGGAAAGAGGCACTTTGAGGAAAAAGGTTCTTCCACAGCAGAGGACTCAGTTATGGACTTGCAATGATTCCAGTGTAGCCCATCAGAGATGCACTGCTGCAGCCTGAGACACAGACAGGTTGTAAATGGACCAGGACTAGCATGGACCATAAGAAGGCTGGTCCATGGTGCACATGAACCAGATCACACACACACTTACCCAGCATTGCTCCACGAGCAGAGGTTATTGGCAGGGAGACAGCTGTGTGCTGAGGACTCAAAGCTACAGTGAAGAGTAGTGGCAGAACAAGGGAAAGAGAGGGGGAGAAAAAAAAAGCAGGGGGAAAATAAGTATGAGAAAACAAGGATCTTCAAAATCAATTTCACCAGTTTGAGGATCTTAAGGGCTGGAAGAGCTGATTCTCTAGGACTTCTCCTGAACTCCTGTCCTCTCCAAAACATCTTTGCTATGTTAGTGGGTAGATATGCTTATATATTTTGAAGAGATCCATAGAATTTTATTATGATGTGCTCTGTTTAGTGGCAATATTTATCAGAGGTCAGATTTAGGATCAAGCATGGTCCAACTGCAGACACTTGACCCTTGTAAGCAAATGTTTAATTTTAAGTCTATATTCCCATTTAACAAAAGTAAATTCTCAGCAAGAGGAGGGCTAAACCTTAGCATATTAATTTCTTCTTACATAACAGATCCTGAAAGCTGCTTTTGTAAATCTCAGGCTTTGGGAAGGTGTAGGGAGTTCCAGTGACTGGTTAAGAGTCTCTTACCATTCCAGCAGAAGCAGCAGTTTGTAGATGTGGCAGGAAAGAGTTACAGCAAAGGGGGCAGGGAGCAATGGAGAAAGTTAATGATCAGATCGAAGAATCCCACTCCTGAAAACTAATAGCATTACCTCTGTGTTTGTAAGACCTACAAACTCAATCAGAGCATAGCAAGTGGAGAGTTCACTACCTGGCACCACAGCCTAATTTGGGAATTGTGCAAAACAGTGATGAGAGGCAGGTATTTGGAGGGCACTGAATCAGCAGCGATGACAAACTCACCACAGAGACTTTGCTAATCTATCAGACCAGAGCTGCTGTTGGCCAAGCAGCTAGATCAAATCCAAAGCCCTGTGGGTTGTCCCCAGTAGAGTGAGAAAATCATGATGATCTACTATTTTGGATATAGTTCTTTTTATTTTACAGAAATACATGAAGCCGTGCTTCCCAGAGCATGGGCAGAGAACCAGACAACGGGAGCCTGTTTCACTTTTTTATGGCTCCTGGCTTCTTCCAGTCAGCATTCAGTCCCCAAACTCTCTCTCCAGGTAGCTGTTTTGTTTCAGGGCCCCATTAGTAGTACTCTTGCATCTGTCTTGTTTTACCTCACTGACTCTTCCCTCAGTTGCTCTGGTCTTTCCACTGTTTCTTGGAGACACTGAATTACAGACCAGTGTATCAGGCCATGGTTTGCTGTGCCAGCCACCAGGGATGTAGATTGGTTTCTGGCTAATGTGGGGTTTGTGTAAATTCTACTTACTTTTTGGGTTGGGAAGTGGTTTTTTTTAATCAGATCCCTGATACGACAAAAGTATATTTGTGGTTTTCTACAGCCACATGAGAAGAAGGTGAAAGACTTGTCTCATCACCTGAAATTCAGCTCATCTTTTGAGAACAATCTAAAAGTCCACATGTTCACTAAATCATTTGCTTTTGTCAGCTGTCCAATGAAACAAGTCCCTCACCTCCTAGGAAAAAGTACTTGAACCTCAAGCCAGTGTTAAGGGATGACATCGTATCCACCCCTACCTTGCAGGCTTCAAATGCAAATCAAGTATTTGCAAGAGTAAATGTTCTCTCTGAAACGCCAGATACAACATGAGCTCTGTCCCATATAACAAGCCTGTGCAATTCAGGAAATATCTTGGGACAATCAAATTCTACAAGGAAGTCGTGGTCACTGGAAAACATCACAACTTCACCTCTTCCCCACTGCTTCCTTCCTCCACACAATTGGGAAACCGTTTTCTCTATCTGACACTCTCTGCCTTTTTACATCTCCCTCCAGTCACCCAGCTCAGCCATAATTCCACAGCACACCGTGTCCCTCATGTCTAGTTGGCTTCCTTGAGTCTGGCTGGCCTTGGATCACACTGTCCAAGGCATAAAACAACATTGGTGGACACCTCAGGGCAAGAACAGCATCTCTGTCACATCACAGGAGTTACTGTAATTTAGGCAATAAAAGTGAGAATACCCATAAGAAAAGTCACCTTGGCTGTCCAGCTCCTTCTCTCCTTGAACTCCAGTGGCTTCTTGGCTTTTGAAATAATGTAGCACAGAAAGCTGGTCTCCCAGGCTCTGAATTTCTTCTGCTGGGCTCCAGCCAGCTGCTCTCTTTGCCTGCTTTCTCTCTTCATTGACAATTTATTGGCTGCCCTACACCTGGTTTTTTTTCCCTCTTAAATTTTCTCTTTTCTGAGCAATCCTTATACTTGACTCAGCTGGCAGTTTATTTCCTCAGCACTTGAACGAGAGTGTGTCGACTGCAAGGGGAAAAAGGAGACGTTCCTCACTGAACCTGCCACAGTGCCTGTTAATATCAAAATACAGCGTGGCTGGGAAATGAAACTGCTCTTCCATTTCAGTGATACCTCCTGCTTGTACCTTTATACTTGGTTTATTTTGATCATCTCAGAAGGCTCTGGCGGATGGTCTCAAACATCCCTGACTCCCACCTCACCAATGGCCTCTCCTTGCTCTAGGCTCAGAGTTTGGTTTCCCTATTCCCCCTTCCAGTTGCTATGCCCGGCGCCTCCCATGGGTATTCATTTCTATGCTCAGCTTCTGAAAGCATGTTTAAAATCACTTTACATTTAAATTAGCTAAGGGCCTTAATGTTTGGATTATGACTAAAGAGCAAGTGGGTTGTAACTCTTTCCTCTCCTTTGAAATTTAACATCTAGATTAAGGTTGAAATTTTTCTCTCTCCAGCTCTGCCTTCATCCTTTCTCCCAGCAGGTCCTCATGTCTGGCACCAGTAGAAATTAACAACCTGTCCGTGCTTGGGACTAATCGGGACTGGCCACAGGATGTCACTATTACTCCACAAACACACGGAGAGTGAGGTGTTTGTTTACAGAAGGTTAGGGTCTGAGCTCTAGTTGTCTACAGCTCAGATTTCGCCAGCCTGCTCAGCTCTGGATTGGAACTTGAGGAGACACATCCCGGTGCTCCTCAACAGAGCCACAATCCTGTGCAGAATTTGGCTAGGTGCATTAAGACGCAACTTGCTTGTGCGTGAGCGTGTGCACACATCAGCATCAGCCTGTCCTAACTTTACACAGCCCTTGGATATGGGATTCAAATGCTTGAAGTGAGCCAAGAACTGCTTGTTTCAAGCCAAAATCACATTAAGTCTCTGAGTATCAAATGGCTCCCTGTAAAACCTTAAATCAGCCCAGGTCCCCTCCAACTCAGACAAGGCTCATAAAACTTAGGGTAAAATTCAGTTTCAAGTTCATAACAAAACCCAAAGGCAGGCTTCAGGTTTGCATTTGGATTTTGTTCTGAATGTTTGTATAGCTCTGCTTAATGTAAGGTCACAGGCACTGGGTGGGGGAAAGGCTTTTGAAATGTTTCCATTATCCAAAACAGAGATAAACACACAACTGGGAGTTGGTGCAACCATGGGGTGAAAACTCAAATGCAGCAGTAGATAGAAAAGTCCGTTCAGGAGAAGTAAATCTTCATAAGTGGAGACAGAAACCAGGCTAAGTAAAATGGTCAAAAGAAAACATCCCTATCCTGGGAAGCTGACTATCAATGTGTCAGCATAAGGACTCTTAGTCTCCTCTTCCTCTTACCTCTTCAACACCTTGTCCTTTTTTTCTTATTCCTTGAGTTGTATGAGCTGCTGTACCTCAGATCTGATGTCTAGGGAAATCTCCAGCCAACCCCCTTCCAAGCCAGTAAATTTTTCAATCGTATCTTGCCCATGAAACACCCAGGTTCATAAAAATGTGTCCTCTGTATCCTTGATTGGTTGAGTTCTGAGAACTTATTCCATGTTTACACCTCACTATATTGAATTCAAGTGGTTTGTGGTTAGTGGTACCATTCTTTTTTTTCTGGGGAAGCACTTTATTATTTGCAAAAAAACCCTGTATGCATGTACGAATCCTATTATGTTCTTAATTTGTACCTTTTTATTTGCTACCTTTTTGGTAGCACTGGGCTTAGTTTTTACCTTTTGCATAATGAGCTAAACCACCAAGGGTAGTCGTATCCAATTCCTCTATACAACAGGATTGTTTTTCTCTGTATTAATTCAGGAATGCCTGTTTTGCAGGGCTGGTGCCATGATGGGTAATAGGCAGTGGATGACTTATGTGGAAGAGACCTCTATAAAAGATCATTTTAGAGAGACTTTTCTTCAAATATCCTACCAGGGCAGACTTCATGAAGGTTAGGCACATTATTTTGGGAGCCAAACATCACTGGTTTCACTATGGCGGGCTAAGATCAGTTGGTCAAAGACTATTAGAAAAAATATGGAAGAGGATTTTTTTCATTTCTGTGAAGTAGAAATATAAAAATCTATAAAAATGGAGAGTTTCTACAATATCAGAGGTGGAAAGTTTCCACCTTTTATTTTGTGTTTGTCTTTTTCTGTAGTCTTAATGCCCTCTCACCAAGTCCCATGGGCTTTAAAAATAAACCTCAGGTCCTGGCATTTGCTACATTTCCCTGTTTAACTTGAAAGACTCTTGATTGGAACTTTGCCTGGTTATCTGGTGCTTTTTCTGCTGTCTCCTGCCACCAAGAGATAGAAGGAAGCATCATTCAGCTAGAAGATTTCCCTTCCAATTCCAGCTTCCAGCAAGAAAACAGTGGACCAGAAAGGTGACTGCTGCCTCTAGGGAGGAACTGGTACTCCAGTCTGGCAGAATTACAGGTGTCCACCTGAATTTGAGTGTGAGCTAGCTTCTGTTTTAACCTCCCCTCTCTCTGTTGCTTTGTGTGTCTGCTTAGGCACAGAGGTTGAGTGATCAAAACAGCCACAGCAGCTGAGAAACCTTGAGCTAGGCTGGTCCAAAGGTACACAGGTAATGAGTTAAAGAAAGCAGCTATTGATGCATTTAACAAAGTAGATAAGAGCTTTGTATTTTTCATGTTATTAAGTCTAGGAAAGAGTTTGTAACATAGAACTGGCTTCCTGAGCTAGTTTCATTTGCTGAATGAAACTAGGTTCATTTGCTAGTTTCGTTTCATTCTGCTGAAACAGCAGAAGTGGCACACCTTCTCCCTTAGATCTGGGTAAAAAAAATAGCTGACAAATACCTCTACTGAACTATGTGCTGCCATGGCTGTATTACTAACAGCACTGGAGACAGACAGCTTAGGGTCAAATGGGATATGTCTCATCATCTGTCTTTTCATGTCCTCAGCCTACCTCGTCTCTGCTCCATAGATGATACAGTGCTACAAGTCCATACAAATGGCAGTTTCAGTATCCCCCACCCCAGGACCAGTTTAGTGCTGACAGCAGGAGGGTTCCAGCTTCCAGAGCACTCTTTCCAATACTCTCTTCAGCTCAAGGCACATCCCTACAGGGAAGCACACAACATGTGCTCATCCCACAGCACACACCCGTTATTCTCTGTGCAGATATGGAAGGTCATGGCGGGCAGCACAGAGACATTTGGCACACAGGCCAGCTCACATTTCCATTGTTTAAAAATATGAGTTGTTGACATAGCTGTGGTTCAGGTAGTAAGGCAGATCTGTGTCGAGTCTCATTGTTATCAGACAGTAATGAACGATTCTGAATCTGCTATCATGGGGAGTTACATCACCTGATCAGATCAGAGCACCATCAGTGTAATCCACAAGCCCAGTAGACTAGGCTGCTCTATTTTTGTGTTTATCTCTCACTCTCTGATGCAAGTACTTGCCATAACAAGAATGTTCATCTAAGGCACGTGGTCTCAAGTCTTTCTTCATGTTTTGCATTTAATATCGTGCCCTTTGAAGCTGAGCTGCAGTTCTCAGAGCAACAAAGACATGTGGATGCACCCAACAACTCCATACCCTTTCTGTCTGTCCTGTTGCAGTGATGATTCCACCAACCTAGATCAGACTCAGAAGTCATAATTTTCATTACTTACTTTTGTTATTCCTACCCACATCACACAAAGAGCTCAGTGTACATCAGCATATCAGGATGTTTATGAGGCCTTACTCCTCCAGAGGCAAGCATGGCAGTTCAGGTGAGAAATCACTGCACTGAAGCCAGCTGGGTAGAGCAGAGACATAAAGAAAATCAGACTTGTACTCCTGCTACTAGTAATTGCTGAGCTACACTGGGTATTTTATGTTGTGCCTTTAGACATGTGCCATGATATTTGAGTTCAATGTCTTCTTTCTTCTATTTTGTTTATTTTAGACCTCTCTGTGTGTTTTACACCTCCAGACTGCCATATAGATACTAATGTGCATTTGTATGTTTGTATTCTAGATGTCAATATGGAATAAGGACACCTGACAATTATGGTACTCTCTGTCCTGTCTCTTTTGGCTTCGGGACAAGCAGAGCTGCTTTGAGGTACCAGAAGAAAGCACAGGAAGGTTTTTTAAAATCAGGCTGAATGCACACATGGTTAGAGTGATTTCAGGTGGCACTTCAGCGTGGAAGAGTTGAATTGATTTTCTTTGGTTTAACCATTCAAGTCACAAAATGGGTTAAACACAAATGTAATAATTTTATGATGTATCCACTAGATGGTAGCCTATCCTTATCCTTGCCATTTACCAATTCCATAAAGACATTTTATACAATGACCAATGATCTATTCCATCCCAAGAAATCTCATTGTGTATATTCCTACTGTCAAGGAGATACTTGCCCAGTGGAACTCAGCACATGAGCAGGGAAATGCACCTCATAAAAATTCCTCCTTTGTCAGAAATGCATTTGCCCACTGCCCTAGTTCAGATCTGGTGCCAATTTTAGTGACTCTTAAGAAGTATCCAAGCAGTACAATCTATATAATCCTGGCATCTGCAGTTACATTTTTGTTATTATTGCAGATTCAGAGCAGTCATTCACATTGGTCAACAATGGTTTTCCTTCTTACACTGGCACCTAAAATTATGATATTTTCTAATCTTAAGAAAGCTTATCTAGGGCATGATTAGCCTTTTGCTAAAGGTCAGATTCTGTACAGAAAGTCTAAGAGGTTTTTCTGCATAACATTTTGGAAAGAGGTAATCAATAGTGGGTCAATGTATAAGTCTTCCTCTGAGCCTTCCTGAAAAAGATCAGGATAATCATGAATTTTTGTGCCTCCTAAGCAAAATGCATTACTTTGATCTATTTTTTTCCTAAAACATATAAGAAAGGAGAGAGAGAAAGGGAGAAACATACATTATTAAGAAGCATCATCCCTCTTCACAATGGTATCTGTGTACCAACAAAGATAAATACAATCGCCGAGGACTTTAAAGGAGAATTGAAAACAAAAATTACAGGCTTTTGTGCTGTGTGTGGCATAAACTGGTTGAAATAAAAGCATACCACACAGCATCATTTCTGCTGTGCATGCCTCTAATCTCTGTCCTCACAGTGCTGCCAGGTAGGAGGTCGCAGAGAGCAGCAGGTGTTTGACAGACATTTCACTTTAATGGCATTATATCAACATGTCACAAAATGTCACAGTTGCCTTTAATTAGCTGCATAAGCATTTTATGCTTGTATATATATACACATATGCTCTCTCTCTATATATATACATATATATAAATATATTTCCAGCAATTCCACTCCAAGATGGTTTCACTAGCCCCTGTAAGGCACTCCAGATGTGTCTGAAGATCAGTACTCACCAAGGCAGTTGACAGACTCAGACACTGAGGTTGAAGGCATTCAGGTGAAAACCTGGACAGAAGACATCTCAAAGAGCCAGCATGAGCCCTGACTCCTGTCCAACATAGGGAGGTGACCATCAACCATTACAGTGTGGCACAGATTGCAGGCTATTCTTAGCCTCAAAAGCACACTGACTTGATGCAAGGAGATTTCCAGTGCTTTCGTATCTTGAACTTCTCTACTAAAACTTTTTTAAAAAATAATAAAATTAACACAAGCCTAGTTGGCAGGATTCCTGTGTGCAGATCTGGAAGTACATTTACACCCTAAATTGTTTTTACTCAGCAACTGAAAATGCTTCCCTAGTTTCTGCATCTCATTTGTATGATACACGGCAGTTAATAGAACACTTAGGAGAGTTATTAAAAATGCTCATTCCATACCATCTTTGCCATTTTTATATTATACCAAGGGGAGTGAAGTGCACTAATGCAATACTAAAGCCCTTCAGAGTTCTTACTACTGTACTTTTCCTGCTTGGTTCATGTACCATGAGTTCATATAATGTTGTCTGAAGGAAATATTAAAAGGAAAGTCTCCTCTGACTTAAATTTGAGCTTGGTCATTCAGTCAAGACCAGGTAGAAAGGAAGCTGACCAGAAGCACATGGCATTTTTCAGCCTATCTTCAATACATTACCACAAAGGAACCACCACCATCACTGGGAGGCTCAGCTTTGGGCAGCCCTGGGTCTACATTGGAGCTGGCTGGAACTGGCTCTGCCCCACATGGCAGCAGCTCCTGGTCTCACTTCACAGAAACCAATCTTGGAGCTGCCTTGCCACCAAAACCTTGCCGCATAAACAAAATACATCTACTTCTTCATCTCATCAGAGACACTTCCACATATTTCCGTATTTAGGATTATTATAGTGGCTTACCCTACCAGACTAAAAAGATGCCTAGTTGCTCTCCTCTGATGCAGGCCTTATTGCTGTTGCTGGATAATTCACAGTCTGGAGGACTGTCTCCTTCATATCCTACATCCCCTGCCAGACATATCAAAATCCCAAAAGAAAATAAAATGGAGAAATGCAGCCAAATGCAAAATATGCTCATCAGTTGTTAAATTTTAAGTGCTAATATCTGACACAAGAAAATGGAGGACTGTGTAGAGTGATCTCAGGCATTTTGTACTGGCACAGGAAGAATGCAAACATGCTGATGTTTAAGGAGAAGTCCCCAAGCAGCACTGTTGATCATTTAATGTCAAGATCTGCTCAGAATTTAATTGCCGTTAAACAAAAAATAGGTGAGCACTCTCCTGATTTTTAAAGAGAGAAAAAGAAAGTAGAGATTACATAGTCCCACAATAAGCATCAATAATGCTCATGCTGCAGCTACAGCATTTTGTACACCCAGTTTTGGAAAGAATACAGCAGAGGCAGGAAACAAGATGAATAGGAGCCTGATATGGTTTTGGTATGAAAGGAACCAAAGAGAATAGGACAGTTCAGCACAGAGAGATAAATAGGAACAGTCAAATTGCTGTACTTAGTGTGTTATAAAGCAGTAAAATTAGTTGTTCATAGTTATCATAGACTACACAATTATTCTGAAAGGCTGGTTAAAGGAAACACCTTTAACATACTCTGCAATTAGTCTCATTGTATCAAGATAATATCAATCTTAAGCCCTAGTATGATCCAAAAGAAGATGCTTCAGAAAGTCCAGCTCTTGATCTGAATCTGAATTTTATAGCTAGAATGAACTTGAATGTATCTGTTAAAAGCTATTGGCTTGTCAAGAAGGGAGTATATGTTGCAAAAATAAGCATTCACAAATGACATCTGTATTTCATGTTTATCTGCTTCTCTGTACTATACATGAATGTCACAGTTCTCACTTAACACTTATCAAAGAAGTCTGGAAAGAGAAGGCCATTTCGAAGGAAACATTTTCTCTTAACAATTACAGTAGCTATAGAGCAAGGTGTATATAGTTAAAGACTTATTCACCTAAGAAAGTCCTTAGGAGTAGAACCTGTTCTTTAAATTTATATCTTAGTTAATCCAAAAACTTTTAGAAGAGTCAGCAAGCCCTAAATCCCAGTGCTTATGCCAACCCTGACAAGTAGGAGCAGCAGAAGCAGCAATGCAGGGTGGAAAGCTGCATCTCCGTGCTCAGTGGATGCCATTGATCATGCCCAGCAGAACCCACATCATCAAAAATATTCACCTTTTTAAGACAGAAAGCCAGTCCTCCTTCCTCGTGTGACCTTCCACCCCAGTGTTGGTGTGCTGGCAGGACTGCACAGGAACATCCTCCCAGCAGAGTGAATTGCCAAAGATGGAGTGCAGCCAATGGCTTGGATTAGTGATCACCACAGTGGGGCAAAAGCAAATCCCCAGACCAGACAAGCCCCAGCTGAGATCTATGAGGCATTCAAACTGGGCCAGGATGATTTATTGGTAAGTCAATCAACTTGAAATTGATTTTGATTTGCACTCTCTTAAACACTTCACATTCAGACAGGTGTTAACTCCATAACCAGAAGGTGAGTTTCATTTAATAAAATAATTTGCAAAATATTTTCCTGCAACATGAAATCATGAAAGAAACTAATTTCTACACTGATCCTTTGACATAAACTTTCACCAGTTGTTCATATAATATGAAGGCCAAACATTCCAGCATCACTGGCAGGAGGATTTTTAAGGTAGCTTTTGATCCTTGGGGAGGCTAATGATCATTAAATAATGACAAATAAACCCAAACCACATTGTGCTGGAAAATCTTTCTGTAACCAGGCAGTTACATCCATGTAACATAGTGATGTGACTATTGATTACATTATAGGCTAAGCCACAGCTATTTAATTAATTTCTGTTGAGGTCTACTGGGTAATTTGCTGTGGAGTGCTCTGCAGGAAGCACTCTGGCAGCTACTATATGTTGACTTCAGGGCTGATAACTCTGACAGTGACCAGCAGCTGTTCCCCAGGAGGCTGAGAGGACTGGAAGAAATATGCAGACCACCATGAACAGGGTACTACACTAGATGGTAAAAATCACCATTCAAATCATCTAAGGTAGCCAAGGCAATGATAGACGGATTGTCCCCAGGGAGTAGGGACAGTGTCTGTGCTGCACAAGAGGGAGAAGGTTCTCACTAGTCTTTAAAGAGGTTCCAGTGCTTCATTGCAGGGGAGAGTTGAGGGTTTGGACCTGTTACTGAAGGAATTTTATTATTTTTTTGTGGCACAAAGTAGTCTTCCTGCATCCTGGTGAGGGTTGGACACCCTGGCACCTCTTGAACAGCTCTGCCAGGCCACTGCCAGCCCCAATCTGCCCCTGGTGCTGCAGGGGAAGCGTGAGACACCAAACCCAGGGCTGCACACCTAATCCAGACCTAAGAGCTGAGGGTGCTAAGGAAAATCGTGTTACTGGAGTGAGAGCCCTTCTGTACTGGCCCAGCAGGAGCTCAGCTGCTTTGGACCCTCCCTCAGAGATATTTTGATACTTAAAAGACCTACCGTCGCCAGTTTTGAAAATTGATGTTTGGACTGAAAGCTGTGTACCTGAATCCTGAGGAGCTTCCCATGTCCTGGAGAGGCAGAAAGTCTGTGGTGGAGCTGGGGATTTATCCTGAATCTCAAGCTGGAATGACTGAACCACTTTTCTTCCTTCTCAACTCACTGGAGAAAAGGGTTTCAGACTCTTGTAATTTAAGAGTTTCAGACTCTTGTCATTGTCAAATGAGTTTCAGAGTTGTCCTTTAGTGTTCAGGCAGCCCCTGAGTTGTCATAGATTTAATTCAGGTACACTGATAGTCCACAGAATAAATTACATCAAATATCTACGGCTACTGAGAGAAGGTAGCTGCCATTTTTTCATGTTTTTATACATTAAAAAAATACAAAAATATGGAAAAAAATGGTAAAGATTTTCCCATTCTTTAGGAGCAAAAACAAATGGTCAATTGTTGAATTTTTATCTGTCAAGGTTTCCTTCTTGATTTTTAATGTGATTTTAAATGGATTATGCAGACTTCATTCCAGGCATGCAATAATTATTCTGTCGATGCACAACTTACAGCCAGGGCATTTAATCAGGAACTTTTCACATGCACTCACTTTCAAATTCATAAATAAATAATCTCAGAAGCAGCAGAACTCAGTATTAGTAGCTGAAATACACTTGCATATTTCTGAAGTTCTCAGTCCCGTTGCCTGAGGAAAGAGCAAGAGAGTGTGAAACATTATAAAGTGGCTGAGAAATACTGAATTGGTTGGAAAAGCTGCCTCTCCCCCTCTGGTACCAGGGCTTGCTGTGACAGCACCCGGCAGAGCTTGGCTTTGGTACCAGAATGGCATTAAAATGTGACTGCTACAAAGGTGATCAGCTTGATACATGGACTTAGGTTGTGGGGACTTTTTTCTCAGGACACCAAATAAAAGAGAAACCCTTAGCTAAAACAAGCTGAAATGGAGATGTTGTGGTCTATAGTCTAGGCCAGCTTGGAAGAAAGAACATGGCTAAAAGCCATGTGGTGTGAGAGGCCCCCTTTTATATTCACTTATCATCACCTACATAATGACTAGTTAAATCCTCATGGGGCAAACAAACACAAAGATTTTTTTCTTCTGCCAGGTGAAGTGAAATTTTATTGATTTGACAGCTTTTCAGATGAATCACATACAGATCTAGAATGCAAAATTTCCGTGACAAAAACTGCAGTTTGAAAGAAATTCAGACAACTCCATCAATAGCAACTGATAGAGCTGAATATCCAGAGGGAATGTATAAAATGATAAAAAGCTTTTGGGGGGAGCAGGTGGAGGCTGGGTCAGAAGATTGCAAGATTGCCTGTAAAGAACCTGTGATAAATGTAGATTTCAAAATGCCTCTAAATTTGATCGTGCACACAAGTCAGCTAAAACAAAGAATTTGAGCATTTTTAAAATTTAAAAATCTTATTTCAGCAACAAGTATTTATTGTTTGTTCAAAAGGGAGAAGTGGAGTGGCACAAGATTGAAGAGAGTGTGAAAATAAGTGCTGGGGGCGTCAGTACGGACATTTGAAAGTTTTGTATGCTACTGTGGCAGGACCAGCCACAGTGGAATGGAGAAGATAGGCCCTACATGGAAGAGCTTACACTGACCAGCCAGGTTTGAGACTCCTTTTTCTTTGCTATTTGGCCTCATGATATCTATAAATGCATAAACCAGCTCCATTGTTACTATTATCAGAACAGTACCATAATTTTCTCTTTGATCTACAATCCTCACTTTGTGACTGCTCCAAGAAACAATGCTGAGGTGGAGCAGCAGGTGGAGTCTCTCACAGAGTTCTTCCTCCCTGGAGCAGGAGGTGTGTGACTGGGAGCCAGAGCCAGCTCCTCTGTCTCCTCCCCAGGGCAGACAGTTTTCACTCACCTTGTGTATGAAAACCAATAACATTTTTAGGAAGCTGAAAGTATACCATGTCTCTTGGTTCATTAGCTCTAGCCCAGAGCTCTCTCAGATATTACTGCCTGAAAAGTCCTTCCAGAAGCTCATCAAGTGCCATCTTCCAGTCTGGAAGGATTTTTGACTTCACTGTTAAAGAGCTAATCCAGGACCTATTTTTGCTAAAACCCTGTGTGTGTGTGTGTGTGTGTGTGTGTGTGCTTAACTCCCTCCTAGCTTTCATTTTCTGAGCATGACCAAGTCAAAATCTTCCAGTCTTTTCTATTGCAAAGAGCTCCCACACTCTTCATGCCATCATAGTACCTGTTCACATATTTTTTTAGGCTAAGTTCACCCTTCTTGAACTGGGATGACCCAAAATGTGTGCAACATTTCTGTTTAAAACTCTTTCTCTATTTATAAGAACTTGTTAATAAACAGAAGTTTGCCCAACTGATGATTTGATGGGGAAGACAAGATATGCTCTCAGCTCCCAAAGGCTCTTGAGTCATTTCTTGCTCTAAAAAACACAACCAAGAATATATGGCAAGACCATTGGTGTGTAAATAATTACAGCACCCTCACTGCTGAGTCTTTGAGTTTGCATTTTTGGTTAGGCCGATTGCTCACTGAAAAGGGAATATATGGTCTTATTTCTGGAGAGGTAATGTATTCAATGTCAGTTCTGAACTCACGGATACATTCCCTTGATTTCTTTTTAGTTTAACCTGTGAACAAAAGAGTTTGCTATAATGATCATGTTTGATGATCTGTCAATATGTGTATTGGATAGTTTGTTCAACGGTATGCCGACCGTGGAAAACTATTAATTATGTCCATATTTTTTAGGATAATATTAATTAGCCTTCATGGCGAAGGAACACCTTCCCTTCACTGACACCATCCTGAACATAGTATTAGCTTACAAGTGATAACAAAGAATTGCTTTCCATCTAGTGTGTGGCCTCTAAGCAGGGAACCAGACAACAAACTATTCTAAGCTTGCTTGCTTAGTATATAAATAATGATGCTTTTACTCTTCTGTTGCTTTTTCTTGTGTATTCTCTTCTTGCTTTCTTTCCTGGCATTTTAAGATGATTGGAGCACAACAAATGGCATCAGCAAGTAATTTGGCCCAACAGGTGTGTAACTGTGGAGCAAAACTGTCACTACTAGGACACAACAGCCACACTATTCATCTCTCATTTTCTGTAGCACATTTTGTGCTATCTGCATTTTGGTTTAGTCTGATTCAAAGCACCAAAAATACTAAGATCTGGCATAAGCCACAGTTTCCCCTTTTCAATCAGCAACAAGTCCTTTTTTCTCTAAAAATATGCAGTTGGATATTTTTATAAATTTTGCCAAACATTTTGGGGTTTTGGGTTGTGGTTTTTGGATGAGTTAATAATTTGGGTCACATTGGGCATCTCCTTCTTCCTTCTTAAAATACTGTGGAAGCTTGTTGACATTTTGGAGCAAAATAGCAGAAAGGGTTGCTCAGCAGTAGCTTATTCCACAGAATTCATTTAATTTACTTGAAATCTTCCCATGAATTTGTTCACCTAATTGGTAACGTGAATCTATCTTATTAGACATTTGCTTTTTGCCATTAGGTATGGAACACTTTTGACAGCCACTGTCGCACAGGGTAACGTTTATATATGGAGGCCTAGCAATTGCATATCATCCTCTACCCCAGAGAAACAAAAAATCACGATTCCTGATGCACACAGATGCTTTTTATCTTCAGGGAAATACCAAGCAACTCTCTTTGCACCAGCCTCTGATGCTGTTAATGTTCATAATTACTATATGTTTTCATAATAGCATATTAAGTCTTTTTCTTCTTTATTAGCATTTTCATTAGCCTTTGTTTACTTCCTAAAATGAACCCAAGTTCATTTTAGTTTGCTTCCTTGCTTTCTTAACTTTTTCTCATACTAGTAATTACCAACAAGTTGCTTTAGTTTAGGCTGGAATGTTAACAGACTTAAGCTAAGTTCTCTTTAAGGCTGGGACCTGTTTAAGCAGCTTGGCTCTCAACAGCCCCATGGCACATTGCTACAGGCTGGGGGAAGAGTGGCTGGTATGTCTTGGAAGGCAAAAAGGACCTGGGGGTGCTGGTAAATAGCTGGTTGAACAAGAGCCAGCATGTGCTCAGGTGGCCAAGAAGGCCAGTGGCATCCTGGCCTGTATCAAGAAAAGTGTGGCCAGCAGGACCAGGGCAGTGATTGTCCCTCTGTACTGGGCACTGGTGAGGCCACCTTGAATCCTGTGTTCAGTTTTGGACCCTTAATAACAAGAAAGATATTGAGATGCTGTAGTGTGCCCAGAGAAGGCAGTGAAGCTGGTGGAGGGTTTGGAGTACAAGTCTGAAGAGGAGAGGCTGAGGGAGCTGGGGTTGTTTGGTCTGAAGAAAAGGAGGCTCAGCAGGGACCTTATCGCTCTCTACAATCACCTGAAAGGAGGCTCTAGCAATGTAGGGAGCAGTCTCTTCTCCCATGTAGCAAGTCACAGGGGAAGAAGAAATGGTCTCAGGTTGTGCCAGGGGAGGTTTGGATTGGATATAAGAAAAAAATTCTAGGGAAGATTTGTTGAGCATTGGAACACGTTGTCCAGGGAAGGGTTGAGTCATCACCCCTGGAGGAACTTTAAAGATGTGTAGATGTAGCACTTGGGAACATAGTTCAGAGGTGAACTTGGCAGTTCTTGGTTAACAGTTGGACTTGATGATCTTAGAGGTCTTTTCCCAACCTAAATTATTCTATGATCCAAGGTTTTGGCTGAGTGGTACCACCTCTCTGTGAATCTAGAGGGGCCAGAGGTTCAGAGGTTGTAAAGTATGTGTGTCACTTGCCAGGGTCAGGCACTCAGCAACAGGTAAAAGTTTCTGTACAATCAATGCAGGGTGATGCATGTCCAAAGTTTATATCTGCACAAACAGCTGCTTGGTCTCAGAAGACTTACCTGTTCGTGTCTAGACTTCGTTGTTTATAAAATGAAGACTAGAGTGAAAATAACCTCTTCCTTCTGAGGCATCTGAATGTAGGATGAATTTAGGTCATTTTCTTAGCACCATCAAGACATATCCAGTGGTGTACCAGATGTATCACGCACACACCTTGTGAAAGCCTCAAGAGTTAATGCAAACCCAGGAGATTACGTATGAAAGCAGTGGGAACATTCAGAAAGACAATATTTCAGCCTATCAGTCTTGATAAAGGCCACGATGGGTAAAAATGTCAGCTTTATGTGTGTTCCAGCCACTCTCAATCAATCTACTTTTGTATGTAGGTTACTGAGTGTGTCTTCCCCAAAGCCTTGAAGGCTTTAAATCTTGTGCCCAGAGTGATGCCATTATTTTCATGATAAAATTGATCCAGGCAGACATCAACTTTCATTTTCATGGTACCAGACTGGTGGGATTGTACTTTTCAGCTCAATGATTCTAGAAATTCACATTGCAGTAGTGATGTATTAAATTGATTCTCCTTTGCTTTATATATCACTAGCACTGCACAGGGGGAGTGATTTTTTTTTCCTTTCTGCCCACGTTTGGCATCATGTAACTGAATTGCTCAAAACCAGGGGAATTTAATAATCTTTCCACAAGGTCTTACAGTGAGTGCAATTAGGGTGTTCTGATTCAACCATTGTATTATTAAATGTGCTGAAAAGGATTCAGTGATGAAATGAAATGGGAAAAATTGCTTTTTAAGGCCTGATATGTAGTATGCCTTCAATGTTTTCTTGTTTATTCCCACATTTGGTTCTGCCCCTTTTTTACTCTTTAAAGTTCCACCACCTCCTCTGTAGCCTGTCATATGCCATACTTATACCTCATCTCATTAGTGCTCTTTTGTCTCCTCATGTTTTCCCACTTCTCTCTCAACACTTGCACCACTTGTTCATCTCAAACAGACTTCATCTGCAAGTTGTCCTGTCTTTGGCCTCTTCATCACTTGCCAAATCCTCAAACAGTAGCACAGCCCTGGACATCACAAAAGTGAACTGCAGGACAAAATCACTAAATGTCTTCAGGGCACAAGAGAAAACCTGTAGGCTGTTAAGAGCATCTGTTTAAGGGGGCAGACACAAGGTTCAAGCACAGTGTTGTCCAGTTTGGTGGTTATTTTTCATGCCAAGCAGCATGCTGGAATGGACAAGGCAGAAAGCAGCTCTCTACACTATCACCAGTCTCAAAAACCCTGGGCATCTTCAGGCCATCAAACATTTCTGATTTATATACATCTGCTTGTTAGACATTGAAATAACCTTTCCTGTGACATACTCTGACCTGGAAGAATTTACCCACAGATCTGAACCTTCACAGATCCATAGGGAGTTGATCAATGAGTGCTTTCACCTGCAATTACATTCTATGTTGTAGATTACTTCTCAAAAAAAGATATTTCATTCAAATTAACTTTGTAATTTAGCAATTAATTTTGTTTTAAGAGTTTAATTTTTCAACTTTCCTTGAGTATTTTATAGACATAAACACCCACCTCCATATTTATATGCTAGTGTCATAGCATCTTCAAGCATCCATGATATCTAAAATTATTATCTTTGTTGCAAGGAGAATAGCATTCACCTTAAATCCTTGAGGCATTGAGAACATTTCCAGGGGATGCCTTTCACTTTCTGCAGAACCCTGCTGCTTCCATCTCTATCAAAGTCTGTGACAGTTCTCCTGAGGATTTGCTTCTGCAGAAACACAGGTGTTAATTCTCAGCAACTCTGCATGTCCAACCTGCTGTGAAAATTACAGAAACTCAGAGCTGTTCTAATTTCTTCTGTGCTTCCCACTGCCTCTGAGGGAGCAGCTCTCCAGCATTGTCCCATTTCTTCTCCCTGTTTTCTCCCCTGATGTCTCCTGGACTTTACAAGGGAAACAGAAGTCATAAGGATGTATATCTACCAAAAGCAGGGAGTCTCAGAGTGCGACAGCTACATCCTACTGTGAAGATCCACTGCCAAAAAAGCCCCTCAACCTAAGCAAGTTAATACAAAGATTCCCTAGAGTAGCAGAGTCTCAAGTCCATTTTCTTCATAGAAATAATTGTTTAATCAGCTCGGGAAAGTGTGAGTAAATGTTGATGTTCAATTCTGAAAGGGTAAGATGGAAAATTCCTTTCCTTATTGAACAACATTTTAGCTCTTCGTGCTGATCTCTTATGCTTGTCTGAAACATGGAGGAAGATTAGAGTGTTATAAACACTTCCCATCTCACTGGCTGTATACTGGGTTTCATTGCTAAATTTCTCCAAGCTAAGCCCATAATTTAAATAGCAGTAGAATATCAAAACAAATCAAGCTTTTCTTCTCAGGACCACAGGATGTCCTGAAAGTCTAGATCCAAACTCACAGTTCCAAGAAGCTAAAATGTGGCCACGATATAAATTAAAAGTGGAGTTTTTCTCATGTCACTCCCTAAGTCTTGTGGCTGCTTAGGTGCTATCTAATGTACATAATTATTTGAGTGGGAAGCCATTGCATCAGGGTTGCAGAGAACATTATCTATCACACTTGAAGCAAGTCCATTGATACTTGAGGTTTTTCAGGCTATTCCAAATTTATATTGTTCAAATTAAGGACTCTCTGCTAATTTTTTGGCAGGAACATTCTGATCAGTCATATACCAGACTCCATGCTGAAGCTTTCAACACCCGCACCATTCCCATTCTCTAGAGTCTCCACCTTTATTTCACTTCTAAACTATCAATCTTCCTGCTGCTAGTCCTTTCTTTCATCCTGTTTTCCTTCAAAATTCTTTTTCTTTCCTTTTTCCTTTCCTTTCTTAACCTATTAAAACAGAAATCAAACATGACATTTACCTCTGCTATGACATGTACTGGTCCACATCCCTTTCCAATACTGCATGTGGATTTTTTAAAATAGATTTATGGCATAGACCCCATTCCACTGTGTGGGCAGTGTAGCACAGTAAGGCCTGATTTTTAAGTTTCCCTTTATGATTATAGATAATTATTACTCATGATTAAGAATATTGAAATTTCCAGAACATTCTTTCTTACTAAGATCTCAATCCAAAGATTACTGAAGCTAGAGGAAGGACTTCTGCTGATGTGAAAGGTCCTTACTTTAGACCTGGGCACTCTGGTTGATATGGTCCAAAATGAGGACTCTACACTAGGGAAGTTAATGTGTACTAAATCAAACCTTTGGAGGATGAGTCATCACTATACTCAGCTCTGCTCAGTGACATTTAATAATAGTGTTACAGATTTCCCAAAGTAGTCTTTTATATCTGCAAAAAAAATGTAAAGAAGCAAATACGGAACCAGCTTGTTGTATAATGAAGAGGGTAGAAATTGCACAGCTTTTACTACTGTGATTCTTTCATCTCCTTTCAATTTAACATTCAGAGTTGGTGCTTTTGAAATAGAAAGAAGTTTTCTTTAGGGATAACAACACTGCAGGGCTTGGAATTACACAAGTGAATAAGAATATTGAGAAGGCTGCATACATCTCCCAGACAAACACTTCCAAATAACCACCACTGGTAACCAAACATAGTCCCCCAGCCCATCTCTCACATGTGAATGTGGTTTCCAGAAAGTACTGGCTCATGCAGCACTGTTGCAATAAAAATATTTATTTATAGACATCTAATAGTTTCTCTGCCACAGTTGCAAATTCTGACTTCATTCTTGTGCCTCAGTAGGGTATTATTTGCTTGTGGAGGAAGTACAGAAATACAAGGCAAAACAACCCATTAAATACAAAAAAAAATCTATTGGATTTCATCACTTGTGTGTGCACTATTTTGTGGCTTTCCAAAGGATGATGTAAAACATCAAATCACAGCTGTCTTATATATCCTGCAAGTTCTGGGATTTCAGATGGTCTGGTAGGTGCTAACTTCTCCCAAAACCATGACCTGCTTTTGGAAGATAAGTTTTGCTGAGTTCCCTGAAGTCAGCTCCACTGGGAGATGGAGCTCATTTGGCATTTTGTAGGTTTTGTGTTGGCTGCTGTGAACAGAAGTCTCTCTGCCTGATCAAGCTCTGAGAAAAAAGACTTGGGAAAGGCTTCCAAATCTTTTCTATATGAAAGAGCTCAAAATGGAGGGTTTTTTGGTTTTCTCTTTGTGGGGTTTTTTTTTAGTTTAGTTTAGTTTAGTTTTGTTTTGTTTTGTTTTGTTTTGTTTTGTTTTGTTTTGTTTTGTTTTGTTTTATCAATGCCAGCACAAAGAAAAAACATGAGGTGCATGGGCACAATGTGGGGAGAGATGTTTTATAGCCCTAGAGTCAGAGAAACTCCACACATTAGAATAGCAGCAAGATAAACATCCACAATGAAGCACAGTCTAACAAGTTCATGTGAGACTGACTAGATCACTACAGACAGAGTGATTACCAGACCACTGTAAATATACTGGTGACTGTAAACAAACACCAGGAGTCTTAAAGCTAGAATGGACAAGCTGAAATGCCAGGTTTAAAATTCAAGTATCGCTATGGTCACACCCATTATTTTGAAGAACAAAGATGATCAGTGACCCATTGTATGATATGATAGAAAGGAGACTCAGTCAACAAGTTTGTTCGGTTTTTAAAGTACTAGGGAAGATTAAATAATAAATAAGGTTTAATAATCACCTTAGAAATAATTTGTGACATGGCTTGGAATTCCACACACATTAAGCAGTGCAGATCTTCAGTCTTCCACATCTCACTGAGAAAGGGAGATAAACAAATCTGGGAAAGCACACAATGATCAGACGCTCCCACATGCTGCATCTCTGTGCCAGCTGTAACACAAGGGCTGTTTTTCAGACACAACTCCTCAGATTAGCTAGTCTGACCATTTGCAAGAAGAGGTGTAAATTGTAGTTTTACTTGGTTTTAAGTAGGGTTTTAAAAGAAAGTTCAAGATGCAACTGTGACCCTATAATAGTGACTATAATGCATTCAAATTCAGTATCTTTTCCTTTCAGAGAGAAAAATTTCTAAAGATCACACTAGGTAACACTTGATTTTTAAAAGTAGAGCTACAGAAACATCAGCAAATAATTTAAAGCAAAATAAGGAGGGCTTCTGTAACATAAAATGTGCTTTTGCTGTTGTAGAAGATGCTTAAGGACTGCATATCAATCTCAGCTTAAAGATATATTACTCCATTCAAACATGCCAGTATGGATAATTGTTAGAATAAAGGAGGCTATTATAAGTAAAAAGGCATTTTTCAAAAAAAGAGAATTCATGCATAAGTGAAGAAACAGGTAAGAATATGAACATCTAAATTTATAATATTAATCTAAATTTTATAGATATGCATGCTAAGATATACTAATGAAAGCAAGAAAGACTGAGAAGAATCTGCCTCTAGAAAGAGGCAAAAAGAAAGCAAGGGGGGAAAAGCAAAAAATCTTACAAGAAAGTTTGTGGGATCAAAGGGAAACACATTGCAAAATCTACCCAACTTATTTGTATTAGCATGCACATCAGAAGCTAGCAAGTTTTCACACCTCACACATGGGGAATGAGCTTGAGTAATGTATTACAAAAAAAGTGTCAGCAAAGATGTTTCAGGGAAAATTAGTAATTCAAATCATAACAAATCAGGAAGTAGGATGGTTTTTTTTAACCCAAAAGCTCTGAAGGAACTCAAATATGAAGCTGATCACCACCACATTTAGCTTGAATCTTAGTTTATTTGACAGTTCTGTTTCATGACACAGGGCTGAAAAATGTCAGCCATGACACAGTCTTCAGGAAAGCCTTGTGAGGGCGATTTTCAAGAACTGCAGACCAGCAAGCCTCACTCTGGCACCAGGAAAATGCCTAAAGCCCTAGTAAAGAGTGGAATTGACAGACACAGGGCTAAGCCAATTTTGGAAAAAGTCAGAACCTGTTAGTCTTCCTGAATCTATTTTGAAGAAGTCAGTAAGCACACCAGTAAGTGGTGTTCAGTTCACTTAGTGGGGTTTATTCACGGCTACAAAGTGTGCTCAGACTTCCAGCTCACAAACCCACTAGGCTTTGATGGAAGATGGATGTCTTTTTTGCTTTTATAAGTCATCACATGAGGATTTCCCAAGGCTCTCAATGATATCCCTGTCTCCACAAAAGCAAATGGCAGTCTTGTTAGAAGCAGGATGAGGCTGGGAGCTTTTAAGCATTTTCTGATCTGTTTATGCATTTGCAGTGGCACATCTTTCCTCCTTCATTTTTTATCTTTCTTGACTTCCTTTTAATGAGTTATTTTTATTTGAATTCTCTTTTTCTGTTGCTTATCACCCCAAGTGCCTCTGCAGGAGAGTGGGGCATACTGTGCCCTTTGTAAATTAAGTATTAATTACATGATTAATTATTATTATGTGCGGTTCCCTGGAAGGTCTTATACAAAGACAGTGAAAATGCATAAATTCTCTAAGGTATGTCTGCAGAGTGATTATGGACTTCACGCTTATACAAAGCTATTGATTTTTCTCATGTACTCTAGTCTATGATACCGTATTCTGCTCCAAATAGACACTATTTTACTATGTTCTTCCTCTTTAGGATCAAGTTTTGTAAAAAATTTTATGGAAAGGGTAAAAAAAGGAAGCTGCACAATTTCTCACATGTAGACAGAAATTTGTTTCCTGAAAAAAAACCTTTTCCCTTGGAAAGCAGAGAAATTGCACCTAACCTTTGCTTTCATTAGTTGCCTTATATTGCCATTTTGCTTTCACACAACACTGCAATGACATTAATGAACCTTGCAGTCAGTCAAAGGATTTGCACTCATTGCTGAACTCATAAGAAACACTGAAGGTATTTTTAAGCAAGGTGTGCTTTGGCGGTGGTTACCCCACAGCAGCAGCTTAGGTCCGTGGGAAACTTATATCCTAATTTATTTCAGAGGCACTTGTGACCCTTTCAGATTTTTGTGCCTCCCAGTTTTTCTTCAGAAGCTGAAGAGCAGAAACTGCATGTCAGAGGGTCAGTACAGCCCTCCCTGGGCTCAGGGACATCCTGCACTCACCCCACTTCTGGGGGTTCACAGCACTCAGAGGAACATCCCTCAGAACATTTTCTTTCAGTAAAGCTATGAAGGCACATGCCTCTGAAAACCCCAAAAGACAGAGATGAAGTGATTGTCATGAAAATTCAGAGTGAAAGAAGGGTACAGACAACATGGGCTGGAGACCTTTATCCAATGTGGCAGGCCGTAGT
Organism: Zosterops lateralis; assembly: GCF_965231275.1. Taxonomy (NCBI): domain Eukaryota; kingdom Metazoa; phylum Chordata; class Aves; order Passeriformes; family Zosteropidae; genus Zosterops; species Zosterops lateralis. The sequence goes on along the minus strand of NC_139762.1, from coordinate 106,213,722 downwards.
CCTGGAGACCATGGACATAGAAAATGGGGCTTCCTGCACCAGAGAGGGTTTGGCTGCATCTTCCTTCTGTCTGACTCAGCCACAGTTCTGTTCCTCCTCCTCCTGATCCTTCACATAATGGTGGTGAGGGAGGGAAGATCTTAGTTAAAAGGTACAATTTGAGAGAGAAATTCACATTCTCAGGAGTACTGGAAATTTATCTAATCCTATCAAACCTTGCTGCTACTGTCATAACAGATGTTCACTAGCAATAATCAAAACAATACAGAAACACACAACATCCTCTCCCTAGGGAGACGAATGTTCTGATTTGTAGATTAGATTTTTTTTAAGACAAATTGTCATCAATTTCTCTAAAACTTATCTCGTTTGACAATATGCAAGTAGAGAACAGTCTTCTCTCCATGCAAGAATATGGATGCCATTTTCCTCACTAACAATTAAGTCCCCATCCTAGAAGGAGAAATCTATCTGTCCTTCAAACCATCCGACACTGAACATTTTGCTAAACTACCTGATTGGCTCTCATTTCCCAGTTGGAGCCTTTGTGTGATTCATGTAGGCACATCAGGACCATATTAAAATATTCTTCTGCCCCTCCTGTGGTCCAGGCTATGGACAAGTGACAACACGGTGATGGGACAAGCACATGCTTGTAAATGTTAGTACTGTTATTTTATTTTGTGTACACCTTCTTTTTTTTTAAAAAAAAAAGCTTTTGTATAACCCTTGATTGTGCAGTACAAACCATTGATTAGGTCAATAGTTTTGTTGCAAATCATGTAACTAATCTTCTCCAGTTATTTATGTATGATAACATACAAAAAAAAAATTACCATATTAACAACTACAGTGTGGTGAGAGCAGGACTATCTGAGTAGCTCTAGTGGCCCAGGGGTCAGTATCCACATCTGATCAGGTTCAGATGCAGATTTTGTACAGGTATTGATACCTGAGCCATATAAGCCTAAAGACTTTCTGTCATGAATATGAGGCTGGAGAAAGTGGCTGCCTGTGCCTACATCTGCACTCCCACTGAGACAAGGTAGAGGGAGAGAGCAAATGGTGCCCTTTCCTCATGACAGACAAGTTAACCACTGCCAGGCATCAGCCAGTGCTGAATGTGGTACAATCGGCAAGTAAGAGCAACCCTCTCTAAAATGATAAAATAGCACAATACCGCTGCCACCACAGAGTTTGCAAGCCCCATTGGAAAAACACTGGTGGAGAAGAACCAAGTAAGCCATTCCTTGGAGGAATAGTCTCAAGTTGACATACTTGTGCAATGAGAACTAGACTTCTGAACAGGAAATCATGCAGGGAGCCAGAGCAAAAGCAAAACTTCTTCCTTCCAAGCAGCTTTGACACATGAATGTGAGTGCTGCTGGAGTGAGACACCTTCAGTCCAGAGCCAGTGCAGGGAAGGAGGCTGGCAAGAGACGTGAGCACCAGGGCTCAAGTGTCAAGCCAGCTGGCCTGGCTTGCCTTCATCCCTAGATTTGAGGCTCTCTCCCATTACACATCCTTCAGTAGCACATGAAGCCAAAACACCATCCCAAAATATGCAGGTGTGCTGAACAGAAGCAGAAAGTGGCAGGAGAGAGAAGGTATTGCAGGCATTGCAAGGAGGGACCACGGTGTGCACTAAGGGACAGCAGCAATACCTCCACTGCTCTTCCATGGGGCTGAAGAGATCATCCTCACCTCCCAAAGCTGGCACTGAAACAGCCCAGAGCCCTGCCCCACCTCTGCCTCTCATGTCAGGTGACCCCACCACACTGCAGTGCCACCCAGTAACTTGGCCATGTCCTGGCTCCTGCCACCGCCTCAGCAGCACATCCAGGAACGGCCACAGCCAATGGCAAATAGCGGTTGTAAAGCAGGGATGTTCACAGACTCAAATTTTAAGTTCTGTCCCTAAAATGAATTGGAAGCATCTGGCTGTTTTGCTGTTGGTGGGTAATGATGCAGCCCCGTCGCAAGCCCAGATGTGATTCTACATTCCTGCAGCTGTTCTGGTGGGAGTTTCAACACCCAAAACATCTGCTATTGGGAATCAGAGGCACGATACTTACATGATCTTTTAGGGCTGTTATTTTTGTGTGTTTGCAATTTTGTTTTGTCCTTTCCTTTGGAAAATACATTCTATTTATGTAACATTGCTTTCTGTTCGTCCAGTAGTGACCACTCCCCCCCCAGTGAGGGTATTCCCACGTAAGGTTGTTCTGCACGTCTGCAGTGTTGTGCATGAAAAGCAGCAGATTCACGTGTCACAAATAAGGTTTATGGGGGCTGAAGCTGCAGAACACTATGGTCTGTCATGTAAATATGTATGTAGGGAGCTGCTAAAATCAAATCATTACTGTCTGCTGCATAAATATGTATCTAGACCATCTTAATAATACAGAAATGTCCATCCATCAGGTAATCACATACTTAGCCTGTGGGAGAAAATGCTGTTTTGAAATGCTGTTTTGACATCCAGTAGTTACTTAAATCCATTTAAAAAAAATCATCAAGGCAAAAGAGATGAGAAGTCCATACTGTGACTTTACAAGGACAATAAATGGAAGATGAAAGCTTTCAGGAGAAAGTGAATTCTGATCTGTGGGGAGGTGGTGAAGCCTTATAATGCCCAGACTTATCTACTAAATTTTGTAGGGAAAAAAACGCAGTGCAACTGGGACCTCTAAATACCAGGATTAATCCTGAAGTGAAAGTTCATTATTATATTACTCAAACCCATTAGAAACAGATTTTCTAATGGAAATGCTGACTTTGCACTGGAACACAAGCAGCCAATATTATAATTTCTTATTTCCTGTTACCATGGACAGTTAATACACTGGAAAGAAACAGAGGACCTGGAAAATTTATACGAGAAACCATGTCATGCCATTTCTTACCTTGCTGTTAATTACAGTTTGGTTCCCACTGCGTGACTTGGCACAGGTTTGCCAGCCCCCTGCATCTGGAAGTCATCCCTTGCCCTCCCACTTCAGGAAGTTATTCCTACACCTTTTAGGTGCTGCAGAGGATGTGCCACCCCACCAAATCTTCTGTGTGCAATCATCGTGCCTCTGGTTCTCAAGTTATTGTAGAGAAGCAAGGGACAGGTGGGCCATGGTGAGGGTCCCAGGACCAGTGGGAGGACCTGTCTGCACAGAACTGGTAGGCAGCACAAAACCCAGAGTAGAGAGGGAAAAGGCAAAATAGGTGGTAAGAGAAGTTGGGGACAACAAGGACAAGAAGACAGAGGTAGCAAAATCATGTGGGCAAGTGTCAAGGAATGAGAAAGTGGAAAGGTTGGTCAGAAAAAGGAAGGAAGGCAGTCTGGAAAACTGCTGCCCTCAGAAACATTGCCTTATTCATTCACTGCACAATGGGGCTGTCTGGAGAAGAGCCACTTCTGGACAGGGTAAGGGCTCCTGGGACAAACTGGGAAGCCTTGAATTATCCGCCCCAGCACAGGGAAGCAGTGAGGTAATGGAGCTGAAGAAGGAGACAGGGGAGTGGAGGGAAAGGCACATCAAAGACATCAAGCAGAAATATTATCTTCTTTTGCAGTATGGGACGAAGCCCCCAGTTCACTTTTCCATGTTTTCTTTGGATTGTTTTCAAGCGAGGCACCCTGGGTTGCTTGCTACCTCTCGAGCAAAGAAACTCCAGCAAAGCAAGCCTGGCTTCTCACTTTGGCATCTCAGTCAGCAGTAATTTATATTGCTGTTCCTCCTTAATAAAATCCATCGTGCACTCCAAAAGAGTAACTAGGACACTTAGTTTTTATTCCACATGCATCTCATTTGTCTTCAGCAGGTTCTTCCATAATCTCATCATTATTGCAATCACCCTCTGAGGACAGCTGACTTGCATTAATCAGCTAGGCCTCTCATCCCTCACTAGATTCTTTACAGTTTTACTGTGCCCTTGGGCATCCTAACTTTACTTGAAAAATTAATAAACCTCCCCTCTCTTATCTTACCTTATTAATGTCTGTCTTTGTAACCCATTATCCCTGCATCTCTTCAGTGACCATTTGAGGATGTGGTTACCACCAAAGGATTGTGCCCTGGTGAGGCAGCACACGAGAGTGCCCTACATAATTGAAAAAAAAAAAAAAAAAAAAAAAAAAAAAAAAAAAAAAAAAAAAAAAGGTGGAGGTGATGAGAGAAATAAGGGAAAAGGACCATGAAAACTTTCAACCAACAGTATTGTTTACAAGGGAGAATAAAAATATGGGAGACGTTAAGAACACAGTATAAACTATTCAGATTCTTCAAAGAGTTCCTTTTTGCCTTATTCCTCATGTCATGTAAGCAGCCCCTTGTCCTGCAGTCCCCCCATGCATACCTCAGATCCCATCCATCCCTTCCTGCTCCCCTTCTCTCTCACGCACCCTATTAAACCTGACTCGCTCATTTTGGATGTTTTGAAATCCTGGTACATTAATCACTTGTGTTTGCACACACTTTATGTGGGTTGTTGGTCATGGTCTGTAGTTATACTGGCTGTCTCCCTTGCTTACTTAAAAGTACAATCCAATTGAAAATAAAGATTTTGCAGGTTTGCTCATTTCACACAGCGATAGCAGCTGGTAAGTGTCTTTTGCAATTCATCAGAGGCCTCCCAGACCACCTGCTCTTGGCATCCTGCAAACAGCTGGCTCTGTGTAAGTACCATAAGCTATTATCTTACTCAATAAATAATGAAATAAAGGAAGAAAGCAGGACAAAACCACGTCTTTGTAAATAACATACATTCAGGACTAGCCATTTCTCCTGTTTCGGAGATGAAGAAAATCAAGTAAGGATCCTTTGCTGGCTTTAGCAGCACTTTAGCATAGAAGATGGAGATAAATCAACACCAATACATAGGGCTCTGTATTTTCTTTCTTTCTTTCTTTTTGAAATCTGCTCTATTTCTGAAAAGGCCACAGGGAGCTTTTATGAAACTTCAGCTAATGTCACCAGATGTCCCACTATTGAGAGGTGACTCTTGGTCTTTCAAAGACTGCCCCAATTAGATTTTTTTTTAATGAACTTTTGTCCTCTCTTTTAGGTCCCAAGAGTAGATACAAGGTCACTTTCTCTTCCCCAATGCTCTGCTGCCCACGAGGCTGCATCCAGGTGTCCTCCAGGCTGGGGGAAGTGCTGGCAGCTTGTCCATCAGGAGACAGGCTGGAGCTAAGGTCAGAAAGACCATGAGCCACTCGAGCTGGAGCATGAAACGCATCCCTGGGAAACAGCTTCAGGGGTGAGAAGGAGGAAGTAGATGATGGGGGAAACAATGCAAAGTATTCCCTCTGAAGACAAATAAAGGTTTTAATAGGAAAGTGCTGCATTTTGGGCACAAAGCCTGTATCTCATAAGGATTTTTATTTTTTAATCTATGAATTCTGTGAGGCACATCTAACAGATTTCTTGCACTGCAAAGAAAGGCAATAAATAAATGCAATCTGTTGCATGAATGATTTATATCAACACAATTTAAATTTAGGGTCTGATTTATCTTATTTTTTTAAACAGCCTCCTGTTTTATGTTTGCCATAAAGTGAGGATATGAGAGGTGGCAGTCAGAGACTTGACTGCCTGAGCAGTGGAGAAAACTGGGAAGTTCAGAGTCTGCCACGGTTTGCAGACACAGAGCTACTCTTTCTCCCGCAGAGGAAAGCCTTGCTCTACAGGCTGCCTCATTCCCTGTAATAGCAGTCCTCCTGTAGGAAGGTATTAATCACTGCAAGAAAAGATACCTGACCCCAGCTCCTGCTATTGCAAGTGAGGATTGGGAGAGGAGTATTTAAAAGCTTGCTTTTAACCTCCTGTAAAAAAAAATACTTGTGATGGTTTTCAAAATAATTATTTCCTCCCTCTTGTGTTGCAACCACCCTATGATATTTGCTGCTGAAACTGCAGACCAAGGTATCATTCCCTCTCCTGAAATCAAATGGAACAGCTGGCTCCAAAATTGGGGTGGAAGGGAGGGATCCCTAGTTTGATCCCATCTGTCCCAGGCAGCACAGCTTCGCTGGCACTGGGATATTTCAGTTTACTGCCCTCGTAGATCAGTGGTGAGTTAATACCTTCCTGACACGGCACACAGCCAGGAGGGGGTGAGGCAGGTATTCTGCCTCAGACAGATGTCTCTGGTGGGCCCCTTAAAATCCTGTGACTGACAGGGCCATGCCATACACTTCTAATGAAACATTTAAATATCCCGGGAAGCATGACAAATGTTCATGACATCCATGCAAGTTTTTCTGTTTCATGGCAACCTTCCTGCCCTTTCAGGTCTCTCCCTCCTCTTGTTTCCAAAAGCAGTCAGCTCCAGAGACCAACTCAAAGGTAAACATGAGATTAAAAAAAAAAGAAAAAAGCAGCCAAGCATGATCTCTCCTTTTGGGAGATGCTGGGGACAAGCAACCACAAATAGAACTCTTGAAATAAACTCTGGTGTGAACAGCATCAGTGGCTGGTTTCTGCTGATACTTTTCTAGACCAGTTTCCAAGCCTACAACATGGCAGATCATCTCTTTGGGGCATTGCTATTCCAGCAGCAGGGCAGCTCATTCAGGGAACATGGTTTTATGGAGAGAACCACTCAACTCAGCCTCTGCAGGTAGTGTTTTCCTGTTAAAATGGGAGCAAAGGAGCAATGGGCTTTGACAACTGACAACAAGCAGTTAGGCTGCTTTGATGAATCTGGTGAGCTCTCAGGAGAAAGAGAGCAGGATGGTTGTCAATGGGATATGCAGAGGGTAGGGTGAAAGATCTAAGTCATTCTCAGATATTGAATGTTTTGTGGCTCCTCTTCCGTGGCATTACGTACTTTTAACACTATGGAGATGAATCCTGTCCTACTGAACAGCATGTGGTATCTTGTGCTTGCACTGAGCTGGAGCCTGAAGCAAAAGCCTAGACCTAAATGCTCCTATATTCTGTGTATGAGATTTTCTTTATGGCCTATATCTTCCAGAGTTTTCTCTTTGTGCCACTAAGCATTTTCTGAAACTTGTGGCTAGAAGCTATAGTTTTTATGATATTTTTAGTATACTGCATGGTTGTTTAAAGTGCACCTTATAAAACTGCAGTCCTCAGCCAGCTCCCTATAAACTGGTTCTGTTTTACATCAGCTGGCTTCAAACCTTCCTTGCCATTTTTCACCCTCCCCTTTTAATAACAAGGCAATCTATAGCAACCATTTCTCTTGCATGTGGTGATGCAGCCTACTCAGAATTCAAGACAGGAGGCTTTTACTTTATTATTTCACCAAGACTAAAATCCTCCAGATACTATTTTCATTTTTAAGAGCAGCCTGGGTAAACACTGAAGATGGAATTAAGAATTTTGCTCTTGACAGAAAGGAGCTTGAATAAAATGAACATGGGATATAGCATAACCTAGCCAAGAACTGAAAAAAAAAATTAGTGATTCTTGATGAGCACAGGCTCAGTCTATCATAACTTCATAACTCAGGCTCCAAAGTCCTGAAACACATGGGCAGTTCAGATCTCATTTCTGGTCTGGCAAATCTGTGGTTGAACTGGTCTTTCAATATTAATTTTGAGGAGTTTGGCTTTGCAGCCAGCAGGTTTTGTTTTTCTATAGAAAGCATGGGTGACTGGCATCACTCAGAGTTTATGAGCTTTGGTTTACATCTGCTCTTCCACAGCAAGGAAGAGATCTGAGATTTAAGTGAACTACCATAAGACCTGCAATGCCATATTTTTCCTGATGATGTTGACTACTTCTTTTTCCATCAGGCCAGAACTATAGTAAGTGTCATCTCCTGTATGATACTGATGTCTCCAATTAAGATGTAGCAATACTTCTATTGGAGACTGCCTAGAATACTCAGCCAAGAGCAGAGCACCACTGAAGCAGGCACATGGCACATATATGTAATAAGAAACTTAATGCTGTGAAAAAATACCCACCAGTGGATCTCATTCATCACTTGTGCACCAGTCTCAGTGGGACTTGTTTTCTGCTTGGATGGGGAACACATGCTTTCAAAACCTCATTAGGGACTAGACTGGGAATGTCAGAAAAAAAGTATTTTTACTCTCTCTATCATGGTTATTGTCGTTATTTTGTTTCAGTGTTATTTTTGCTGAGGGAATGGAGTATCAAACTCTCACTTGTGGAAGTTCCTGCCAGTCTCTTCTGAATATCATATTCCACTTCAGCCCTTCAGTGCTTGCTTGCCTTTCTCCAAGTATCATCATGCACAAGGCAACATGTTTTTCAAGCTGCCTGCATCTGCTGTTGTAACTCCCATACTTTAGTTAAAAACTAAAAGTAAATGGAGGATATGGAGTATCAATGGGAGGTAGCACTCAAGCTGATGGTGCAGCAGTGTTAATTACACAATACTTTTATTGAGCAATTCAGTGGTAATTCTTACTGCTATTCCTCCTTAATAAGATCCATTGTGCACCATAAAATAGTAACTAGGACACAGTTTGTATTCCACATGCATCTCATATCTCTTTAGCAAGTTCTTCCATATCCATAATCTCATCATTATTACTATTACCCTCAGAAGACAGTTGACTTGCATTAATCAGACAGGCTGCCATTCCCTTGCCAGATTTTCTGCAGTTTTATTGTGCTTTTGGACATTTTAATTAACTTGAAAAATTAATTAAAAATCTTACCTTATTAATATCTCCTACCTTCCTCCTACTCAGTAATCCATTATCACTGTTTATCATCACTGACCATTCAATTCCAGAATGGTCTTGTAATGGGAGAGCACACCAAAATGCCCAGCTAATGCTGAAATGATGGGGTGACTCTGAGACATCCTAAAGTGCTCAATTTTTGTCTTTTACTTAAAGTACATGACTGTCAGAGAAGTGAAACCAAATGGCTAGAGCTCATGAAAGACAATTCCAATTCCTTCCCACTCACAATTCATCATAAATGCTCAGATCTTTCTTCCATGCTTGTACAGTTGGTTAGAAGTTGCCAAGGAATGGATTGAAGGAAATGAAACTAAAGCCAACTCATTTAGAGATGCCATGACACATCCCTGAAACTGGTCACCAACCGTACTAGTTACAGTTTTACAATGTTCTTTATGAAAAAAAGAAAATTAAACAGAGAGCTATAGAAATTAATAAGGACTCCATGGAAATTACTCTTAAAACATATACAGTTTAATAGAGAAAAAAACCTTCCTACTGGTATTTTTAAAATAAGCTTCAGAACTCTGTAAAGAACAGTTGCCTCAACATGAAATTCTTTAGGGCAGTTTAAAATTCACAAGAGGTTGCAATTTTTTGTACAGAAAATGAAGTGCTTTTCAGAAAGGTGGTTTTTCATACATTTTTGTCTTTTGTGCCACACTTCTGTCAATTGCCCAGCACTATTAATATGATTAAATCATGATTACATTGGCATGAGCAGTTCCACTGAACCAGCTAGACTAACAGTAAAGAAGAGCACACCATGCCACAGGGGTGCACAGGCTTGTCCTCAACACTTCCATTGGATGTGCCAGCTGGGATCTCAGCTCTTCAGTTCATATACAGGGTGATGCCCAGAGTGAAAGATTTGGAAATAAACCAGCAGATTTTTGATTCAGTGCACCATTATATTCAATTGCCTCCTTTTAGTCACCATCCAACCAGATGACAGTGGAGTCACTACAAATTACCTCAGCTTTTAAACTTACTCAATGTTTTATCTTGATCTTCTTTTAAGGGCCAAGACACACCTGAGCCAGTTCCTCAGGTTTTAGGAATGGGAGTCCTCAAGCTGCTGAAGTGATGGATGATCACTTACCTTGGAAGAGCTCATCTCCCTTTTCCCTGGGAAGGAGAAAGACAGCACCTTTTACTGTAGTCATCCACATAGGGTCATCCATATGGAAAATTAAGAAATAAAGCCAGGTTCCTACAAACATCATTTGTGTTGCTGAACATCTTCCACAAAGAAATGGGGCCTGCTGGAAACCTGGTGAGATTTGAGCTTCACTTTCCTAACAGTAAGGAAAGCTTGTCCCATGGTAAAAGCGTTTGGCTTATGGCTTAGGAGATGTGGGTTATATTCCACTCATGGGTATCCTCTGTGTGCAAATAATTTAGATATTGTCTGTCACATTGCTCACCTGTAGTCAGAGCCATGTAAGCAGCTATAACTAACACTATTGCTCAAGAGAGAGAAGTAAAAGCAGGGGGAAAGTGAACTGATTGTTGAAAATTTAAACCAAAAAGAAGTTATTTATTCCCAACAGATAAAATATAAATATTCTGAGCAAGCACCTGAAACTCCTCCCAAACACGACAATTCCAAGAGATCTCCATAAATAACAATGATCCAAGAAAGAGATACTCAAACTGCCCATAGTCTTAGTCATTCCAAGAACAAAGAATCTGGGTTTTAATTGCTGTCTGTTTAACAGCAAAGGCATTCGCCCACTTTTCATCCAAGTAAATATACACTTTACCAGAAGACAAAGGAGTGACCAGTATGCCTCAGTTCCTAACAAAAAGCACTTTGAGGTATTTTAAAGCCACACATCCTACCACAGGCAGGAGAGAGGCTTATGAATTATTTAGTAACCTTAGGCCTTTCAAAAGGAGAAGAAACTCATTGCCCAGTTTCATGGGGCTTAGATGAAGTTGTGTGGGTAGGAGTATTAGATATTTATTCACCATGGACTTTGATAAATAATTTACAGTTCAACTGCGACTAATAAGTTTGCTGAATGGTGAAATCTCTGCAGTAAGCAAATAGAAATGTTTCCTCTGTCAACTGCCCAGGTGAGGACTCAAACTCATCAAGGGAAACACAGGCTGCATTTTGTAAAAATCAGCCAGGTAGCCAGAAAACTTCATGGCAGTGGACAAAAGTATTCTGCTTCATAGTTATCATTATGGAGCTAGTCTTACCTAGGTGTGTGGTAAAATACAAGAATTATTAATATAAGCCTGTATCACTGAATCAGATGGGCCATCTGTTCAATACCACAATGATCCCCACACAGAGGTGTCAGAGAGACAAAAAAAAAATCTTGTTCTTACACTGAGCAAGGGAAAACATGTGAATGCTGCTCCAAACCCAGTCAGAGCACTTTAAGCCATGAGTGCAGAAGGGAAGGGAGTTCCCCACTAACGCTGCCGAATGTACAGAGGCGGAAATTATGCTCAATCCTAAATAGTGTATCTTTTTCATTCTTTTTAAATAGATGGCCCAGAGGCCTTCCTTAAACCCCCTGTCCTGCTCTCCTTTTGAAGCAACCCCGTTTATACTCTCAGTTGCCTGTGCACACTGTCAAGCAATAGTGACATCAAGTGGCCTGATCGCCAGCATTTTTGTTTCCCTGCTCATCCCGAAGGCAGATATTGATCGTCATCAATCCTTTGTGTAAACAGATCTGAAATAAATCCAGTATCAGACATTTATCCTGTGGAGGCCATTGCTCATCAGCTTGATTTAAGTTATGTTTATATGTGAGTAAAGTGTGATTTACAAGAGACCTTCCAACTTTTCACTGTATGGTAGTTTAAAAGTTCTCTGTCAGAAATATACCTGTATAATCCTGACAGTAAGAAGATTAAGAGCCACCCTCTCTCATCTGATATATAGCACAAGTAAAGCAATGCAGCAGGAATGAGGATTATTTATTGTTTGAATTGCATGAATGCCTAGTATCCACCGGCAGAGATCAGGGCTATGTTGTGCTTGGCACTGCAAACACATGAGGAAAAATGTTCCAGCACCAAGAGACCTTGGAATCTCCCCAATGAGAAATGAAAAGGGCAGAAGCAGTCAGAAGGTGGGAAAGCACAAATCTATGACGAGGCGAAATGCAATATAGTAGTGTAGTCCTGCCCCAACAGGTCCTGAGGAACAAGGAGGCATAAAACCCTTTTGTATGGTGACACAACCCCTAAAAATATGAAGACAGTTGTGATGGCAAAACCATCACTGTTGGATGGAACATTTTTCTCCATGCTCTTCAATCAGTAAGTGTGATGGTGTATGTAAAGTATATTTAACCACACATTCAGGGTTTCCAGAAACCTTTGGATTTGAGCAACATTGGACAAGGCGAAAAGCAAGTTGAGGAAGGTGACAAATATCATGAGCATACCAGCTTTAACCTAGTAATGGCAAGCATAAGATCATGGAAAACACAAGAGAACTTGAATAAAAAAGATGAATAAGGGTGGTAAGAAGGAAAATGGTACATGATCAGGGATGCTTTTGCCTCTCATATTAAAGGTAGTGATCACAGCCATATGCTAGCACAGTCTCTCTCATCTGACTGCAGCTGTCCAACCTCCAAATTGATCACTGGGCACAGCAACCAGGGTCACTGGATCCCTGGTTGCCAGAGGGGCTTGAGGCCTCTGCAGTGCACCTTCAAAGATACTGATAGGCATGCTGGTTAATTGGCACCTGGCACTGATTCCTCATCTTGTGCCAAAATCACACATTGGTGTACAGGTACATCCATAGGAGCACTTGGTTCTTTTGCATCAAAAGCGCTAGAGGAAAGTTTAAGGAGCCAGGCAGACCATGGACTTGTTCTATGTTTCTTTCTGTTTCCTGACATTTAAATAGCCAGATTTCCATTTCCTTACCCTATATGGAGAAGTTAGCAGGTTTGCATACCAGTGTCTACTGGTAGAGCCCATGTATGGGTACTCAAGGCCCTAAGTCCAGCTAAGGAGTGTCTCACGGCACACAGCAACAAGCTGCACACCCAGAGTGACTTGTAGGGCACATGCACAGCACACGTAGTGCCACAGAGGGAGAAAGAGGTGCTGGGAGGCCAGATTACAGGCCCCACCACCCCATGCTGCCAGACAGCACTGGTTATAGCTAAGTACAGGTGCAAGTGAGAGAGCATGTTCCTCACTATTAGTTATTCACCATGTGTGCTCCAACATTCATTAGTCTCCTGTTTAACTAGAGTTATTCAAGTAAGGAGCAGTGACAATACCATATGACTTGTGTGAACACACACACGGTGAATAATGAATAGGTGATATCCAAAGTGAACTTCTCACTGGACTGAAAATGCTTCAACCAAGCTGTTTAAAAAATACTTATAACAAATACTTATTAAAAAATATTCCCATTGACAGAAATTGAACCTTGTCGAGGAATAACTGAGGCACACACAGAAGAAAAAAACACACACCACAAGCCCTGCAATATACTCAATTTACTCACTGTGAATAATCTCAGTAGGCTCTACTTTCCTGCAACTATGGAAATCCTCCCTTGGATCCACAAGAGGAGGAAATACAGCTTTATTATTTACACACTATTCTTTTTTCATTGCTGTTACAGCTTTTTGTAGTATTCTAGACAGTGGTAGTACTGAAATAATTTCCTCTGACAGCAGACTGTTAAATGGAGGCACAGCAGAAAAGTAGGACAACGTTGCAGCCACACAGGGGCTCATTCACCCTTTTGGGTTTCAAAGGGAGGGATGTTCCTCCCAGTAGCAAGCTGCCCAAATAGGATGCTAGCACTATGCAAAATGAATGGAGATTCCTGGGCACAGACTCGTTCCATCATTTAAGTCTATAAGGGGATGACATTTACTCTGGCTTTCTCATGTTAGGTTGTCATATCATGTTGAATTCAGTACTCAACCCCAAAATGAGTGGTGGCAGAATCAGAATGGTGAGACAACTAACAACGAAGGTTACATGAGCTGGAAGTTATCTCTTACAAAGCAAAAAATAAAAAAAAAAAAACCACCCCCACACACCAAAAAAAAAAAAAAAAAAAAAAAAAAAAAAAAAAAAAAAGGGAAGAAACTCCCAAAAAAAACCTAGCTATATATCTTGATTTTTATAACAGGTATGGTAGGCAGATACTTACAGACTATGCATGAATGCATAGCAACTTGAAAACTGCCCCAAACAGCCAAACAGCTTCAGGGATCTGCTTAGGAGAAACTAAGGTGTAAGACTTACAAAAAATCAGAACCTTAACACTTCTGAAATGGTTGCATCTTCTACTTTGTATTCTGCCACAAAGTGCTACAAGTCTTGAATTATATCACAGAGACAAGGTGAAAGTGAGGACCTGTAGCCATAGCTTGATCCTAATGTAAAGCTTATCTTGCCTCACCAGAATGATCCAGGATGTTATAAACCAAATTTTCACATCCTCTGCCATCTGGCATAGCACAGAGCATCATCCTTGGAAAATATATAACCCAGCAGAACTAGAAATATATAGACCCAGGATACAAAAAGAATTTGCCCTTTGCAATCATGATCAACTTTCATTCTTAACACACCACTTTGGTCCATTTAATTTCATATTGCTCTGTTTTGTTTTCTGCACAGGAGCCATGGGTAGAGCTGCAGATAGAGAGGGAAAATCCCAGGGCTGTGTTAAAAAAAATTCCAGATGTAAAGCAAAATGGATTAATACACTTTTCTACAAAGTGGTAAAATGAAAACACATCTGATGGACTTCCACACAGTTTGCCTCAGGCAAAGAGCATTCCATTAAAATAAAAATACATTTGGTTAGAGCAAATTAAATGTTCCCAAGAAGGAATAGTTTGAGGTCAAAGGTGAAGCCACTTTACTTGCACACATGTTTTCAATCTGTTTGACCTCTGTGATCAGCAAAGCTCAGATGTGCAAAGGGGAAGCAGCTTAAAAGAGATTGGGAAGAGTAAAAAAAATAAAATACAAAGAAATGCATAAAAGATCTGCATAATATAGTTGTAAACTCTCCGTACTAAACAAGGAAAAGTTGTGAGGAGTTTTCTGTGATCCTGCTCGGGGTGATAAAAGACCTGGAAGATCTTGACCATATTGCAGAATAATGTTTCTTCTCATCAGCTGAGACAGAAAGAGTATCTCTCAAGCTGTTGTGGCAGGGGTTTGTGTGCCTGGTGGTGAATAGTCCTGAAAGGACTGTAGGGAAGTGGATCAAAAAGAAGAAAAAGAGCAAGTGAAAGACTTTCTGTTGAACCAGTGCTCCATTTCATGCACACTTCCCAATGAATGTGCTTCGGATTCTCTCTTGCATTCAAATTTTTGAGGCAGGATTTTTGTCCCATAAACCGGGTGATTTGGGCAATCAGGAAGAGGACAGAACACTGATATTTTTCTGCGTGGCAGCTTCCAACACAATTTTTGCTGTGGCTTAAATCCACAAGAGAAGTACACGTCCTGCCTCTTTTATGAGGCTAACATGACGTAAGGTTTTACTCCAGCACTCTGCAGTGTCTCCTTGGCACACATGAGGGACAGGTTGAGCAGGGGCAGGGAAAATAGGGTTGTGTGTTTTGCCTCAGCTTCCTCCTCTCCCTCCTCTCCAGATACCAGGAGTCAGAGTCTTCATCAGCACAATGTGAATGTTTTGAACTCACTCTCAATTATGTCCAAAGAAGAGCAAAAAAGCCAAACCAACCTCAGCTAAGGTTTTCCTGCAGTCTGCTGACTTCAGCTTATATAGCCCATAATGCTGCGAACTACAGACCCTTTTATTGCCAGCCATGGGTTTACAATGCCTGCTAACGCTGCCTGTTCCCTGCACTGCCAGCCAGCATTTAACTGGCTTTCCCAAGTAGCTTTCCTTTCAGCTCATGCTTGAGAGACGAGCCTCTCAATGATGGCTGTGCCTTGCAGCTGAGCCTTAATCAGGTCAACAAGAATGGATTTTGCTCCACACTCCCAATGGAAGGCTGTCACATGAGCATGGACTAGAAGACCCCAGATCTTTTGGACAAAGTAGACTTACCTAAAAAAGGCCATTGGTTTGTTAGATTGCTGTTTCAAAGCCAGTCAATTCAGCTACTCAATCTTTCACACCTTACCTCTTTGCTATGGGTTAGCAAATACATTGGCCCCTCTCTGTATGTGGCAGCTGTGTTACTGCCTATATTGCTGCAGGAAAGGAGGTGCTTCACATCTTTCCTAGATTGTTACTGCAGATTGATCCATGCAGAGTGCTGCAGCTGCAGGTTGCAGCCCTCGTGGCTCACTATCCACCTACACTCTAGCGAGCACCAGTGTGGCTGGTGCATCTGCTCTGCAGGGCCCCAGGCTCAGCTGGGGGGCCTGGAGCTCATCTGAGCTTGGAAGGTTTGAGTGGCATTTCCACAAGGACTTTCAGCATTCTTTCTTCTCTTCAGCTGCTGCAAAGCAACAGATAATCACAAATGCATTTTTCAAAAGGAGATTGTGTCTGCATCTCTACTAACTCCTGATCAAGAACAGCAGCTCTGTGTTTGCCACAAATTCATGTTCTCACTGCTCCTGAAATCCCAAAGCCAGTGTGAATGATAAGACCTGAATAAAAGCCAACTATACAATATGGGTTAAAATCAGATGAAAATCTGGAAGGAAGTGTTCAGAACATGCACAAGGTTCTAACATGTTTCAGCTGCAAATCAGTCCCAAACTTCTGACCAAAATTAACCCTGCTTTGAGTCAGTCCCAAAGCTCACACTCCAGAGCTTTGGGGTGGTGGGGATCTTGAAATCAGGCTTAAATCATGTGCAAGATCAATGCTATTTACACCTTATTCTATGGCAGCAACACATCCAAAAGGGATTTGCTACACCTCTCAGAGTAGCCAGGATCTGGGACATCAGCTTTTTTATTAACAGGCAAGCCTGTGCCATGTGAGGAACAGCAGAATTTACACTTGCCATCTGCAAAATGAATTACCTGTTCCAGGCATCTGCAGCTTCATAAATTATAACACAGTGTCAACAGTGCACCTGTGAGGAGATTTTAGACAACAGGAGCAAAGAAACTGCCAGTGCACCAAGGGGATGCACCGGCGGGAACGCTGGGAAGGCATTTGGC
Organism: Zosterops lateralis; assembly: GCF_965231275.1. Classification (NCBI taxonomy): domain Eukaryota; kingdom Metazoa; phylum Chordata; class Aves; order Passeriformes; family Zosteropidae; genus Zosterops; species Zosterops lateralis. Next base: position 106,196,915 of record NC_139762.1, on the reverse strand, counting down.
TGCTACCTCCTTCAGCTTGCCCGAGCTTCTCCCTCTTGCATGCCCAGCTGCCAGCAGGTTTGCAGCACCAAGAGTCACAGAGAGTGCACACTTTCATCAGCCTTTTAAATGCCGGGCTCCTCTCTGTAATTAGGTGTGGGGATGAGGCTCTGCTTGGCCTTCCTCTGTGGTACCCCTTGAGCACGACTGGTGAGGGGCCCTTGGGGGAGAGGGGGCAGGCAGGGGGTCTGGGGGCTGGGGTTTTGCATGTGAGATTAAGGAATGAAGATCCCGTTCATTTTGCTTTTATCTGTCTGTGTGCTGTAGCACTGAAGTCTCTGCTCTCCCTGTGTTATATTCAGTGTGTGCAGAGTGACTCATCTGCAAGCACAAATTACCTTGCTAAAGTATTCTTAGGAGAAATAATTAGCCACAAGCACCTCCTCTCCAGCCTCCTGTATGTGCCTCCGGGGACTGGGGCGCTTGACATAAATCATTTAGTCCCGAGCCCTAGCACACACCTTTCCCAAAGGACTCCATAATTGGCAAAGTAGTTGCCAACCGGGTTTAAAGTGATTTGAAATTGTTTTCCATACAGCCTTGCTGATAGCAAAAGGTTTCCCCTTTCCTCAAGCATGAGTTACAGTAACATGATTGGATGTAACCCGTTATTCAGTTCAAGCTGTGATTCTGATACAGTATAGACAATATAAATTCCCCAGAGCTCCGTGAGGCCACCTCAATGGTCCATTTAAGTCCAATTCAATTAGGCTCACTATAGTTCTTAGGATTTCTTAGGTATGTTTGCAGCAGCCTTGGGGGTTTGAATGTGAGAACAGTATTCATCTAGGAGTTTTAAATTAGGTCTCAGGTGTCATCATTCTAAATGAATTATTACAGTGGTGTGTTCATGCCATTACAGGTAAGGTTATGTTAGTATCTCCACTCAGCCATATTAATGCACTGAGGGCTGGAGCTTGGTATGTAAGGTCCTTGCCTTACAGTGTCTGCTTTAACCTCTTCCTCAAAATAATCGGGCTGCCAGGCACTGAACTGTGTTTAAAATACATGGAAATTGGTTGTTTACTTTCAGTTTCTGACTGATTGTCAGCAATGTGAATTAGGGGGTGCTGTTACACCGCAGCACTGCCAGCGCACTTCCCTCCACAGAGAGCTGGGGGAAAGGGGCCTTGCCCAGCCTGACTCACTCTCACTTTCTATGGCAAATAGGTGTGCAGAGAGGAATGGCATCCTGGGATGGACAAGGTAACAGAGGAAAGACTACAAACCTTGCTTCTGCCTTTCTTTCAGCTGTTGGATTTGGGAGTCCTGGTTTTGCTTTATTTCCCTAGCCACAGCTCATGGGGAGGGAAACATGAAGACATGCTTCATTTTGCCTTCCCCAACCTTTCTCTGTTTGTGTCTACATCTGATCTCCCTCTGGTATTTAACACTCCTCTCAGTGCTTTCAGGAATGAGTGTGGTGAGAGAAGGGAAGCACTTCAGCAGCCCAAATGGCCCCTCCATATTTCATGTCTACAGATGGACACCATTTGGTTCCTATAACAAGGCAATGCAAATACCAGCTATGTAGATGAAGCTTACTTCAAAGAAGGAAAAAAAAAAAAATAAAAGAAGAAGCAGAGAAGATGATTAATTTTTAGCAGGGAACTGTGAAAGCCTAAACTGGCATTTGGATTGAATCCTGAGACTAGATTTAAAGGTCAAAGACAACATGTCTTTATTGGCCTATATGTTTAAAATATTTTCATTGTTTTACTCTGGTCCCATCTAGTGGCTCCAACAGCAAGTGGGAGACCTTCACTCTGTTGCTGTATTAACTGGAAAAGCCACAGTCCCACTAAGGCTAAACAGAGAAGGGACAGGGGATATTTCACAGGTGGAGACCTGAGAAACAAAGCAATCGGTTGGTCTTTACATAGTTTCACACCAGCTGTCAGGTCTCCTGGATCCAAGCCTCCTGAGACCCATACCGTACTTTGTAGAGGAGTATCCTACTTCTCAGAGCCATAACCTTTTCTGATTGTTTCTATCCTGGAAATTTCACTTAGTTTATCTCCACTCTGATTTGCTACATCTTGCCCCTATGCTCTTGGGAGAACCATGTCAATATTTTGCCTGTGTTATGTAGAGGAATAGTCAGAAGGAAAGACTCAAAATCTTTCCTCTGCTCTCTGTCATATCTTTGCTAGGGCAGACTGTAGCCCTAAGGTCCTTCCAAGATCAAATAAATGCCTCCAGGAAGAAAAGATCAAAGGAGAAAAAAGCTTAAGAAGTCACTAGTCTGGGTATTTCCTTCTATTAGAGTGGCCCATCATGATTCAAGCAGTCTCCTGGGTTATAAAAATTATGAGGCAAAGCACATTTCCCTGGGGACAGAGGCCCCCAGGTGTGAGAGAGCATCTGTAGGGCAAATCCACACTGGCAGGACTGACTTTTCTCACAGCCATCTAGAAGAGAGTCAGATCTCAGCCACAGGCCAAGGAGCAAGATTAGTACCAATTATTTCCCAGATTCTCAGCAGAGCCTCTGGGCAGTGCAGCACTAGCACAAGCTTCTGGGTGTCTTACAGCAGGGTTTTGGCTGAGCACAGAGACATGGGATCCATGAAGGTCACTGTTCCTCCAAAGGCATTTGGAGCACATGCTGAGGAATGGCTCTGCTGTTTCTGAACCTGAGTTGGAATATCCTGACTGTCTTATTATGCCATAGGAGCTTCTTTGGGGGATTAACACTAACTTGGGGATACCTGCACTGTGTATAGATGACCACTTAACAAAATATATTAGGTCACCTGCTAGGTGCTGGATGTTTTAATTCATTTCCTTGTAGCCAGCTTCAATTTTTAATAGTAAGTTTTGTCTGCATTTTTTCTTGGCATCACTCTCACTTCTTTTAATACTGCTACTATTAAAGTACAATCAAGGTCACTTCAGAGTGTCACTCCTGGGACTATCCTTTGTTTGCAGATACCCAAGGGAATTAGATCCAAATTACTGAGTCACATATGAAAATATCTTATTGAGTCAAGGCTTCAGTGAAAGGGAATGTGATTAAAAAAATATCTCCTAAGGAACAAGGTTGACGTGCAACTTTTTACCTTGTTTACCAGAACACTTTTTCTGGGAAAGCCTATGACTTCCTGAAGTTTTATTTAAGTAATTAATTATACAGATATATTTTCTTTCCATTTAACCAAATTCTTTTGCTAGAAACTTTTGGATGTTTAATCAAAGAAAACTTAGGAGAAGAAAAACAGATGCCCGGTTTATATCTTAAGAAAGGTAGGACATTTCACAGAAGACAAATCTTAACATCCCTACAGTGCTAATCTAAAGCCAGACAGTCAATTAGGACAAAAAAAAACCTTCCCTAAAACACAAATGCTCAACAGCTCTGTTTTGGACTCTCAGATCTAGGAACCCGTCTTCATCCATGAGGAGCTTCTGTTCAACACAAGTATTGGAGAGCAGGAAAAGAGAAGTAAAATTCTTTTGCTTTGTCTCTCTGCTTGTCCAGCCTTACAGCCCGCTTCAGCCTAAATGCTCTAAAGAAAGCAGAAGTATTCACAGGTTTGCCTAACATTGTACTGTCTGCAATCATCCTCTCTGGACAGACTCACTGCTCTGGGCTCACTGGTTTTTGTCAGATGTTGGGAGCACCTGAGGACGCTTCCCAGCTCCCTAACTGGGCAGCCCAGCTGCTCATCTCGGCAAGACTTGCCACATGCTGCTTTCCACACACCCTGCCTGCCCCAGGAAGGGAGTGCAGGCCGGGGACAATGTGCTTTTCCTGGCTCCCTTCCTGGCATCCTGCAGCTCAGCCCTGATGCTCTGCAGGTCCACAAGATGCAGCCTTCTTGTCCTGGCTGGACTCCCGCTGCCCTCAGACCTTTGTATGCAGAAAAGATATTAACTCTTGACTGTGAGGAGGCTGAGGTACTGCAAGGGACTGTGAGAAGTTGTGGATGCTCCATCCTTGGAAGTGTTCGAGACCAGGCTGCATGGGGCTCTGAGCAACCTGGACTAGTGGAAGTTGTCCCTGCCCACAGCAGGGGTGTGGGAATTAGATGATCTTAAAGGACCCTTCCAACCACCATTCCACGATTCTATGAGTCCAGGAAATAAGCAGCCACAGGAAATGTCAAAGACATTCTAAAGCTACCACTGAGGGATCCTGCTAATTTCATCACTGTTTCGTTGCATCATCAATAAGTAGCTATTATAAGTACCGACACCCATAGCATCCATACCTCACCCTCCCAGAATCCACACGGACCTTTTGCGTGAAGCTGCTCGAAGCCACTCAAAGCAGCAGATCCCGCAGTGGGTGTGAAAATCCATGTTCGGCCACCCCACAGCTTCCATCGCTCCCCCCACCCAGTGCCTTTCGGAGGGTTTCCGCGGAACAACAGTGACACCCAGTGGCCGCAACCACCCGGCCCAACCGCAGGATTCCTGCTGGAACCGCTCGGGAGCATTAGAGGTGCTCTTGCCCTCATTAGGGGGATAAAACCCGGCGTGCGGAGAGCAGCTGTGCGGCTGGTGAGAGCGCAGCCCTGAGGGACACGCGGGGGCAGGTCAGCCAGGGGAAATCAGAAACTGTCCGAAGAATGAGGGCAGAATGAGGGGGAGACAGTATTTCCGACGGGGAAGGTCATCTCTGTGCTCCCCAAAACCACAAAAGAGATGGGGAGTAGCCTCACATGAGTGAAATTGTCCTGGTGGTGTTTTTCCATCTCCTTGCTTCAAACCTCCCAATTATGCCTGTAAATCATCCAGCTACAGTCAAGGGACTAAAAACAAAAACAAAAACAAAAACAAACAAACAAACAAACAAACAAAAAAAAAAAAAAAAAAAAAAAGAAAAAGAGGCAAATGCTGTGATTCTCCTGATATCTGCCCATCACTGGAACCTTGGCTCCAAAATAGTGAGTGCAGGGAAACGGGCAAAATCAAAGGGTCAGTGATGCTGCAACCTCTCTGACTTTTCTCCCACAACAGTCCAGCTTTAGTGTAAATGATGACAATAGATACCCTTAAAAAACTGACCTGAGGCTAAGTCTGCACTGGAAACCTCTATCTGTGGAACCACATTGGTTTAAGCAGTGACATTTTTATTCCTGTTTTTTATTCCTGGTAAATCCCTAGAGCAGGATTAGCTGTACTAGCAAAAGTTCCTGTGAAGGAGTGATGGCAGGCGAGTTAACAGGCAGTAGTCTCGGCTCACTAGCAGTGCCTGGGGCAGCCCTGGCTCAGCCTCAGTGGCCTTTCCTGCTGACCCTCCTCCCTCTGAAGCTCAGCCCTTGAGCTGTGGCTGTGCTGGTGGGCTCTGCGCCTGCGCCAGATCAGCTCTCCTGCTACAGAGAGACCCTTCATCATCACCCCTGCCTCTAAGATCCCTTATAGAGTAGCAGCCCAGTATTTCCAAGAATATGCATTTACTGGCAATAGAACCGATTACAAGTGCTGCAAGGTAATTTGCCCCAACTCCTACACCAATCTTTCCTCTCATAAGAACTACAATAGTAAAAAAATACTCAGTAGGTGGAAAAATGCCATCATAAAGGAGGGAGAAGGGCTTTGTGCACCTGAGTCACTCCTTGTGCATTGAATATGAAGGACTGGAGTAACTACATGAGAAGTCACTTCCCAATTTCATTATCCTTGACTGCACCGCAGATATCATAACTCTAACATTTAAATAAGTTGCATGGATGCTGAGAGAGGAATCCATGACCCATGAATGTTGAAAAGTGGTTTCTTGGTCCCTGAGAGGAAAAAAACTCAGATAATTAATTAAGGTAAATGGTAGCTTTACTTCTACCTTTCCCAGTTGCTCCAGGGACATTCAGGATTATCAGTGAATTGAAAAAAAAAAATCAATAACTAATTGAGAAGTAAGCATTTGTTGTTACATGTCATCCCCTGCAACCTCAAGCCACAGAAGGGGAACCCTCTTCTTTTAAAATTGCAGTGCCTCAGGCCAGTTTAAGACATTGATAAGACTTTAGTAGACCACCTCCACCTTCCACATGGTACATTTGAGGGAGGATAGAAACTCTACAGATCTCCTGCTGGAGCCGTTCACAACAGTGCTTTGGACACCCTCCTTGCTCCAGCCTTGCTCCAGCCCTGCTCGTGTCTCCTAAGCATCAGTTTCTTTCTAGAAATACTGGAAGAGGTTTCCTCAGTAGAAGTGAACATTTTGGGGATGCCATGGGCACGTGGGCAGAGCTGGACCTATCCTGGATGAGACAGCACCAGGACAGATGCCTCTTCTAGAGGCAACTCCCACTTCAGGGAATACATGCCACTGATTTCATGATGATAAAATTACTTTTTACCACTGCCACTGTCATAGTTACCATTGCTGGCTGCCCTGGCATGCAGGCAGAGGGATGTGCCCCTGACCTCATCATGGAGCTACTCCCATTGCAGAGCACCCTCAAATTTCCATGTATGGAGGCTGAAGAGTAGGAGAACAGACTCTGCTTTTCCACCCCTCACTTTGCAGCTACAGTAAAAGGTGGACTGCTCCAGTCTGAAAGCAAAAGCTTTCTCACACAATTTTCTTGTTTAACAGTGTTGGCTACTCTTCTGTCTTCCATCCCCAAGCCTAACAGTTTAAAAACAGGGAAAAACCCCATGGGAAACCAGCTGCTGCTGGAAGTGCAGCAGCTCCAGCGAGGGGCCCGGGTCAGCAGCAGTGGTGGTAACACGCCAGGGCCCTGGGGCCAGGGTACAGCTGTCAGCACAAGATCTGGGTGCCAAAATTACACCAGCACCTCATTAACCTGGAGAGGCAGCTCTGTGCAGCAGAGGAGGCAGGGATGGCTGAGGAGGAAGAGGCCAGGCTGCTGCTCGGGTGTCAAAGCACAGGCAATAATTGACAGCTACATGCTGGCAGGCAGCACTGAAGGAGAAATCTGTATACTTGTCCTCCCAACATGAGGAAAGAGCTGCATGGTTCTCTAACAACCTCATTTCGGCCTCATCTTCCTTTTCATGTGCATAATAGCTACCAGCAGCATCTCCTGTCAATTGCTGACAAAGGATCCCACCTGGCACTGTGCAGATGCTGCCTCATGAACAACAGGCCACCAGGAGAGAGGTGTTGAGCATTGGAAGATTTATAGGAATCAAATTCTTCTCTGTGAAAGAGAAAAAATGTGGGTGGCAAGAACAAAAAGGATGAGAATAGAAAAAAAAAAAAAAAAAAAAAAAAAAAAGAAAAAAAAAAAAAAAAAGGACAGGGAGGAAAACCTGCTGTGGGGAAATACAAGAGGAAATACAGGAAAGAAGTCAGTGGCCCAACCAGACTGGCATGGTGAATTTGGTCCCCTCTTTTTCTTTTAAACTGTGTCAGGATTTTCAGTCATGGATACTGCCTTCAGATGGAGGTCTGCATTTGCACAGATAGTTCCTACAATTCTTTTTAACTCATAAAGTTTCCAAGTAGTTGTCATTTCCCCTCCTCCAGGAAGGGCCAGTAAAGGTAAGAGGAAATTCCCATGCTGTGATATTTTACCCAGTTACTTCTTAATCCTTCCTTTGTATCAGTGTAAGTTCCAAAGATGCTTTTCCTCACCTCTACGTGTCAGTCAGGTGTATGGTATCTATGAACACAGACACTACTCTACAATTTGTCTTCATTTTTCACCTTTTTGTTTTGTGGAGGCACAGCTTCTCTTGCTCACCTGGCAAACTGAGTCATCTGACATTACATTTGCACTTTCCCAGAGGCCAGCAGGCTTCAGCTACTAAGCCATCATCATCCAGCCTCCCCCTATGGGCATAATATGCTAATTTATACCTACAATCAAGCATCTGTGATACCATTTGTGCTGCAGATACTGTGGAGGGAATTGATGGTTATTCAGATCTTGTGTTAACTGAGGAAAAACTGATTTATTTCCCCACTGAGTGGAGCAGTTACTAAAACCAGTGTGGATGAACTCTGCTTTTTCAATGTGCCTTGGCTGCATGCTAATAGTTTGGAGTCTAGGTGACTCATTCGTTGGAGAAACTTTGCTCTCTGAATTATTCACTTATTCAGCCTACTAAGCCAGATAATAGGAGATGGCAGAGCCCTTCCTCATTTCTCAGAGGGTATATTAATATCCTTTAAACATTCATACTCTGCCCAAATATACATTTAAAGATATATTTTTGCCTGTGTTCTTGATATTTTTTTATTCTAACTTCACTTGTACCATGCACATTTGTCTGGGAATAGAGCCATGCTTCCATACAAAGAAAGTAGGCAGGTTCCCTTTTTTACAGAGGTGACTTATGTGTGAAGATGTTCAGCATTTATCACCTGTGAGGGGAAACACCACTGCCCTCTTTCCTGTCCTATTGTCATTGTCTATATCTAAAGTCATACCTAAAGACTTTTTAAAACACAAACTCTATATGAGTGAATTCACCATCATTTACATAGATTCCAGTAGTTTTTCTCTGAGATAAAATCCAAGATGCACATTACTTCTTGTGTGTATTTAAAACAGATTTCATTACACCTTTCTAGCTGTCTACCTTTTCACTTACACTCATCCCCATTTCAAATTCACCTCCTGTCTAAAAGTCCTTTGCTGTACCAGGGCCAGGCTCCCTGAAACTGCAGACCCCTTCTGCCTGCTCTTGTTTTTCTAAGGGCCCTGCTTCTCTGTCTGCTTTACTTCCCATTCAAGCTACAAGAATCAGATTAACCTGCTCCTCCCTCCTCTTTCCTTTTCACAATTTCTTCTGTGCTGATCCCTCCTCCTGGATCACAGCCTCCCCACCACAACACTGGTCACTCATTGTGTCCCCAAGCTGTTCCCAGCTCCTCCAGCAAAGATGAATCACCAAAATCATGGCATCATAGAGATTCAAGCCCCATAGGTGAGCAAAGTACTGGAAGGCCCTGCATGCTGGCAGGGATTTCAGCATTGCTATTGCCATTATCTATATATCACCACATGATTATTTATCACCATGAATTCTGTTAATGAGGAACAATACTGAGTCCAACAACTCAGATGAGATAGGTGTGATCCACCATCCTAGATCCCTGTTCAAGACTCATTTCTTCCAGAATCTCTGAAGACTGATGAGAAGTCACGGATGGCTGAGATGCTTTTAATGTACAAATTTTATTTCATTCTGTTGTGTATCAAGGCTGGTAACTCCTTTTCAGGCAAGAACCAGATCATTCTGTGATTATAAAGCACCTAGCACAGCTAAATCTCAGCCCAGCTTGTCTGTCAGCCTCCAGTTATGCAAATCATGATAATATCTGATTGCATGCCTCTCCATTTGTTCCTCCCTCGGGGCTTCCAATATGAGAAAGTCAATCAGGGACCAAGTCACCCTGTGCATTGTCTATTGCAACAGACTCCTGTCCCAAGTTCCTCTACAAAATTAATGTAGCATGATAGTATGTAGAAAGTCTTCACTCAGACTTCCTTCTTTTTCCATTTATTGTTACAATAGAAACTTAGCAAGGTCACATGTAATGATAATAATAATGGGATTAAGGGTAATTTCAAACATATATAAGGACAGCTTCTGATCACAATCAGGTGAAACGCCTCTTTTCTCCTGCTGAGGCCTATTTGCTCTGAGTCATTATTTATCTCTGGCTCTTCACAACCCTGCTGTGCTAATACTGTTTCAACAGAGATTTTTAACATTTAATGAAGGCACTATGTTAGATTTTAACCAATTGATTGTTGTATTCTTCATAGCTGAACCTTATTTTTCCCCTTCACTTTTTTTCAGGCAAAGCATTACATTTCATTTCAACTAAGTTGGTTTCTGAATAGACCAGATTTAAATATCTGCAAACTTGCTTGCATTTTTTTTTTCACCTAGGGATAATAAAGCAGCACATGAAAGTCATGTTTCTGAAGTTCATTGCTGGACAACACACTGGAAAAAAATAACATGGTCAGTAATGGGTGAAAGAAATGACACAGTGAGTGCTATTTTAAGAAGAATCAACACTTTCAAGAAGAATAGGAGACCCACAGGGGCTGAGTGTGGCCTATGGGTATGAGCATGGGAGAGAACCAAAGTAATTCCTTCTTGCACAGCCAATGTAAGCCATAGAAATACTCTCAGTGTGTGATTGCACCTTGTAGGGTCAAGAAGCCGCAAAAATCCAATGCATACAGACACTGAGAGAATCTAAAGGAAGAAAAAAGTCCTCTTCATAGATATCCATAGTCCTATGGGTCCATTGTACTGTATTACCTATGCCATCCCTTTGCAGCAGATGAATAAAGAACGGAGAGTGTTAAATTTCCTGGCATCTATTTTAACACATCTTCCATTCTGGGACCTTAATTATATCCAGGTGGTGTCCAGGTGCAGTTGTCTGGACTATCTCCACTGGGCACATTTGCTTGTAGAATAGTCTGGTTAGAGGCTTTTTTGTTTTAGAAAAATGTGTTCTCCTGGTCATTCATTATGGGCTCACAGACTTCCCAAATTTTCCCTATGTCCCCAAACTGAAAAATAGCTAATCAAAGCCATAAATAAAAGAAACCCACTTTCACAACTGCAAATACTTCTAAGTAAGTTTATACAATACATTGAGTATCACTGATTTTTCCAAAATCCACAGCAAGAGCATCTTTTAAAGAGTGCAATATTATTTCTGAGATTAATACAGTTTGGGGTTTTTTCTTTTTTTTCTTGAGACACCAAATTTCACCGTGAATCTAAAAAATACCCTGGACTTTATGAAGCAGTAATATGGAAAGAAAGTGATAATAATAAAAAATGATGGCACCAATATACAAGAAGAGCTTTGGGAGGCAGAAGCATTTTCCAATGATCAGACACTAAACTTCACCACTAGATTTGGTTATACCTTACAATCTCAGAGCTAAGTGATGTCAGAAATGTCGTTTTGGCAAACCCTGACAGTATAGATGTGGGTTGGCAAACAAATGTTTTTAATGGTAATATGGTCTGACAATATCATTAACTGAGATGACCAACACGTATCCTCATCCTCAGCAGCCCTCATTCAGAAGATCACAGTCCAGACTTGATTTGGTTCATATCTGATGCACTATAAAAGACAGATGATTAAAGAAAATACCTTTAAGGAGTTATTACAAACTGTCTCAGCTTAAATTAAATGAGAAACACAGGAAAAGAAGTTTTATAAGTAGAGTCATTAATTTGAAAGAACAAAAGTGCAGGTAAGTCAGCCAAACTAAATATTAAATATAAAGAAAATGTTCAGCTTCCCTAAGACAAAGGTGACCAGCATGCTAGAATGGGAAGGATGAGATAATATCCTGCCTTAAATTAGAAAAGCTTTGCTACAAAATTTTTCAAGTCTGTTAGCAACTCTCTTTGGTAAAGTAATAAGGTTGTGGACAGTGCCATAGGACCAGGGAACAAGGGTATGACCTCCAATTAAAAAGGTGAAAAAATTGACCCATATTTACAGTCTATTAGAGCCACTTGAATAGCTTGCTAGGCTTTAAAATAGTGTTCTGTGGGGAGTCTAATTAATGATGCAGAGGTAAAAGCAATATGGGATAAAATGCAACATGGGTTTACTAAAGGTAGACCTTGCCAGACTCACTTAATTTCCTTTTTTTGAAAAGGGAATGATGAGGGCAGCAGGGGAGGTATTTCCAGTAAAAATAGGGAAGCATTCATGTCTTTGTATGAGGCCCAGGTGATACCATATGGAAAACTGCTACAATCCTGGTCACCCATGTTTCAGGGAGATACCTTCCAGCTGGAAGAGGCACAGAGAGGTCAGTGGGAAGGTTAGGAAAATGGATGTGAGGTATCTGGCTGTTCAGCCTAACAAAGGGTGGCTGACTGGGGATGCGTCTGTGAGAAGCAGCCTGGGGAAAAGAGACCTAACTATAATAAAAAGCACTGGGATGGAACCTATACATACAAAGTGGTCAGAAGTAAATTCAGGCTGGAAGGAAAATGAGCTGCAAAAGCTTGGCACCTCAAGCAAATGTTTCCAACAAAAGTTGTGGTGCAGAAATCTAACTACAACTCAGGCTGAGCTGCAGGTACATGAGAAAGGATGGCCCAACAAAGTGACCAGAGTGTCACTTTGGAGACTCTCAGTCAAGATTTCCTCAGATCCCACTCAATGACTTCAGACAATTGCTATGGTTTTATGTAAAACGCGTGCTCTGAACTAACTTTCAAATCAAATTATTCAAATCAGTTCATGTTAAGAAACTAGCACAAAACTAGCATTGTTACTAATTTTGCTAGTGGCAGGGATTGCTGCTGGCTGCTGACAGGATCCCTTCGGCCACTGAAAGCCCTTGTCTCGTTTTAATGGGCAGGGTGTGATGAGGAGGTAAGTGCCACACTGTGGTGGATCCCATTTTGCTGCCTCAGAAACATTCCCCTCCATTTGAAATCTGTCTTTCTTTAGAAGTCTTTTGCACAGGAAAACAATTGTGGGTTGTAGGACTCTACTTCCTCTGCTTTCACTTCCTTGGAGAATCAGAACTGGCGCACAGAGAAACTACTAAAAAAAAAAAACTTTTTAACTTGTTTACACATTTAAAGTGTTCTCTCTTGAGCTAAATGACCTTCACAGGTCCCTTCCAACCAAAAATATTCTGCAGTTATATGAAATGGTGCTACAGGCCTTGTCAGCCTCCTCTCCCAGCTGATCCCTCTCATGGAAGCTGGAAACAGTTTGGAGCAGAAACACTCCATTTGATGCTGTTAGATATACAGTCTGCCTACAAGGATGGCACTGCAAGACCAGGCCATAAGAAGACTGCTCACAGTATTCCCAAATTCATGAATATTTGAGGGGAAAAAAATTAAACTTTGGGTAACGAATTTCAGTGGCATTGAACACTTTGAGAGGGACATAACATGTAACCAAGTCAGCTTTGAAACCTGCCTGATTTGACACAAACTTTACTGCATGAGGAGGGCCTAATATTTTTTAAAATGTCTGAAGGATGGCCTGAAAATCTGCAGCTAAGCTACATTAAAGGTTTAAAGACCATTTATTATTTTCTACTAATCTAAAATCCTTAAATCACCTTAAACTCTTAGCTCACCTAAGATCTTAAAATAGAAGAACTTAAGCTCCCTGTGTCACTGTATCAAGCATTAATCTGATCAATATTTACTAAACTTATGCAGATAAAAGTCTAGGCTTTATATTATTAAAAAGTTGTGAGGTTTTAGAACTGTCATGACTAAATGTGGCTCTCAGCCAATTTTGCAAAGGCAGTCTGCAGTCATGTGAACATTCACACTTCAGAGACAGTTTATACTCTGTATTGCAGATATCCCTTCAATTTGGGGACCCCTCTTTATCACTTGTGAGATAGGGGGCCACTATAATAAAGAATAATCAGACAATACCATACCAGTTTTGTCTGTTAGACTAAGGAATGCATCCCACAATATTTGAAGTTCGTATGGATAACTCCACTCCATCATTTTGTTGTCCTTCAGTGGGGTTTTAGTCACACATTGCATAATAATCACAATTATTGTGAAACATAAAGAGTGTTTTGATTTGTTTTTCAGATCTTAGAGAATCATTGATGTTGGAATAGACCTCCAAGATCATTTACTCCAAGCTTTGACCAAAAACTATCATGTCCACTAAAGCATACCACAAAGCACCTCATCTACCCTTTTTTTTTGAACACTTCCTGGGATGTGATTCCACCACCTCCATGGTGAGCCTCTTACTATGTTTAATCACTCTTTCAGCAAAGAATTCTTTTCCTAATATCCAGCCTAAACTGCCCCTGGTGCAACTGAGGACATTTCCTCTTGTTCTATCCTTCACTGCCTGGAAGAAGAGGCCAACACCCACATTGCCACTGCCTTAGGTAGTTGTAAGAGCAATAAGGTCTCCCCTCAGCCTCCTTCTCTCTTCCCTCATTTCCAGAGAAACTTAACTTTCCCTACTCAGTCTTAAATGGTCTTTCAATTCCTTTTATCACATCTTTTGTTGCAAGTAAAGGGTAGCTTTGCTTTTTTTTCTGTTCCCTTAGTGAAACCACACAGATGGAAAGATAACTTTGCTTTCCCCAGAACTGAGGACACATCCAGAGCAGTTAAAGATGAGAGTAATAAAAAAAGGAAAGAAAAGAGGCTTTAAAGGACTAGAACCTCATGTTACTGGAGCCATGAACATTAAAGTGGAGAGGGAATTAATGGTTCAGCGGAGAAAATGGGCTGCAGCACCTTCAAATACCCCAAAACTGTAGAGGTGATGGGGCAGCCTAAGCACCCACCCAAAGTGTGTGCTCAAAAAAGGTCTTCTATGCTGACCCTCATCTCTGCTCCACCCTTCCAGCAAGCACCTCAATCACATTCACCCTTGATCAGTAAATAAACCCTTTATAGTCTGGAAACCACTTGTGACAAGATCTATAGTCTTATTTTAGGTATTAAAGAGGAGTAAATACCTTTTGGATATAAATTGGAGCAGGAATTAAGTAAAAGTTTCTAGGTGATTTTTTTTTTCCAAAGCCTGATATTTAGAAACAACAAAAAAGAATCAGAAGACATTGCCCAGCTTGGAACGTGCAAGCCTGAGGAAGATCATAAGTTAGATAAACCTGCTCTCGATGTTTGTCATTAAATGCAAAGATAATTTAGAATTGGAGAGACCCTGCAGGCTGGGCCATCCAAGTGCTGTGCCCAGGGTACCCAGCTCTGGAAAGGAGCTTCCTTTGGTTCTCTGTTGCCCACCTTGCACCTCTGCCCTCCTCTCTCTGGGGCAGGGCATAGCTTTCAAATTCACCTCACAGCTATGCAGCTGTGGAGCTTTTTGCCTCTTAGAAAAGCCAAATTGGAGGCTAAGTGCCCTGAGTGTCAGCAAAGCACAGCTGATGGCAAGAGCCACCAGGCAGCCACTTCTCTTTGCAGGCTGCTGCCCCACCTCAGGCTCAGCTGGAAGCCCTTCAGGTGCCACAGAGGCAGCTTCCCTTTCAATTAATAAATCTGAACTGGGAAGAGCCATGGAGAGGCAGGAATTATTCAGGGCAGTCAAAGGGGACATGGCAAAGGCTAATGGCCTGAAGCGAGAAAGAAAGACAATCCAAGATGAAAAGATCTTAACAGCAAGGTTTGCCAGGAAGCACCCACAAGAACACTTAGAATGGTTATTTTTGCTTTGGGAGGATCAGGGGAAGGAAGGAGAGGTTGCAAAGACTTTAAGTCCAAGAAATAAACAAACACACTCTAAGAATACTAATCACTACAGAGAGACTTCAAGTTGCTCTGCTGTGAGTGAGGTAGTACCCTCTCCACGACCTGGCCAGAAATCTGTATTATCAGCAGTGCAAAACTTCAGTTCACATTTTTCCCTCTCTGCAAAGCTGGCATGTCAAAAATGAGGAAAAAAAGCTCATTTTTTTTAAATGGGCAATCTAGTAAAATATACCCATATTATTAGCATCCTTTTTTAAAGGATCTAGTAAAAGAAAAAAAAAGAAAGATTCTATTTAAACTCTCAGAGCTTTTCCAGCCCAGAACTGGATATAGCATAGCAGTGAATTGCACTTGTCCCTCTGCTGGTTCCCTTTGTCATGAAAAATACATCCAAAGAAATCTGCTACATCTCTCTGCGGTAATTGATTCATTCAGAACCTTTCTAACATCTAAGAAACTGTGTGAGATGAGACCCTCAAATATGGCTCAAGGTCTTTACCAAGACCAGAGAGGTATTTTGTCTGTTTGCTGTTTTAGTAGGCAACTACTCCTCCTCACATCCCCCACTTGGTTCAAATTTTCTGCCCATGCAGATATGCCATGTTACCAAGGAGCAACAAATCTCTGACGTCACAAGAAATAACTTGTACAAGGGCCAGGGCCTAAGCTCTGGGCACAGGAAGACTCTTGGAAAGATACGAAATCACCACTTTGCTTCAGTTTTGGCTTAAGCTCTTCTTTCTTCAGTCTTTTACATGCCCAGATTCAAGTAGCAAGGAAGACCTAAATCTGAATGCTAGATGGGAAAAATATTTTAAAATATAATACTGCCATTCCTTATCAGAAAGAAAACAAACTTAAAAGCATTTGCATACCGGATCTTAAAGCACTATACTTCCAGTACCTCCAGCATGGTAAAGAGGAGGGATACAACACCAGGTGCAAGGCTGTAAGGGGAGGTGAGTCAGAGGCCAGAACAATTTGCTCTCATAATACCTGATGTATAATAATGAAAAAATTATATTGTGACATTAAATAGTGTGAACAACCGAGCAACAGAGAACAGAAAGAAACAGTGAGTCAGTATAATACCACGAAAGTCAGGTGGTGAGTTAACCTGAGGTGGCATTAGTAGAACAAGATGAAAGTTGATTGATCTGTATACACGAGATATTACAGAAATAGAATACAAATAATATAACCCCTTAAACTTCAGAGGCTATACCCATTAACTTCCTTGGCTTTATTCCAGAAACTAATTTGGCTCATGTCCTGTAAAGAAGGCATTTGCACTGACATACTGTCTTTGTATATACTTGAGGATTGACTCTACTTGCAGCCATTTGTCAAAAGCGGAAGAATCAACTGAATGTAAATGTCCCAGCAGGGAACTCCACGAATTTTAACAATTAAAAACAGTTTCCTGTGTATAAATGGTTCAAGACATAGTTCAAGTTGCTCAGATCTTTAGATTGCCAAGGAAAGCATTAGAACCAAGATCTGTCTTACTGGGGAAGTTCTCCACCCTCAAAAACTCTGCTGAGCTGATCCTCTTGAAGTTGTCCACTGTACAGATCAGGCAAAGGCCTACTCCATTCTTGTTTTCAAAACCTGGGTGTCTTGGTAAATCCCCAGTGACTTTAGCAAAGGTAAAGCTCTGATCCACAGGAAATGACTGAGAAACATAACCAAGTACTCATATCCAAAGCTGCAGCTTCATTGGTAGTTGAAGATAACCCAAAAGTAAGCTGCTGACAAAGGGCAGCAAGAAGGGTATGAGAGATGGACTTCTTTAGCAGCAGCCCACAAGTAGAATAGCTTAAATAGCTAAATGAGAAAAAAAACCACATTCTATGTCAGAAGAGAGGGGACTTTTTTCTGACAAGCCAATGCTGAGGACCTGCTCTCAGCTAGCTGTGACTCTCTCTCTTTTTCCATGGGTGACATAAGGCCCTACTTTAAATTCTAAGCACAGGATGATTTCTATGCAGAGCAACTTAGAAAGAAGTTCTGTGCTGACTTATGATCATCTGTGTGACTAAAGTCTTCCTTTCTTTGCCAAGGTAATAAGCCATTCTCCTAATCTTTTCTGCAGCAGAGTAAATATTAGATGTAATACAGCAGATCTGGTGGCAGTTTTAGCAGAAAGGTGCTGGTGTCATATCATGTAGGATTGTACACATAAATGGCACCTTTTGAAAAACTCACGGATTTGCAAGGTTTAAAAATACCGTGTAGCACCAGTGACATCTGCAGGAAGATGCTGGTTGGAACAAAATGCCAAAATGAGGCTTCTGTGAGAAGCTGTTGTAAGGAAAACCAGCAGATGTACCTACAGTCCCTGCCTTCCAGGCATATTTAAGCCTACTCGGGTATGTTTAGGATAAAAATTTTGGGCAGAGTTGTTTAGCAAGAAGAGAGAGTAAACAAACAAGTTTACATGCAAGCAAAGATCAGAGCACTGTGCCAACATTTAAAAGCAAGAAAGTTTGATGCAACTTGAAGCATAGCTCTGGATTAATTTTTTGTGTCTCTTGGCTTAAAATGTATTTTATTATTTTTGTGAAAAAGCTGTACCAATATGACTGGGGAAATGCTGAGCTAGGCATAGAGAAATATATGCCACAGCAAATCTATAGACACTACAACAGTGTGGAGGAAGATGAGCTACCTGTTGCAAAATGGGAAACCTGGTAATACAGGAATACAAGAAATTTGGTGAGTCTGCAAGGAAAAAGAAAGCAGCATTGAAGGATACAAGTCAAGGGAAGATTGATACAATAATAAAGTATTAGGGTAGCACTGGTAAAAAAAAAATTAAAAAGTAAAGATTAGGATCTGGAATTGTCTAGGGGGAAGAAGGCAAGAGATCCTCTGCAGGCAGAACTGAGAACCTCCTGGGGAGTCCTTGATCAGATTGGATTTGACCCATTGGTGTGATTTCTTTCTGAGAGATGAGTGATATCACAGACTATGCTGGTGGGGATGACTTCAGTTCCCCAGGTATGGCTGCGGCAGAACATGACAAAACATGAGGTGACAAGCTGGGTCCAAGGCCAGCCTCTGAAGTCCAATTAAAGCTGAAAAAAAAAAATGCAGAAGACAGTGCTCAGAGCAACCTACAAGCACTCATGTATCTCATGAGAGGACCACCCCAGTTTAATGATGTTCTTAGGCCCAAGGCTGATGTAAGGAGTGGAGGTCCAGGGGAGGTCAAGTCATGGCAATTAAGTCCTGTTTGGTGCCCACAAGGCCCTCACACAAATACAATAAGACTTAATTGTTCTTGACTAAGCTTTCTCAGCAACAGGTCCTGCATGAGTTCTTTTTGTTACAGCCCAAAGAAGATTTTTTTTTTTTTTTTTTTTTTTTTTTTTTTTTTTTTTTTTTTTATGAAGGACTAAGGTATTGTTCACTAATGAAACTAAAAAGCCACCTTTCCAAGGTCCAGACAAATTTCTCCTTAAAAGCATGGCACTGTCTTTTATCCAACTGCAGATTTTAGTCTTATGTGCACATGTGAATTTTGGTTTCTTTTATGGTCCTATCAGTCTGAGGAAGAAGTGAAATCTGCATGTGACAGTGCTATCAGATTTTCCCTCTAACCATCAGCCTTACTGATGCTTTTCATCAGCATGGATCCCAAGTTTTCAGGACCTGCACTGACCACGGGTTGAGAGCAGGCGTAGGAAGAATTTCATGCCATCAACATGAAAGCATTACTTAGGTCAGTAATGCAGCTTACTTGTGCAACTTCCACAAAGATTCATTGTTTACAAGAGTCTTCTTGGTCTAAACTCTTCCCTTGAAAATTCCAAGTGTTTTCACAGCCTGAATGAAAGTTAAGGGGTACAATGTACAGAGATTTTATGAGACCCCACCTGGAGTTCAGCATCCAGCTGTGGGGTCCCCAGCATAAAAAGGATATTGACCTGTTGAAGCAGGTCCAGAGGAGGGATACAAAGATGATCAGAGAGCTGGAACACATTTTCTATGAAGACAGGCTGAGTCAGCTGGGATTGTTCAGCCCCAGGGAGACCTTGAAACAGCCTTCCAGTACCTAAAGGAAGCTACAAGAGAGTTGGAGAGGGACTTTTCATAAGGGCATGTGGTGACAAGACGCAATGGCTTTAAACTGAAAGAGGGCAAGTTTAGGTTAGACATTAGAAAGAAATTCAAGAGTGGTGAGGCACTGACACGAGTTGTCTGGAGAAGTTGTGGATGCACCACCCCTGGAGGTGTTCAAGCCCAGGTTAGATGGGGCTTTGATCAACCTGTGGAATGTGTCCCTGCCCAGGTACACATGATCTTAAAGATCCCTTCGAATCCGAACCATAGTATCAATGCTATGATTCTGTGCCTTTCTCTGCTGGAAATAATATAGATATCAGAAGAACAAAGGCACTAATCTAGCCCCTCATCTAAAAGAAGTTCATTTTGCTTTCACACCAGCTTCTTTCTGACTACTCTATCCTACTAACAGTAGCTCAAGAAAAATGAGGAAGATAAGACCAACTAGATTCACAACTTATTTCCCAGTACAGTTGCAAAGGCTGACAAAACTAAACCAGAGGTACTACTGAAATGTCTGCCCATGCATCTAAATCCAAGTTTGCACCAAGAAGTACAATCCCATTAGAGTGTTTATTCTGACAACTTCTAACATGTCAAGTCAGCCCAAATGGAGGCAGCATCAGGTTTCACTGCCCCTCAAAACACCTAAGTCTATCCTCCATATTTTGTATCAACTAACCTCAACTTGCTTTTCCTTGGCTTTGCAAAGGAATTGCAGAATTCATAAGGCCTCAGTCAGCTTATAAATAAATCTCTGTTGATGCCAACAATCAGCTCCTCTGGCTTGTACTAAAGAGTTGTGGAAGAGACCAGGTTGGTATGAGAAGAAATCAAAAGATATGAGCAAGGAAGAGGAAGAACAGAAAAAATACAACACGTCATAGATGTAAGATTATGTGTCCTTATCTACACATGGTAATAGCTAAATTTCAAAAATATCTTTTTGATAAGCTAACCAGAATGAAATCTTTAACTCTGTATTGCTAACACAGTCAAAAGAACATGTCTTATAAACTTTAAGGAGGATTTGCTCTAAAAGCTGACACAAAAGGATCTGTTTGCACATGCTCAACACTACTGACTTTACAAGTTGCATTTTAAAAGAATGACAAAAACTTTGCAGGTGAAAGACTGGTACATGCTGTCCTTAAAGAAAACAGGTGGCTGTAGTGGCTCTTGTGTTTTGCCTTCTGACACGCTTTGGAGACACACATATGCTGACTTTTTAGCAGCAATTACAAACCAAACTCACTGGCCAAAATCTTGTAACAAATGCAAAAAAGAGGTCTTCAAAGTAGTTGGTATTGAACATTAGCGTTCTCATCTCATATTTGAGAGACAATACTTCTTACGTTGCTGAATACATTTGTAATTTGTATAAGCAAAAGAGTATAAATTATCATATAGTATAGCAAAACATACATCTGTGATTAAATGGTAGTTCAGCCTAAAAGAATATTCAGAAGACTGTAAGTAAATTATACTAATATACTATATACACACCAAATAAAACCAGAAGATAAAATGGACACCAAATACCTCTTACATTTCTTTAGTTTTCATTCTTCCATTTACTTCCTAGCCTTATCCTTACAGACTGTGTGATGAAAAGCAATTATTTACATGTTAAAGTTACACCTGTTTATTAAGTAAGAAAGTTATCACCTGGTAATTTCAGAGCCATGCAAGTAAATAGCCCTTAACACTATGGAAAGTGTGTATTGAAAGAAGATCACCTCCAAGCTGTCTCAGCTCTCACCAGACATACTACAGGCAGCCATCAAGGCAGCCATGTTTCATGCAGAAAAACACACACAGCTTTACACAGTGTGTAAGAAATATACCCATTTATCACAACCTCCAGCTGAGGGGTTGTAACAGAAACAGAATTGGATTTTCCCTCCAAGGAGTAAGAACAAATACTTCTCTTTCTATGATCTCTCAAAACTATATCTGAAGAAGGCTGGTTTCTTGCAGAATAGTTGGACATCCACATAAATTCTTTACACACCTGAATTCTCTACTACTGCATCTGAGCAAAGATAGTGAGTGATGTCCTTCTGCAGAAAATACATGCATCCAAGTTTTTGAAGGTAGTTCCTATTTGCTTCTGATGGCCAAAAGTGAAAGGAAGTCATCCTGCTATGTGCCTGACAACAAAAGTCATAACTTCATTGGATGTTTCATATAGGCAAAAATCAGGTTCTGAATGCAAATTGTTCAAAAGAAATAGAACAGAGAAGATAGCAATTTTAGAATACTATTGACCCTATGGGTAACACACAACTTTATTGTATTTTTAACTAATATCACCTGTGAACACAAATAAAAGCAGTACTGCAATTGAAGACAACATTTTCAGCAATCAGAATTAAGATAATGTGGATAGACTATGAGGGAAAGTCAGACAGAGGCAATAGCCTTTAACTGGCCAATTAAAAGAGTTAGGCAAAATATACAAACTTTGGTCATGCATATTTGTCTGCAGGAGGACATTTCACAGGTTTATTTAGATTTTCCAACTAGTTTAATCTCCTGGGAAAGAATAAATCTAATCTCAAAGAGTGGCTACTTACATCCCTCATCCAGGTCCTCTTGGACCTTTTTTTTCTTTTTTCCTTCTAAAAACAACCTGATCTCAATGTTGCAAACTTTTTGTGACATAGTATTTTCAGAAAAGCCATTCGGAATTTAACATGACAGAGAGGATAAAGAAATGGGTTCAAAGAGGAATTGATCCACAAAAGCCAAAAGGTTGCTTCATACAGGAAGCCATGGACACATGTTCCCTGGCAGGCCCCACGGATAATCATTAATATGGAGTATGGGGCCCAACAAAAGGCAAACACACAGACAATTATGGCAAGAGACTTCGCTATTTTCTTGTCCTGTTGGAGTTTTGATCTGGTCTTTGCAGAGAAGGAAAGAGAACAGTCATTTTCTGGGGTTACAGAATTGTCTCTGGATGGAGATGAGCAGTCAGTTCCCAAAGACTCTTTCTTTGGTTTCATGGAAGAAGAAACACTGTCCTCTGCTTCTGATGGAGGAGATGATGTTCCTGGCCATGACAAGCCACAAAACCTCCAGGACAGGCTGCTGCTCCTCCCAGGCTCACAGTCCCGCACACTGCCACGCCGCTGGCGCCTCTGGATGTTGTGGAAGATGTGCATGTTGAAGTAGGTCACCAGGAGCAGCGGCACAAAGAACTCCAGGGTGGATGCACACAGCAGGAAGTGCCAGTTGTGGAAGAACTCGGCGTAGCACTGATCTGCCGCCACCACGCTGTGTCCGGCCACGTGCTCCCAAAACAGGATGGCTGGGCAGTACAGGAGAAAGGCTAAGACCCAGATGGCCACCATCTTGGTGGCAGGGTTAGATGTTATTCCCTGATGGGCTCTGTAAGATACCTGTGAGGGAAAAAAAAATAAGTTCAGACTAGTAAAGACCCATTTTGGAACTAAGAGATGCAACAGGAGACAAACTCAAGAGATGCTTGGTAATACAGAGATGCAGCTGTGTTGATCAGCTGAAGCTCGCCCAAGCACGTTTATTTCACTGATGCTGACAGAGCATAGTGTTGTCTCTCTACAAGTTAGTGTCACTGTGCAGGTCCAGGGGATGAAACATGATCATCCATCAGTACCTAGAAATTTGGTATGCCTTGGGTGAGACACCTATGGTCTGGAGTGCCAGAGGAATTAGCACTTTATAGTTGCTGGCAGCATGACTCCCACTCACTCAAAACTGCACTGCTTTTTACAGCATTTTACAAACAAATAGTGGTATGCATCTTTCAACAGAAAAGTTGGCACATATAAGAAAGTTACTTACTAGACAAGTCATGAAGATGAAGGAAGAGATACTACACCTGCACTACACCCCTTAGCTGATGAAACAAAAAAAAATCACCTATTTTCTTCCTTCTGCATTCACTCCAGGGCCAGTACATATTTTCCATTGTACGTTGCAGAACAGACAGGTATAATGTGGCTCACATTCTGCTTCATCCCTTTCACCGGATGAAGGTGTAATTTTGCAAGTTTAGATGTCCAATTGATTACAAAAGTTAGAGTTAATGTCACTAGAACTATCATACAAACATCCATAGGTCTTAATTGCATTTGTATAGGAGTTCTGAATCTGCACTTTGTAAAAGCTGAGTCTTTGGCCTTCCAGCATAAGGTTTCTTACACACCAAAAATTCTGGTGTTTGGTTTTCAAGATCTTTACCTTAAATAAAATAAGGATTAAATAAAATAATGATTTTATTATACAGAATTTAATAAAAAGGCAGTTATAGGAAGATAAATTAATTCCACAAATAAGACTGAAATTCTATTGCATGAGGTTATGTTGGCAGTCTCATAAGCACAAAAAAGCTGGAACCTTTAGTTCTCTCTGACATTCCCTGACACTTGAGCTAACAGTGTGGCAGGTAAGAAATGCTAGCCTCCAACCCTAGCATGGCCCAAGACATAAAGCTGACACCAGGTGTGTAGGATTCTCTGCAGAAAGCAGAGACAGAATGTGTCTGAAGTTTGGAGTTCTGCTCGAGATGCAAAGAGGAGTTTACTGCTGCATATCTGCAGGCAATGATTGCAGTCTGCCCTTTGTCTCACTTTCTGCCTGTTTGCTCTTGCTCCCAGTCTTTTACAAAGCCTTTTTTGACCACATCTGAGGTCTAGACACCCTCCCCACTGTCCTTTATTTCACTGCCCTTGCTTCACTATCTTTTCCTGTCATGCCTGATTTTAGGTCCAAACCCAAATCCAGTTTACTTTGAATTTCCTCTTTCCCTACTTCTTTTTTACCAGTCTGCTGCCTTGCCCTTTTTAACCCCTAGAATGCTTTTCCTCAGGCAGTAGCACAACAGCAGCTTGCAGCAGAAATTGTGAGAAAAGTCCTGGTTGACTGGCTCTGCGCTGAAGCAAGCTCAATGTAGAATATTCGCCCCATCTGGCTGCAAGATATCTAATAATCTCCACATGCCAGTGTATTTTTGAGGGGTATTATCTTCATTAAATTCGGGCTTATCAACACAGCAAAAGTTGGTGAATGTAACCATCCAAGGAAAAGAATCAGAGAAGCTCTAAATGGGGTACTTACAGCTTTAGTAACAGACAGGAAACGGTCATGGCTGATAAGAACAATGTTAAATACTGAAGCTGTGCAGAGGAGATAGTCCATAACCAGCCAGAGCTTGCAGATGCCTCTTCCCAAGTGCCATTTCCCCGTCAGGCTGTAAGGGATGTAGAGGGGCATGCAGAACACACCTGTGGAAAGCAACCACAAGGACACCATGGGGTTCATAGGGATTGCAAACTCCTGGAAGCAGAGAGACACACTGTTTTGGTATCTGGGTAAAAAAATCAACAAACCTAGTAAGGTGAATATGTAATTTATATAAATAAATTCTTAAATTCTCATTAAGTCTGATGGTGACTTTCAATGTCTTAGATCTTAGTGTGATTTATATATGCTGATTGTTGAGAATAAGCAGAAAGCAATTCAGCAAAGAAGGATTTACTGAAGAAAATCCAAGTCTAACCAACTTAGACTCTCTAAAGGTATGAAATTAGAACTGCAACATATATGCACTGTGGTTGCATTCTGATAGGTAACCTCATCATTGTATTTCCTCTATTCTTTCATTTCATTAGAGTTTTCCTTCAAACACCTCTGCAGATGTTGCCAGTGGCAGTTATTCCTGTAAGATTGGTTAGCATTTGTGAGCTGAAGACAATATATTGGGCAGTCTGGTGGTGTTCTGCCAGAGATAGAGCAACACAGCAGAAGTATAAAACTCCCACTTTTAAGGAGTGTTTTAATTTCATGCTTCTTCTCTACCTGAGAGTACCTCCAGAAGTATTTTGGTTTTAAAATTTGTGTTTTATCCAAAAGACCCTCCACTGAAGTACTTCATTAAGAAAATCATGTTCATGTTTTATTTTTAAGCCAGCAATTTTTTTCATTTTAACACTAACATTCTTTCAAAAGGGTGGTGCAATAGCTGATTCTACCTTCCTGAAAATGCTGATCTACCAGAGACAAATAGAAAATTATATGCTGCCTCAAGTTCCATTTTAAACTCTCTAGATTATTTCTTTCCTGACATGTCCATCATGATCTTAGAAGTTACTAAACATATCCAGGGTGATATGGTCCACTGACAGAAAAACTCTGGGCAATGAGCTGACAGACTGTTATCAACAGGGAAATACTCACAGCACTTTCAATACTGACGGCTTATTTTAACATAGACCTTAAATACAAGCAGCATCTCTTTGGTACTAATTACTCACTTTTCATGGTTGCTGATAACAGCTACAGTTCTCATGAACTTCAATGGGACCAATGTTTGGCACCATGTCAAAAAGTAATGACTGCTTTTAGCTATACAAATAAATAAAGAGGCAAACCCCAGGTTTTAAGCACTGATATTGAAGCTATTCTTACTTTTACTAATTAGTGGATGCAAAAGACATGAGTCACACCCCTGGAAAGATTATAGACTTTTAATAAATTAAAATAAAACAACCCCATAGCAATTTCAGAAAATAAAGTATTTCCTGACCAATATCAGAGATAAAATCTTAGATTTACATTCTATATAGACCTAATCTAATGCTGATGGCAATCATTTCGTCTTGGCTGATTTAAGAATGCACAAGGCACAAGCCACAAAGAACAGATGCAGAAGGTAGATATTTAATTTTCTTGACTAAACTATGAGACATGAGGAGAAACAGACTTTTGCAGAAGACCTGAGCAATTAAATAGCAGCTCCAGCAAACTGTCTGCCTTAGCAGGAAAGCAAAGGCTTCATCATATGGATTGTTTGGTTTCTGCCCTATGGGGCAAGCCCCAGAATAAGGCAACACATGTTATAAATGGCATAAATGAGGGAAAACCTTAAAGGCTAAACTAATACACTTCACTACACAGTGCTGATAAAGAACAGCACTGGTATTGTCAGAAGTGCTGTAGGTCTGTGGCCATGATTTCCTTTCTCACAGTTCAGTCTCTGTGATCATTGTGAAGAGAAAGCCTTTGTGTGCAGAAGTACCACCTCACCAGCCTCAAGTCAAGACATTTGCTGGCACATCTGCCACGGATTTGTCAGGCTTTCTCTGCTGCATGGGCTGCTTCCTGATTTCAGCCACAGAGGAGTGCTGCAAAAGGCATTTACTCCACCACCACCTCACTTGGCATCACCATCCAGGACTGGATCCATAGCAGCTCCAGCAACAAATTCTCCTGGAGTTCTGCAGTGATGCTATGGGAAGAGCGGGCCAATAAGGGGTATAGATCAGAGATGCCAGGAGGGTGTTACCGGTATCAAACAACCCATTGAATCAATAGCCTGTGTTAAGCTGAAACCAGTAAAAAGTTCTGGTGATAAAGTGTCTTGCTGTAGTGCAATACATTCATAAACCATTATTACTACGTAGAGAAGTAATTCATTTACCTGGATGTATCACACATGGCTGTCAAATACAAGGATGTTCTGAAGTGAGTGATGAACACCCTTACAGGAGAGGCAAGGGTAAAACAAACTGTAGCAAACAACCTCTTCAGAAAGTATTCACATGTAATAGTCACTCCTTTTTCTTTAAGCAACATTAAAAGCATTTGTATGATAAAGGATGCATTTCTCATTATAATGTATTTTGAGATGCATTGAGCTATTAAAATACTTTATGCAACTTCCACCATTCCCCATCCTTCCCTCAGACACAGCTGGGAAATAAGTTCTCTCAGAAGAAAACACACAGAAAACAAACACCACTGCTTCTCCTAAGACTCCTACAACACAATTACCACACAGCTCCACAGCTGGTGACTTACCCACTGCAAAGTCAGAAACAGCAAGATTCAGAAAGAAATAGTTGCTCCGATGCCTGAGGTTTCTGTCCATCACAAAAGCAAGGATCACCAGGGTGTTTCCAAGGATGGTCACCAGACACAGCAGCACCATGAGGAAAGCCAGCAGCACCAGCACACCCAGGGAGAACTCGGAGCTCGGCGGCTGCGTGGGCCAGGTCTCGTTATACATCTCAGCCGCATGTGGAGTCTCGGCTGTGCTGTTGTGCATGGTGGGTGTCCAGGTCAGGTCAGCCTGGGGAGGATGTTGTATCTGGCAAAGTTATCCAAAAGCTTGAGACAAGTCTATTAACAAGCTGGACTGAATACTGAAACATAAAAAGAAAAAATTCACAATATCAAGAAATGGAACATGAGAGTTCAAGGCCTGGACTCTCTGACATTTCTCGATCTGAATGCACCTATTGGCCTTAGAAAAGTCACCTCATAAGCAGTGTCTTTCCTGGATACAGATCCTTATCTACTAATCTCAAAAAAACTTGTCTGAAGATAACTCTTTTCACAGTCAAGCAGTTTGCAGATTAGCAATGTGTAAGTGGTTTTACACATCAAATTGTGCTGAAGCTAAAATCATATCTCATTTTCACCTCCACAGTGGTGAACAGAATTAAAATTTTTACAATTCTATTTCCCTTACAGTAAAATGTAGACACTTTTGAACTTGCTGCTGTACCACTTTTTAAATCTAACAGTTAATAACAGAGAGATATTTCTTAGTGTTGCTGGTTACAGAGCATTTGTAATACAGTTACATGCAGCAGAAGCATCATACCTCTTCAGCTCACCCTAACCAGAAGCTCTGGGCAGAACAAACCAAATACTTGGATTTTGGAGGTCTTTATAGTATGGCCAATTGAATCCTACACATCCCAAGTAATCTTAGATAAGATTTTACTCCATTAAGTACCAAGCCCTTTTCAAGCATGAGAAAACATATCCTTTCCTCGTCAACTCCATTTATTTTGGTAGGAGTGCACAGAATTTGGTAGGCCATGGCTGTGGCTGACATTCACTGACTGTAGCACCATGGCACACTAAGTGACCAGCATTTCAAATTGCAGCCATAATGCCAGGATCTTGGGAAGGTGTAGGGCAAGAAACAAGGAAAAAGAAGGCAAGCAAGATGTGGGGAGAAAAGATGCAGTGCTCTACTACCATATTGAGGAACAAAGGGAATTATGTTGAGTCTTTAAAACAAAAGAGTCATTTAAGCAAAATTTGAAAGCCAACAGAAACAGAAGAGACCTCAGGAATGACAAAATGTGGCAATGAGACACAGCTGCCTTAGATATGTGTGCACAGCTGCAGCCTGGGAAGCACAGAGGAGGCACTAGAGCTTCCTGTGCAGTCACCAAGCCACATTTGACATGGGTGACATTGTGGTGAGAGCATGCTGCAGATCTCAGGGTGAGGGAGGTGAAGAAGTCTTCTTTAAGCAATTCAAGGAAGCTTCTGGACCACTGAACCTGCTTCTTATGTAGGACTTTCACATTCATGGCATCTGCTAGAAGTGCAACACATCAGGTCCTATCAGTGAACAAGGTTCCTGGAGGCTGTCTGGGGGAACTTTCAGATACAAGTCCTGTGTGGGCTAATAGGGGTGATGCACAGCTGAGTCACCTGCTCAGTGGTAAAGAGGGGCTGTGTAGGGATGTGTTATCAGGGCCAGACCCAGATGTAGTGATGATGAGGTAGTGGAACTCAAGATCCTAAAGGGGATGTGTTGGAGAAGATGAAAATTTAACAGGAAAGTCTTAGAGATATGAATGCTTAGCAGAAGGTTCATTAGAAATGAAAGCAATTTTTGATATAGAAGAATAAAAAAATGTTTAAGTTAGAGGTTGCTGAGTTAGTTGTTGCTGAACAAAGGTTAAGATGAGTTAGAAGAAAACTTTTATGGTTAAGAGCAAAGGATAAGTCATCTACAAACAAAAACATGTTTTTACCAAGTAAAGAGAAAAACCTAGGTGAACAAAAACATGTTTTTACCAAGTAGAAAAAAGGTCTAAAAATTTTCCACTGCAAGAAAACAGAAAAACAACTTTAAGGTTAAAATGTAACATACTAACTCAATGTGATTGGATAGTACTAACCATAATATGGTAATAATAGTAGTTGTGATAAGCTATAGGTAAATGTAAAGGTATTGTGTATGATGCTGATTGTTTTTTATGTATTAAGGTGCTCAGTAAAGAAAACTATATAGTCCATTGTAACCAAAGCTGAAGTGGTTTCAGGTTTTGCCTATAAGCTGATGCTGACAGCTATAGGCCTGGCTCTGTTACCCGCAACCCACAGTTACTCTGTGACTTCAATCTATGAAATAAACAGCACCTTTAAAGAGCTGTCTGGAGTCCCCTCTCTCTCGTTCAGGCTCTTACAGGGATGAGGAAGGAGAGTAGCAGTGCAGACCATGGGCTTCAGGTGAGCAGATTTCCATTTAGAAAAGTGGTAGTGGGAATCCCATGGGAGGCAGATCCAAAAGACAAGGAGCTCAAGGAAGCTGCAGGCCTCTAAGTACAGCAACCTCCATGCAAAAGAATAGTCCATCCCATTTCGCAGAAAAACAAGCAGATGTATCATGACAGTGGCTAAAGCTGGAGACTACAATGCAGAAAGGCAGCATGAAGGACTTTGAAGGAGGAACAGAATACAAAGGAGATATTTAGAAGCGTTGTCTGGCCACATAAGAATTATGTTAGGAAAACAAAAGCTCACCTAGAGCTGATGTTTGTGAAGGACATCAAGGACAACATGGAGAACTTCAGCCACCCCATTACCAGCAAAATGGTGAATAATAAAAATACAGGTACTTTGCTGGATGGGACCAGTGATCCAGAGACAGCAGGTGCAGATAATGCTAAGATACCCAGTGCTTCCTTAGCTTCATTCCTCACTAAGTAGGTTTCCCTTTCCTCCATGCTTAGTAAATGAGTTCAAGGATGAGAACTCTCACAAGTAGGTGAGAATAAAGCAGGATTACTTGAGGGAACTTGATCCATAGAAATCCATGGAACCCACTGGGCTATCAAGAGAACCAGCTACCATCTTTGCAAGGCCACCTTCTATCCTCATAGAATGGTTGTAGAGATAAAGGGAGACTCCCAACAACTGAAGAAAGGCAAATGTTGCAACAATCTTCAAATGCTGCCACAAGGACAAAAGGTCAGAGTGTCTTTAGCCCTTGGGAAAACAATGGAGTGAGTCCTCTTGGAAGGTACTTCTGAGGACTTGGGAGAGGAGAAGGTGACTTGGAACAGTCAACACGGACTTACCAACAATAAATCATGCCTGAGCAACTTGGTTGTCCTCTTTGATAAAATTACTGGATTAGTGGACGAGGGGAATGTAGTAATTTGCTTTTAAAGTGAAGGAACAAATCAAATGTTGAAGTTGTAATTATAGTCCTGTGTGGCACTCAGGGGGAAATCTATGTGGTATTTCCTTTGGAAAATAAAGGACATAGACATTAGGAGAATCATTAGGGTTCAATATTTGTTTCAGAAATAAACAAAAAAAGATAACACAATTTCTTCCAACATGTATTTTTTATTTGTTGAGGTTTTTTGTGTTTTTTTTTTTTTATCTGAGAGGGTCAGATTAGAAAATAAATGGTGTAATTTGAGCTGAAACCCACAAAGTCGTATAGCTACTGTCACCATGTACTTAGAAGGCCTTCTGAACTTCTGCAAAGACAGAAGAAAATTCAAGGACATGAAATAGTGAAATGGATGAGTGACTGGATAGAGAGACCAGGGTTAGCAAACCCTTTGGCAAGAAACATCTATTTGAGTTGGGGAATAAGAATATATGCTGAATAAATAGCTTACCATAACCCTGAAAAATGTCTGATTCATGATTTACAAGGGAGAATCTTCACGATGCCACCCTGACTAAAACAGCTTTAAAGCTGTGGGCACAGCAACCCAGTGCTTGACTTACCCTGAGAGCACTAAGCAAAATTTTCAACAATTATAAAAGTACAACAAGTTCATCTAATACACAATAGTGGTGTGAGAGAACCATTTGAACACTGTGTGTGTAAAACAGACTCTAAAAAATACTGATCTCTAGTAGCTTCACCATGCTATGTTCTTTGTTTGCTGCAGATTCTGCTTCCCGGTAAATTCCCTGAGTAACTAGTTTTCCAGCACTGCAAAATGTGGACTCAGTTTATCTTGTCAATAATTTTGTAGGTTATTTCTCCAAAACTAATAATACATTCTTTAAGCAAAAAATGCAAACTGAATTTTTATACTAAAAGTATAGGGATAGAAAAGACGACTCAAATACATTTCCATCTTGGGCCTATCTTCAGTTTCCATGTTTAACAAACGTTTAGTACACCAGCTATTCTATCAATGCTTTTACTCTGTGTGTATGTTTAGATTTTTTAAAGCATCACAGAAAAATAAACCCCCACAAAATCTATGCCAGCACCACAGCTCACGACAGTAAAAACAGCTGTGCTGAATCAATGATCTCCACCTGAAGCTGCATCTCTCTTAGCAATTAGGCTCTCAATCCATAACACTATCCACGTGAGGCAAGGAAGCATAGCAAGGATGAATGGTGAAAGATAATCTTCCAGCAGTGTGAAAACTGGCAAGAGAAGTCTTCAGTTCTAGTCCTTTGAACAGAAAGACATTCTAGCTCTCCACAGCCATCAACTTTTGTGCTGTAATTAGGCTGCTTCCATGCATTTGAATTGTGTTTGCAAAGGAATACTCTGTTATGGCAACACCTCTACAGCCAATTTCAAATTAGATTAAAAACTATTTAAATAGACTACTGATCTTCATTGTTCTGTGCATCAGATTTTTCTTTCCATATTTCATACATTTTTATATTTCTAAACAAAGAGGAAAGAATTACATAAAAGGAGAGAAAAAAATGTAGCCAGTGACTCTCACTTACCCGTCCATGAAAGCCTTCTGGGTGAGTTGTAACACTCAACACATGGTAAGAAAGTTTGGCACATGGAATGGGGTATAACGAAGCTCCATTGCTTTCTCCAACACATCTCCTCACTCCTTTCAGCACTGGACATTCAACAGCTTTGTTAAGAGCTGCTTAAGACACCTCTGTATCAACTTCCAGACCTCTGTAAACCTCGTTCTCAAGCAGTGAATATGGCCCTTGCTCCATAATTTAAAAAATACAGTTTGATATTTGTTCTGTGGCAGAGAAAGTCCATATAATGTCACAGTAACAGGACACAAAGAACTGATCTAGTATAAAAATCACACTGTCAGATCAAATTTGTTCCAGACATTTTGATGGAATACCTTTGCACTTGTAAAGCTTTACGCCGGAGAGGCTATTGTCTATTCTTGCACAGCCAGCCAAAATCATAAATCCAGTATGAACCTAGCATTGCTTGCTCTGCTAATTCAACAGGAATGTGATCATGTGCCTGAGCCTGGTCTACCTTTAGGCAATCACACAGTGCACAGATCTGGCACTAAATATCATTTAAGTTTGACCTAAGAGGCAGCCACTGTCAGGGGAGAAAACAATACAAGTGAAAGGAATAACCATTTATGTCTGACAATTTTGATAACCAAACTCAAAATTCTCTTAGCATGAAAAATTTCATTCTCTGAAAATCATTCAGAATTACTAACTTACATGTACTTTGTCCTGCAATGCCAGGTATGAACTACATTAAAATTTGAAAGAGACAGATAGAGCAGGTTAGGCAGTCCGTTCACTTGCATATTGCTCACTATGGGGATTTTAACAAGGAAAGGGCACTCTCTTGTCGAAATAATAGTTTATAAAATATACTGCTTCTGTGTGTATTGTTACAATCTTTTTAAAATGTAGCAGAAATGCTTCTTCACTGATAGTTTTAGGTTCATAAACAGGACATAAATTTTACTTCAACGCATACATGAGCAGGTATCACCCTCCAGTGACTATGGAGATAGCAATAGCAGAGTTCTTTCACAGTGCCAGCTCTATGTATTAAACAAAGGAAAGAAAAAAAAAAAGGGAAGGAAAAAAAATATACCTCAAACTCACAAACCAAGAGGACATCAGCGAAACTTGTTATTCTTTTCAATGCACTAGACAGTAATTAATCTGGCATCACACCAGTGAAACCAAACATGAGATCCTGAAAATTAGCAATATCAGGGCAACTACATAACTCTGATGCATGCTTAAACAATGTCATTAGTAAAAAAAATATTTTTTCCTCTATTTATGCCAATGATACATATAAAAAGGTATCAATAAACAACAGAGGGACCTTATCTGTAAGACATTTCTTTTACCTATCTAAAAAGAAGGTGTGTTACCAGATCTCAATGCTGCAAACTTTTTGGGACATAATATCTTCAGAAAAGACATTCGAAACCTCATGTGACAGAGAGGATAAAGAAATGGGTTCAAAGAGGAATTGATCCACAAAAGCCAAAAGGTTGCTTCATACAAGGAGTTATGGATGCACTTTCCTTGGCAGGCCCCACGGATAATCATTAATAATGAGTATGGGGCCCAACAAAAGGCAAACACACAGACAATTATGGCAAGAGACTTTGCTATTTTCTTGTCCCGTTGCAGTTTTGATCCAGTCCTTGAACAGAAAGAAGCAGAAAAGTTCCTTTTGAGAGCTGTAGAGGTGGTTTCTGTTCGAGGTGGACCATTAGCCATCACTGCTGGTCTCCATGACCTCGTTAGTGATGAAACACTGTCCTCTGCTTCTGATGGAGGAGATGATGCCCCTGGCCATGACAAGCCACAAAACCTCCAGGACAGGCTGCTGCTCCTCACAGGCTCACAGTCCTGCACACTGCCACGCCGCTGGCGCCTCTGGATGTTGTGGAAGATGTGCACGTTGAAGTAGGTCACCAGAAGCAGCGGCACAAAGAACTCCAGGGTGGATGCACACAGCAGGAAGTACCAGTTGTGGAAGAACTCGGCGTAGCACTGATCTGCCGCCACCACGCTGTGTCCGGCCACGTGCTCCCAAAACAGGATGGCTGGGCAGTACAGGAGAAAGGCTAAGACCCAGATGGCCACCATCTTGGTGGCAGGGCTGGACATTATTCCCTGCTGGGCTCTATAAGACACCTGCAAGAGAAAAAGGGCGTGTCACATATTCAGACAACATTTTGGGAAAATTATGTCAAAAAACCATATGTAATGAAGCCAAAAATAGTATTTGTTTTGTATTTCCCCAGACACCTATAATGTCTTCACTGTGTAAGGTTCTGCTAGTCTTGTTCTCCTTACACTGCAGTTCTGTGATTTATTTTAATACTGGGTATAGGAGAGGAGCAAAAATTATGATGGCTAAACAATCATTTGGCTTCCAGGTGTGAAAGGACATAGCTTGTTTCCACTACACAGTAAAGCAGCAAAAGGAATTGGTAAGGAATACGTTCATGATTCATCAGCCCAGGCTCAGCAGAGACTGAAAGAAGCTGTAGGAGTTCCTACATGCCCAGCAAAAGTAGAAGCCTTCTATATTAGACAGGTTGCCATGTGAGACTGCAAACACCAGACAATATAATTTCTCGTACTGTTTCCTCTTGCCATAGCAGAAAAATCTATCCCAGACATACACTATTACATCCCCTGCTTTATTTAATCACTCTACTTTAATATTAGGCTTACCTTGTAAACAGTTCATTCCACTACTGAAAGTCTTGGTGCTTGTATGTCTACCCAGGCAGCACAGTAAGAATTAAAATAAAATCATCCAAGGTTAGGAAATAAAAGAACTAAACCCACCCTGTAATAGCCCAGCCATACTCTTGGTCCCCTCCATCTTTCATAGCCCAAGAAGATAAGTTAATGAAAAGCTGGACAATTTTATGTCCTCTGTACTGTTCAACATTTTTTTGGCATCTCAGGCTTTCCTCAGAACTTCTGCCTTCCTCATAAGTTTCCCATGCTGCTCATTAGCAGACCACCTGCATGCTACACAAATAATGATCAATGACACCTTCACAGCCACACACCACACAAAGGGCCCTGCCCCTATTTCGCCAGCAAGTATAGAGAAGTAGTGGGTTATACACATTGATTTGAACTGTCTGTTTTAAATGTCTGTAGCCTGAAGAATCAGACTCCATTACATCTTAAAGCATCATATTAACTCAATGCACAGTTCCAAGTTTGCAGTAATGAATTTGCCACCCTGTGCAAGACCACAAGCAGCTCAATTTAGAGGCAGAAAACAGGAAGCTGGGTACAGCTTCACGAATTGTTAAGTCTAGATCCTGACCACAGGCTAGGTTTGCAGCAGAGGCAGAGGTGGATCCCAAGTCTATGAGGAAGCATGGTGTATTTCCTTTGGATAACAGCCCTTTACACATTCCTAGACTCACTCCATCCTAATAACCTAAAGAAGAAAACCAGAATGTGATCATGTAAATGAAGACCATCACCAATTGCACAAGAACATAGACCTCAGCTAGGTTAAAGAGACCCTTTAAGTTACATTTTTCATATTCTGAGCTCTGCAGCTTCATTAGTGTCTTAAATACAGGGATTTTCATAATTTATTATCCAGCTTTAAAAAACAAAACAAAACAAACAAAACAAAAACAACAACAACAACAACAAAAAAAAAAAAAAAAAAAAACCAACTGTAAAACCACACCACTAGGGAAGAAGAGAAAGTGATTAAGCATCATATCAGCACTTCCTGAATGAGAACTTCCCAGTCCAATATGAAACATGTCATTCAAGCAAGCAGACTCATCAGCCTGGAGAAGAAAAGGCCTTGGGGTGACCTGGCTGCACCCTTCCAGGATCTGAAGGACAAGTAAAGATAGGACAAGGAGCAATGGCTTTAAAACTAAAGAGATTATGTTTAGATCAGATATTAGGAAGAAATTCTTTACCGTAAGGATGGTGAGGCACTGGAACAACTTGCCCCAAGACGTTGTGGATGCCTCATCCCTGGAAATGTTCAAGGCTGGGTTGGATGGGGCTCTGAGTAACCTGATCTAATGGGAGGTGTCCCTGCCCATGGCAGGGGGTTGGAACCAGACAATCTTTAAGGCCTCTTCCAATCCAAACCGTTCTATGATTCTAAGACCAAACACCAAGTAGAGCTTAGAAATGGTGAATGATAATATTTATTACTTGATTCCTTGGATATCTTCTGAAACAGAAGAATGACAACACTCAAGAAACATCTCTTATGTCTCCACATATTTTGATTCCTTCTTCTTTTTGCTTCAAGAGATCAGTTTCTACTCAAGTGCTCATTGTCAGCACATGTCAATCACTCCCTGAAGTAATTCAGATCCTCATCTGATTTTCACTCAGTCCATCTCACATGTGTGACCATACCCTCTTCTTAAAAAATTTATCTAAGCCTAAGCACATCCTTGACTCAGCCCAGTTTTCATCACCACCACCACTACCAATGGCCAAAGGCCCAAGTTCTCCACATGCCTGCTGTTCCTTTCCCACCTTGACCTTCCTATCTCCTGTGTAGTGTAATTAAATAATTTCTAGTGCAAGTGGCATGAGGGTAACATTGAAATCATAGGCGAGACAATGTCCTATCCCTAAGTCCCAATGCAACATTGAAGGACCATCTTTTCTCCATTAAAAATTGGTACCAATAACAAAACCACTGTTTAGCTTGAAGTGTTAATTGTGAAACACTCAGAGTTTTATAGAAATCCCAACATATATAAAGCAATAAATAGAAATGTTATTCTTACAGCTTTTGTAACTGACAGGAAACGGTCGTAGCTGATAAGGACGATGTTAAACACTGAAGCTGTGCACATGAGGTAGTCCATGACCAGCCAGAGCTTGCACAGGCTTCTTCCTAAGTGCCATGTCCCTGTCAGGGCATAAGGGATGTACAAAGGCATACAGAATGTACCTGTGAAAAGAAACCAAATGCACATGTCAGCCAGCACTGCACCGCATGAGAGCAGAGAGATATTTCTGCAGTATCTGATAAAAGATTGATCAATACTGGCTGGAATTACCACATGGAAGGCTTTGTATTATCCTGCAACCAAAGAAC
Source organism: Zosterops lateralis (assembly GCF_965231275.1). Taxonomy (NCBI): domain Eukaryota; kingdom Metazoa; phylum Chordata; class Aves; order Passeriformes; family Zosteropidae; genus Zosterops; species Zosterops lateralis. The sequence goes on along the minus strand of NC_139762.1, from coordinate 106,159,763 downwards.
CTTTGCTACAACCTAGGTACTAGTAGAGTTCTTATAATTAAAACCCCTCAGAAAGGTGTATTGTGTTTATTATGTACCATTATTACCTCTCCAGTGAACACCACCTGCTAAAAGGAGGAGCAGCTGACTGTTCTACCTGCTGAAGTAAACACTACTCTGTGTTATCTGCTGAAATTAAAACTAAGAAAATTATCTTTCCCCCAATGTAACTCACTGTTTTTTATAACAAATTATCCAATTGCCATGCTTCTACTCCCTTAGAAGCATGTGTCAGAAAGTGTTCCTGAACTTAACTTCTTACAGAAATAAGAGTTTCAGACTAATTTTTGAAAGCGTATAATCAAAAGTCTGACAAGAACAGCACAGTTAATTAAATACACCCAGTGTAACCTTTCTCCTCATCATAAATCTTGATAATAACCACTTTTCAGGGGCAAGCTGATAGGATATTATCTGTGGGAACTCACCAGACTGTGAGAACACATGAGTGACCCACCCACACCCATTGCTACCTAAATTTAGGCGGCTGAATCCAAACGTTGTGAAAGTGCCAATATGGCCTCATTTTAATGGATTTTGAGGTGATCACCCTGCATAGAATCACAACACAGCCTTGGGAGGCTGAAGAACTAACAGTGCAGTCAACTGGGATGCAGAAATGCAGTGAACAGCATCAACACTGCAACAAAATGGAATCACTGTATTTACAGAGCAATTGGCACTTGGTCTTTTGAGCAAAACATTATAGATTTTAACATTCACATCAGGAAAAAAGCTGTGGTTTTAGCTTTAGATTTACTACATAATAGTGTGTATTCCTGTAACAGAGTATCTTGAGAGTTTCCATTTCCATAAAAATGTTACAGTTCTTGTTGTTCTCCCTATACCAAGAATCAAGAGATCTCTATTCAAACCCAGCTATGGATCCAGAAGCACAGAGACAAAGCAAAAGCTGCTGAATGGCAAAAGCAGCTAGATTAGATATGATAAAAGAATAAGCAGATGATTCAGTAAGTTTTTAGCAATTTAGATCAAGAAGAAAGCAAGGATAATTTAGGCATATACACCAAATCTAAATTATGTAGCTACAAAAACACAAATCAGTTTGACTCCAAAGTCAAACTAAGGCAAAGGCAAAACTTTTAACAAAATCTATAATTAAAAACTAGACATTCAGGTAAATATAATATCACAAAACAAAAAACTATGGAAAGTAGGTAATGCTAAGTTAGCTGTACTTCCTTCTTTGGCAGAGGACGTTATCTACCTCATACTTCTCAGCTAGATGTTGGTGTTTGTTCAGTATGATGCTAGATTGTGTGTCAGACAAGACAACACCAGGTTTTCCACTGGTTTTCTGCTCACTGTTCTATTTTTACCCAGTACATTGTAACTGGAGAGCAGGCAGCAAGAGCTCTGCAGCAGAAGGCAGAAATAAGTTGGAAGAAGACATCAAGCATATGCAGGGAGGTATCAAAACATTATACAAGGAGATCTGGATGTCACAAGGATAGGACTATTAGAAGCTGTGCTCTTGACAGAATTTCTAGAACTGGCAATAAATTTTAAGAAATGTTTCTTCTGTTCTTTCAGTATACTTCTGAAATGTGCACAAAAAAAATCATTGTGATACGACAAGTCAGAATACAGATTTCATTAAATAGCCACAACTATTTAAAATCATACTTCTACATCCTCAATAATTTAACCAAGGCTTTTAGAAAAGACACTCAACACTTCACAGAATATTGGAATACATCAGTCTCCAACTGAGCATCACACTCATGTTTTAATTGTACTTTTTCTCAGTAGAAGTTTCAAAACTAAATGTGTCCCTATGTATAAATATACATGTACCATCAAACTTCTTAGAAGTTTGTATTTGTAATTTTTATCTACCTATACAAAGATATATTCCTAAGGTATTACTCTAGACACAGCATGTACAGCAAAATGTTTAAAAATACTATTCATCACTATTTAGTCACAAACTTCAGGTCATGATATGTATTGCGTGACAGCAGACTGGAAAGAAGATATCGACCATGTATCCAAGATCTGTCAGAAAATATAGGCTGTATTTGATTTGACTATCTAGATTTCAGCCAAAACTCTTCACAAACAACTCCCCTTCCTTGTTGGTCCATTAAATTCCCACAGTAGTATTTTATCCTGAATCATTAAACATTACCTGCTTCCCTAACAGAGCATCTTTTATTATCTGAAAAATAACAGGCTGCTAAAACAGGTCATGCAACTTCCACCATTCCCCATCCTTCCCTCAGACACAGCTGGGAAATAAGTTCTCTCAGAAGAAAACACACAGAAAACAAACACCACTGCTTCTCCTAAGACTCCTACAACACAATTACCACACGGCTCCACAGCTGGTGACTTACCCACTGCAAAGTCAGAAACAGCAAGATTCAGAAAGAAATAGTTGCTCCGATGCCTGAGGTTTCTGTCCATCACAAAAGCAAGGATCACCAGGGTGTTTCCAAGGATGGTCACCAGACACAGCAGCACCATGAGGAAAGCCAGCAGCACCAGCACACCCAGGGAGAACTCGGAGCTCGGCAGCTGCGTGGGCCAGGTCTCGTTACACGTCGCGGCCACATGTGGAGTCTCGGCTGTGCTGTTGTGCATGGTGGGTGTCCAGGTCAGGTCAGCCTGGGAAGGAAGTCGTATCTGGCAAAGTTATCCAAAAGGCTGAGATTCCTAAGGAGTTAAAACAGGATGGGTCAAAATTCCAATATGCATCCAAAAAAAAAATTCTCAGGGAGGGGAAAAAGTAAAAAGCTTTTGATGCTAGATATAATTTCCCTGAGATTCTTTTAAAGCAGAACTCTAGCAGACTTCTGCTTAAGAAATACACAGTTTTTTCATGCTCATATTTTAAAATGTAAGTTCTTCTTTAAGCAACTTGATTCTTATCTGTGGAGGTCAGGAGGGTTGATTTGAGGTTCCCTCTGGCTTTCCTCCCTCCCTTCCTGATGTCTTTTGTTTGCTAGCATTATATACAATAATTTTTATTTTATTTTTCTACAACCTGTGTACATATCTTAATGAGAATTTAAAATACTTTTTAATTTCATCCTTGTTTATTTGACATTGTTGCAATTAAGAAAGACTTTGGTTCCTCTCTATTTGTGTATTTATACTTTTCGCTGACAGAAGGCATGGTCGACTTTGTTTTGCTGTTGTTCTACTCTCTGTGGTCTCTGGGGCTGAAAACTGATACGATGTAAATAAGCATACATACACTTACTTACCAGAGCAGTTAACCTGTAATGGTCCAACCCTCAGAGATCACTTCAAAACCCCCTCTGAAATCAGTTTTAAAAATCTTAGTAGCAGCTTCAGCGACACATCACCAGCTGCTGTTGTCCCAGAATCAAGGAACAAAATACAGACTCCCTGAATGAGAATGAGAGCTTGGCAATTAACTTTAACAGGACAAGGATTTTCTTTCCATACTGGTGGGAAAAATCATGTGTCTTCCACAAATGCTTGTATTTTGTATGAGTAATGAAGCCACTTGCAGAGAGCTGTGAGTATTCCACAGTCGTAAAAATTCAATCATTTTTATTATGGGTTCTAAAAACACTTTGGCGTCTAATTTTAAATACTTAAATCTGAAAAGCATTGGCTGTCATGTCTTTGCCTCTGTTGTGGGAACAAATTCATTAGCGTTTGCCAAGTGCTTTTACTGAATGTTTGAATGGCAATAGTACAAAATGCAAAACTTTATTATCCATGCAAGTATCTTCACAGCATGCATGCCCATCCCTGGTTTAAGCTTTATTTTGTGTCCAGGTACTGTGGCACAATTACTAAGTAATACCAATAGCCTTTCCTCTGCTAGCCATATTGAAGCCTCAAAATGAAATTCAGCAGTTTCACTGTTTTTCATGAGAGCCAGCTGACCTTGCCACGTGGCTTAAATCTTGCAGTGATTTCCAGGAGTACATAGCTGCTTAATTTGTATCCCCTCTCTCTCCCTCAAAAAATCTTAATGGACCTTAGATCTAACTTGATTTCTTGAAATCTTAAATATCCCATTCTTCCATACCATGCTTGCAAAGCCTGTGTGTTGCAAGGCATCTACACATATGAACTTCAATAGGATATCCACTATATGAGCTTTTAGCAGAATTTTCCTGTGTGTGGCTATGACAATGATTTAATCAGTCTAGTACACATCTAGCCAGAAAAATATTAAAGTAGCTAATAAACTGTTTTTCTTACTGAAATAGACATGCTAGGCAATAAATGCATAGCAAAGATGAAGACATCAAAAGGATTCACAAGTAAACTTCCCATCTTTATCTTCCCTTCCTTCTTTGCCCCACATTAAACACATACTACACTGTAGAAATGTCACCCTGAATTACCTGCAACATGAAGAGACTACTAACAGTCCAGAATTGGTATGCTGCTGTAAGAAAGACAATTGTCTTCACTTTTAAAAGTTAAGATCTTAAAAATGTGGCTTTTCATATTTCAGAAGATTTCCAGATGTGTGAAGGACATTTAGAGGAAATGCTTGACAGCAAAACCACCAAAGAGTTCTTCAGAAGATACTCAGCTAATGAGGTATTCCAGAGAGCAGATATTAACTCTTGGTCTGCTCATTTAGGTTTGAGACACAAAGAAGAAAAAAAAACATTCTGATACTACCTTGTAGGAAATTCTAATGCTGCAATAGCTAATCAGTGTTCAGCTGTAGTCCTGATTTATTTTCAGAATAACAAAGCAAAACCAGGAAAATAAAAATATATGACAACAGACGGGCCAAAAAGACAAAAGCCACTATCCAACCTTTCCTGAAAATGTTTGACATATTTTTATGAGAGGCAATTGTACTTTGAGTATAAATTAATTCTATTACCCTTCTTTTTTCTTTTGCCCAGGTAATGAAATTTTTAACTCTTCCACAAGTGTGCATTACATCTTAAAAACCTTATAATATTTGACAACAAAAAATAGTTAAAACTGCTGCTTCAGTTTAACATTAAAAATAATGTCCCAGCAGAATTTTAAGAGTTGTTGTCAGACATTTTTGTAATCTCTTTCTCCTGTTGTATTTACCTCTTAGAATAAAGGAAGTTTAAACTTAGGAAATGCCTTCAAACAAAAATAGGAACTGTAACTTATCTAACCAAAAGTGTCCATAAGACAGTTATACAGCACTTCATGCTCTCCTTGAAAGAAATTGTGTGAAAATAAAAATGCATTTCCACTCTGATAGTCCATTTTCAGGCATTTTAAAGGACAGGGGATTCATTTTGTTCACTGACTGTATGGTCTATTTCACTGCTTCCTTTAATTGTGCATCAAAAAATTCTCATCTTTTCAACAGGCTCCTGGAGTGCCAACCATCACAGAACAATCCTCAAAGAAGTTCTCTAATAATTTCAGCACATTCCTTAGCTCACTGCCCATGTTCAGTCCTCCATATGACACCAAGCAGGCCCTATCCAGCATCTGATCAGAAACTGCACAGGCAGTTTCCAAACACCACACCTAGCCCCATGCCTTCCTTTCACAAAATATCTAAAACTTTGTAAGTGACCTGGTGTATGAATGATTCTAGTCCCACTCTCAGTACAGAATTCAGAGGTACAGAATTCAATTAGTAATACAAGACACGTATTTTAATCCAGGAATGGAGATAAGAAATCCACATTTTCAATTAGTCAACAACTGTTGTTTGGTGGGAAAGGGTGGGATGGAGCAATGGTTCCAGATGCCACACTGTCCTCATAACAAGGAGCTCACATGTGTAAGAAACAGAAAACTTGTGTTTAAGCTCTACGTCAGAACAGCAGAAGAAATCACAAAACAAGATGAAAATACATCTACGGCTTTACTGAATTCTCTTCTGAATACAACACATCCATTTGGTAAGATAAGGCAATAAAGTCCAGGGGTTTCTTGTATAAATATGTGCAAAATAGTATTTTAAACTTTTTAAAAAATAAATTAGTGTTCTGTTTTCTTCTTGTTGTCCTTCCTTATCTTTTTGCTCTTTCCAGTTTGTCTGGATGACTCTTCCTGAAATGAAAAACAAGCATCGCAAAATTAAAAAAATATTCTTGTAAACCACAAGTGTTCTCCCAAGGTCACCCATGAGAGTTATTTTTAATATGAACAGGATTCATAGTTCACAGAGATTTATGAAAATTTGGACTTGTTTATCCATTCACACAGGTTGTACTACTTTTCTTCTGGCTTCAACTAACAGTGGAAAGTCACACAAGTTCACATGCAAATGCCTTCATTCTGGGGAGATGAAACTTACCGTTGATGTTACATAGTTGTACTCCACAAGTACATTTCTTGCACAATTGTTTATATGTTTGAAACGATCTGGTCCCAAGAGAATACCCCCATACCAGCGGGACACCACAACTAATACATTGTGGACGTTCAAAATCTGTGAATAGAAGAAAGTAATAAAAGTTGTTATCTTTTCATTGAACCTGGTTTTACTGCTGACACCAATCTGAATCAAATAAAAAGTCTACTATCTTGTATTTAAAAAAATCACTGAGCTACATTTCTTATTTTTTGATATGATCAATTATTACTCTGTCACTAAGCTGATTGTCTATTCACATTTTTGGTAGTGTTGGTGGATGTGGCTAATGACAGCCAGGCCACAGGCATTACACATATAGATGTATAAAATTCCATAAGCTAGTAGTGTTAATATCTGCATATTAACAACAATTAATCATCTCTATTAAGGAGAAAAAACCCCAGATATCTGACTAATTTGAACAATACTGTTAAAAGAGTCAATCATTGTTTGTGAAAACAGAACTGTTCTTAGAATTTTAAAATGAGAAGGACTGGGGGCATGTTCTGTGACAAGCATTTTCTACTCTACATTTATTATTGGCCATAAAGTCTATGTATAACAATTGCTGACAGTAAACAGGATGGTACTAATCTAAAATACAGTTTCTTGTAACCAGAAAGTGCTATTTGAAATGCTGGTCTTATCTGAAACAAGATTAATTTCTTTTTTTAAAAAAAAAAACAAGCCCAAAATCCTAAATAAAACCCCCCCCAAAACCCTGTAAGTTCAGCAACAATAAATGTTTTAAATCACCTGATTTTCATACTCATATGTTGTAAGAGCTCAAAAAAAAAACCCTACAAGATCTATGAACATCCAGAAATCAGTCCATAAACTACTTTAATCTTTTCCTATGGCTGAAAATTGAACTTTTCTGATCCTTATCTTACTATTCTTCCTGAACAGAAATATCCCCAGTAACTAGGATTACAGATGGAGAATTATGATCCATGTAATTTATACACGTTCACATTTGAAAGTGACATCCATGTCATTTTCTAAACTGGACTTTTATGTAATATTAAGTGCCTAGGTAACTTTCAAAAGTAGGTACTAACAAGCTGAGAAAAAGCTGATAATCTCAAAACAAACTGAGGTACAGTAACTACCAAACTATATCTTTACATTATTTTCATAACAATAATCTTCACTGTTAACACATATACTTGCATGTATTACATAGCCTAAGTTTGTTTATTTAACCTCCCCAAGTCTGGTTTGAGTTATTTAGGAAGTTTGAAAAAGTTCAAAATTAAAAATGTCAAAATCTTTCCATCAACTATACCCTTTTTTTTCAGGAAAAAAAAGGAAACTTGGGGGGGGGGGGGGGGGGAAGTTTTCAGGAATAAGAGTGCAACATAATAAGCAAAAAAATATTCAAGCAAGAAAGGGACAGGAAAATAAAACTCCTGTTGTGAAGGGAACATCAGTGAAATAAAAATAATTATTTTGTCTGCTCACACAGCTAAGTAACTTGAGACACAGCATTAAGATGCACCCAGCTGTCTCCTGTAGCTGTGCTATTTTAATTATGGTTTTACTAAGGCTTGCATCGTGAACCAAAATTTATCAATCTCAACTCACTCACATTTAGTAGCACCTTTGCCAAATATTATTTCAACACTTGAAGACTAAAATATATGTGAGTATGAGGGCTAAGGACCCAGAACAGGAAACAGCACAACAAAACAGACTAAATGATCAAAAACAACTTAGCTCCTTCACTCCTTTTGTATTTGAAGTTCTACTCTGCAAGTTCATGTATCAGCATCTTTTTATTACACCTACTCAAGGCAACCACAGGAAAGGTTGTGCACAGGTCAGCTGTTATATTCTGACAGTCAGCTGCTCCCAATCTTCATTTTCTGTGTGCTTTACACCACACAGGAAGCATAGGATTTAAAACTTAGTTATTGTTTAACCCATTCAAACTATTACTGCTGCCTATGAAACATCACTTGTTTCTATGATCCAAGACTTGAAAGTGCTACAGCCTGTGTTTTTCCTTTCACCTTGAGAAAGCAATCACCTGGCTGGCTGCTAGCAGAGCAGCAAAATTAAAACAAGCTTCTACAGCTTATTTACATTGTAGTGATTTTTAAAATCAATATGAAATCAAGATTTCCAAAAGCCAAAGATTAATTTCTACAACCTGCATAAGATGGAGAAGACGTCCACCTGCTGCTGTCTCTCCATCATCTTCGCAATCCTGTAGGAACGTCTGCTTATCTTCACAGTATATTCTATAAAAGAAAAAAAAATAAATAGATTTTAAATAGATTTAAAATGTCAAGTAATGAATATTTCTACATGATTAATAAAGTCTCAGATATCTTTCATACATGTGTGTATCAATTCTAATTCTCTACTACACATATTTACACGAAAACAGGATGAGGCATGGGGTAAACCACAAGTGTTTATCTGTACAGTAGAACAAGTTCTGAGAAGCTTTTACACAGACTCCAGTCTGTGCTTTTACGCAAAATCCAGTCATTACCAGTTTAAAGTCCCTAAACAGAAAAATACCCAGGTTTTTAGCCTAATAATTGCATCTAGCTGAAACCAACTCTAACAGATACAGATTCAAATAATGGCATAAACCTAGAAGAAGAACTTGGACAAAAATATTATGAATAATTAATTAGGTCTGTATTTCAGCAGCAACATGAAACTAATACTGAAACTTGCCTTTGGATTCTCCATGTAATCTCCTTTCTCAGGAGGCACTGCAGCAAACTTTTGGGTGTATTGTTTCATAAAAAAGACAGCTGCCCAGATCTAATTTTCCAGAAATAATGCTCAGAGGTCTACTGACCAATAAGTTGGTTTGCTACCAACTTATTTCCTAACTTCTGAACTTAGTTACAGGCGACACAATGAGGAAGAGGCTTCTAGTACTAGATGACAAAGAGGAAGCAGCAAGTATGTGCTCTTCTTTTCTTCTTTTCTTCTTTTTTTTTTTTTTTAAGTGGATTTGGATAATATGAATGAAGGAAGCCAGATCATCATCTGTGAGAACAGAAATGCCTTCTTTACAGAAACTTTTTACTTAGGTAGAAGCTTTTACTTTTTAGTAAAGTAAGCTTTCACTTGCTCTCATTTCATGGCTCATTAGGATGACACCAGGATGGGCATGAATAGATAAGCATCTGTACATGCTTTTTTTAGATGACTGGTTCCTACAGTTCCTCCCTTTCACTGTCACATACATTCCTCAGAAAAACTACACCACTATCCGGACTGAAACCAATTAATTTCATAGAAGCAAAAGTTGCCAGAGGCAGATGACTGCCAAACCCATTTTTACCTGTTTCTCATAATCCCTGAAGTTTCTCGTATTTCAGCTGAAACTTCATATGCCAGATGTCTGCATCAGGCTTTCTGATTCGACTCTTATTTCAACTGAACATTTTCAGCTATTTCTAAATATAAGGTTGAGGGGGAAAAAGAAGTTACTTCACCCAAATAAATACACATTTAGTTCAGGATGATGTAGTATTTCCATGCTCAGACGTACTATAAAAGTATACCAATACATGTTCAAAGCCACTTTCTTTTCTATTCCTAATGCTGCTTTACTATTTTATTTCTTACTGTATGCTCTACTTTCTTGAACTCAAATTCAAAATAATACCTGCAAGACTAATCATTCAAATAAGAAACCTATTCCCTAAAGCAAGGAATTTCTTTTAATAGCAAGAAATTTAATAGGAACAAATTTCTTTTTTGTGTCCTGCACTGATTCGTCAAAGAACACTAAAAAAAGTAATAAAAATCACTATCTGTGTCTCACCTGTATGCATATATGTTGTGGGTAGCACTTGCAATTTTCTTGTTCTCATATAATTTTTCAAGAACCCTTTTAACCTACAAAAAACAATAGAGAAAACTTTCCTTTTAGAACAGGGGTTTCATACATCCCTCTCAATATCACTGCTAAACAACCACCTCCCTAGTGCTACAATGAAATGATTTTATGCTTTGACATAAAATGTTCACTGTGATAACTCAAGAAGCAGCTTCTCAGTATTCGCATACTTGTTTTAAACAATTTTCCTGGGATACTGCAAACAGCTTGTCCCTTGAATTTCCACATTGTCTACATTCATATTAGTGCTCAAGACGAAGAAGTTGTCAAATTGCTTTATTAAACAAGAGACAGTAAGATCCAGAAAATATTTTTTAGTCAGTATTAGGTATCAACTGCACCTGCTTACTTTTTTAACAATAAAGTTAAGCTGGAATAGAACACAACACTGCTTTTACCTATTTCACAAAAACATGATGTTTTGAAAGTCCTACTACATTTCAAGTTTTTCCTTTTCTCTCAAACGTGTTTTTTCTACAGTTTCCACTTTACGGAAAGAACAGTAAAAACAAAAAACATCCCATTAGGGGTCTGAAAGTGTATTTCCCAGAAAGCAGATATTCCCATCATGTCTATCTCTTTGCTCTTAAGAAGTACCAAATTCAAAACATTTACCAATATCAGTTCATCATATGTTTCTAAGTAAACAAGCTAGCAATTGTTCAACCCTTTCCAATGGTCTAGCAAAGAGAAAAGCTTTTGATTAAGACACCATTTTAGTGCATAATACAAAACATTACTGAAGTTGAGAAAGCTTGGGAAAACATGCCTGGCAAGTAAATTGCTTTCCATTCAAAAACAAATGTCTCAGAGAAGTAATCAGTAAACATATTTAATATCTGCCCTAGCTACACTGTACTATTTCTAATTCTTCTTGAAGAAATTCAGCTGACAAAAATGACCTCAAATGAAAGATATCTCAATGAAAAAAAATCCTATTATTAATGGAGAATATTGCTTCAGACATCTATCTTGTTTTTACTTTGAACACTGAAGGAAGACAACTCATATTACTTAATGCACTTTCATAAACATGGAAAGTTAAAACAATAAATTTCAATACAGAGACTTAAAGCACAAATCCTATGAAACGATCATCACCTTTGACATTACTTATTTCCCGGCTACCAGGTTCCTGCGAATGTACTTTAAAGATTAATTTTTGTGCTACAGCTGTATCTTCTTTAAGTGATTCTTTAATATAAATATATAATAAATGAACTCTGTTACTTTAGAAAGGGAAGAAATGGGAATGACTGGCTTAATGTATCATTTTCATTTTAAAATACTCTCACCTTTTTATCATGATTTGTGGGTAAGATTGTTCCTACATACACAAAACCCCACATGAATGTACAGTGTATGTGAACTTGAAAAGTCAAAGTGCTCCAGAAGGGATGCCAGGATTTAGAGATCAATTATTATGTCCATACCATGCAAATTATTGAGGGAAAAAAAAAAAAAAAAACAAACCAAAAAACCACAGACAGCTTCAAACATTACAACTTTTGTATAGAGAAATCAGTCTAAAAACGCTGTCAACCTGTCAGTGTTTTTTCACAGCCACTGAGTTTGTAGTAGACCTGGCTTACCTAGAACTTCAAGAAGCACTTGACAATATCCCTTACCAAAAATTCTTTTAAAAATCCTTAAAATTGCATAAAAAGAAAGAGAAAAATCCTCTCAAGGTTTAACTCTGAGTTAATAAAAGAAAAGATCAGTAGTTTCCCCACTAAAAGGGGATGATCAAAGGAGGCTGATGTTAATAGATGGAAACTGATGCACAAAAGAAACTCCAAACCCCTCTCAATTAGGTCAGGATAAAGACTTACTTATGTATGATCCAAGTATGTTCTGCCAACAAAATTCCTTTCTCAAGGAGGGAAAACATCTTTAAACCCATTCTAATTCCTTTTCCAGCTAACACATGATAGACTCAGTAACTTCCAAACATGACAAACTTGCCAACATCCAGAAGTCAAATTACAGTGCTCTTATTCTCTTACATCTAATGCACATAGTGGTAAACAATAGCAGGAAGAAGAGCTGTTGTTTCACTACTCAGCTGATAGTAAAAGCAAGAAAACAATGACTACTCAGACAGCATTAGCACAGAAAGATGCACAGACAGAACAATGTATCTGGCAAATCCCAAGTATTCCTGTAACACTTTGACAAGCTCAAAGTAGAGGCAAAAAGAGAAGAACTGATCTCTACTAACTTGTCTGGTTGTCACCACTGGAGCCAAATGTGCCTGGAATGTGCTCCTTCGATCTGTGATTGGGTTTCCATGATGTATGGGGGGCAGTTCTTCATCTATGGGTCACAAACAAGGGAGTGTTTCTTTTCTTTTAAGAGTACAGAAACAATGCATGTGGCTACAAAAGTAAAGAATGTCTTAACTTTTTTAAAAGGGACTTGTTTAAGTGAAGTACAGAATATAACAAACCCACTAAAACATATTGTATTTTTAATGACTGTTATTAAGCTTTATTATAATTCTAGTGTCACTAATTTTATTCTAAAGCTGGGTAGAAAAGCAGACTCTTCAGGCCTCTATCTCAACAGAATTAACAAGAGCATATTTTTTACCACTCTGACTTTCCGATGTCATGCAATTTAACATTTTAATTTGATCTTCTTGAATGGGCTGATAGTCTAGGAGAAAATCATCTCCATCATCTTCATCAACTTCTTCAGTGGTTTTCTTAATATCTGGTTCTATTAAGATACAAGCAGTAGAATTTATTATACATTTTTGCAAGACAAGCAAAACAAAATTTCAAACTCTTTTTCTCAAAAGACTCTGACTTCTCAGTTCTAAACAGTGTGACATTAAAAATCATTAAATGCAGAACAGTAACAATAATTACAACAAAACCCAAAAGTACTCACCCCTGTATTAACTTAAAACTTCCTGAGAATTAAAAATAAAAGTCGTACTATGAGCCTTCCCTAAGTTATTCTGTTTCAATACTAAGTAACAGTATTTCTAAAAAAAGAACAATGTTTACTGTTGCCATTAAACATTCAAAATGCTACCTTTAACCTGAATTTAGAGATCAAATTTAAGCTGATGTTTCACAAAAAACTCCAGCCATTTACTGGTCATTTGGGGGCAAATTTAGAGCTCTTGCTCAATGCTACTTCATGAGGGTGTAAAATTATTAGATTTGAAACATCTCTCAACATGCTTCAGGTATTCTGGGATTCCAAAAATCCTGTTGTCCTTTATGCATAGAATGTATGAAAAATAATAGTCAATAACAAAGGTGGAAATATACAGGGTTCTGACACCTGGATTTAAAGCCAAATTAATGTATCACAGTTTCACTCCTATTTAGAGGAATCCTGCTTATGATGCAGGTTTTATAATATATGTATTTTCCATAAAAATGTCTGCATAGTCCACTGAAGTTTATCTCCTCTTGAATCCCAATCCTCCAACAGTGCACTCAACACCAGAAATTAATTACTGCTATGAATAATTCCTTTGCAGAACAGAGGGCAATACATAATGCACCTGTGGGCAGCACTGTCCTTTCACACAAGGAATTTCACTCCTGAGAGAACTGCGACCTTGTTCCAGTTCAGAGGCCAGCCTCACCTTCTTTTCCCTACTACTTTTAAAAAAGGGACACTGCCACCGCAAAACAATAAGTCCTGACACAGGAGACTGTTCTCTGATATTTAGATCCAATTCAAAAGTGAGCATAAACTAATTTGCACTGAAATCTTACTTTGCAGTAGAAGAAGAAGAAGGAAAATAATTTTCTGAAGTACCATGTATTTTCTGAAGTACCTGGATCTGAAGACTGTGCCTTTTCTACCAGAACTTCTCGTATCTTCTCCACCCATAAATACAATATGCTTTCACCAAGGTTCTGTCTGGAAGTAAAAGGTCATGGTAAATGAAGAATCACTTTTGCAAATTTCACTTGGAAAGTACACAAAATAACATACAGATTTCAGACACATAGAAATTGAACATAAGCTAGTGAGACAAAGAGCTTAGGCAGGCTTGTGTAAAGTTCTGTCTCAGTAGCTCATTGGGTGAAAAACTTATCAGTGGACTATGATAGTAGGCCAGTAGAGCATTGGAATGAAACACTACATTTTGGGTAATAGGCAGTGCTATAGGACAAGGAGATAAAGATTTAGGCCTAGGAGGCTTCACTTAGGGGGCTCAGGTGTGTATGAAGGTACTGAGGGAGGATGGGATGAACATGTTTTACATACATGTTATGAGTTAAGAAACGCTTCCTTTATGCGTAGCAGGACCCAAACAAAACACATTTCAAGTGGTTAAAACGCTTATGAACTGTGCATGTTTTTCTAAGAAACAAAGCCAAAGATTTAGAGGTGTAGATATCTCATGATTTCTCATTAATTTTATTCTTACTGCCACCATCTGGGCACCAGGTAAGTAACAAGATTACATATTTAAACTTCGCTTAATGTATACAGCACTATTTTCAAACAATCAAATACTTTGATTTGAAATAATCGAATTCAAATAAGCATACATATTTCAAGAAAAATATTCCAGCAAAAATAAGGACTTTATGAACTTGTAGCCCTCACTTCAAAATCTAGACAGACTCCAGAGCTATTCAACACTCTGATTTCACACTGCTTTTTGTACAGAAGCACTGCTTAATACCTGAAAACTTTTTTTTTTAAGTGATGGAATGAAAAAACATTATAAAAGGAATAAAATTTCCCTGTTTTATGAAAGTAAAGCTTTGTCCAGCTATCATTCAATTACAGTTTCTGAATAGCTGTAAATTACCTTGTGTCTCCCAAAACAGACGTGTGATCTATAATTACCCTTTTTTTTCCATAGCAACTGACAGTATAGTTCATGTTGGTTTAGACTGCAGAACTACACAACTTAGATCCCTGGGGACTAGAAAACTGGTCAAACACAATGTAAATGATGCAGAGTATTTCTGCTCATCTGACAATCATTTAGACATTGAATAGATAAAAGGCTTTCACAAATACTCTGCACATCAGTGATTACTCCAGGTGTTTAAACTGTTTAAAATGACCTAAAGTACATATATGACCTAAAGTATAAACACTTTAACTTCCTGCTGAACAAAGAGAAGTGAGAGCAGACCAGCAAGGACTTTGTCCTCTGAGCTGATATAGACAGAAGGGAGCTGAGCCAGCACAATTTGACAGCCTACAGGACTGAATAAAAAAAAGAACCAGCAGCTCTACCTGTGGTAGAGACTCCATCAAATCCTTTGAATCTGGACAGCATTAAGGACAACCTTAATCCTTTTTGCTTCACTTAACAACTGTGGTGAATATGATCACACAGAACTTTTCACTTAAAATCCTTGTGCATTTTTAACACTTCAAATTAATTTTTACTTGCTGAAATTATCTGTTGCTTAATTAGCTAAGAAACCCAGTTAATCAAAGTAAAAAACCCTTATGCAAGCTAAGTACTCTCTTCCTTATGGCATAAAAAAACATTTCTTATGCAAGATGCTCAGATTTAACTGTCTGGGGCCTGACTGTGCTTCCTTATGTTTTTATTTCATCTCTTTTAAATAATCTTTGGGATCTAAAAGAAATAAATAAACCATATAAAATTACTACATTTTCTACCCTGCTTTCACAGCAATTCAAAATCCTGTAATTTGAGTATTTCTAAATGCTGTTTATTCTCATGCAGTCATTATGCCTTGTTGTTAACTGTACACTGTGATAATAAACAGCCCACAATGTTCCAGATTCCAGTTAATAGATTCTGCATGTGTTTGTTTAAAAACAACTTATCCCTTAACTTTTGAGAAAAACTGGCATGCTACTTGTGCTCTAAGACACAACCAAAATTTTTCACATCCTGTGTTTTAAAATTCAAGTGCAGAACAGATGGAAACTGAAAACATATTGTCTCTTTTTACTATGTTTTGGTCTCAAACTTACACATATATTTCTTCCAAGCTATTTGCTAGGTCTGTATAATCTTGTCCTCGAAGCCAAGGGGCACTAGAATGAAAAGAAATGCAATGAAAATTGTGCTTAATGCTGCTTCCAACATTCCCAAATAAATGTGATGAACACCTTGAAATTATAACTTTGCCAACCATCAAGATTTCAGCTGTAAACACCTTGGAAAAAGCAGGATAAAGAATAGAATATCCTTGCTGGAAACATCGCCCATCACTGGTATACTTTAATTCAAGGATTATTTTAACTAAACTTCCACTTACAGGTAAACAATTAACCAATTCATCAAACACAAATGTTTGCAAGAAAACTTCACCTACTTTAGTTGATAAATAGGTGGCTCTGCAGTTGGATATCCTGGTGGCAAAATCACCTGAAAGAAATTCAGGATATATATTCACTGGACTACTCTCAGGTAGATGAGCTTTACTGAAGGACTCTGATGTCAAGCACCAGGACTACAATTAGTGTTACAAATAAAGAAAACAGTTGGTTGTGTTGCCACAGAATTACAAGAACAACTGAATATCTGCATTTAAAGTTCCAATAGCAATAATGCATACAATTAAGTTTTATGGGGCAATTTATAAGGATGCAGAATAAAGAACAGAAAAAAAGTGAAAGAAGCTTGCACACATGGTTATTGGACTTAAATAGTGGTACCACACTTCCCTAAGTAGACAATTCCATATTTCTTACAATAAGTAAACTTATTGCTTTCAGTTCTGAAAACATCAAGTAAGGAGATGGATCAATTAAGTTGATTCAAATTTCATTTTGTCTCAACACTTTCCAGAACACACATCTAGATGCAACTGCAGTAGGTTCACTGAGGCACAAAGTCAATGTAAAAGTATTTCAGAAATTGGTGAAATACACTGAAATGCTTTGGTCAGACGTGGAATTAGGATATACTACTGAATATATCACAAGCACACCGATGTGTTACAGGAGCAATCACTGAAAAGTCTTACCACAGACTCCAATCTAAAAGCTTCTTAATCACCTGAGTAGATAATAAACCATATTTAAAGGGTTTCACATCAGTCCAACTGCAAAATTTGTGCTGAACCTCTTACCACCACTATACCTGCAAACAGAGGGTCCATTTTGGTTGATCCAGACAGTCACTAATCTTAATGCAATAGATTTTTTCATCTTCATCAACAACACACCAATCATCACCATAGATCGATGAAAGGGCTTCAATTTCATCAATCTAAAAAAGAGAAAAAAAGCAAAAGTAAGTACCCCAAATAAAACCCACACAGCTTTGTGTGCCAATCATCTTTGCATCTTTTAAAAGTCTTGCTCTTCTACAACTCATAGACAGATGTGACAAGATTCACTGCACTGGAAGGCCCTGAGTATTGGAGACCCAGTCCTGATTCACAGGACTTCAGGTGAGCCAGGGGAGGTTTAAGCTGGACATTAGGAAGAATTTCTTGAGAGAAGGTGTGATTAGACACTGGAATAGACTGCCCAGGGAGGTGTGGAGTGGCAGTGCCCGGAGGTGTGTAAGGAAAGACTGGAGGTGGCACCCAGTGCCCCGCTCTGGTTCACTCACAGGCTGGACTCGACGATCCCACAGGTATTTTCCAACCTAACTGACTCTGTGATTTTTTAAGTCACCTTTGCTCAGTTCTCACACACACACACACAACAGCTTTTGAATTTCTGTGGACAATCCTGTCACCCCAGCAGTGACAGGGCGGGCAAAGGGACAGGGAGCAGGGGCCTGCAGCTCCAGCCGGGCGCTCCGCCTGGAGAGCAGGGGAGAGACCCGGGGCTCGGCACTGCGCTCTCCCTGAGAGGATACCTGAGGCCAATTCCCATAAAGAAAAACCAGCGCAGTGCCTTCCGCCTAGAAATGAAGCGGACGGGCGGTGCAGGAGCGGCACGGCGGGCGCGGAGCCGCCCAGGGGCCGGGGCTCACCCCCTCAAGTCCCATCGCCCGTCTGCCGCTCACCTGCTGCTGGGCCCTGTCCGTGTCACCCGCCGCCATCGGGGCCGAGGGGAGGAGGAGGAGGGAGGGAAGGAGCCGGAGGGAGGGAAGGAGAAGGAGGGAAAGGCACAGGGACAGCTGCCCGGCGCCGGGCCCAGTGCGCAGCCGTGGCGGTGACGCTGCAGGCCCTTCCCTCCTCCTTCCTTCTTTCCCTCCTTCCTTCCCTTTCCTTCCGCCGGAGGGACAGCGGGAGTGGGCCATGTCCTGCTGTCTGTCATTGCCGCACAACCTGCCTTCTAGCCGTCTTTATACTTTCCCCTTATTCCCGACGGCCTGGTATTAAACTACAGGGTGTAAGCAGGTCTGTTTCACTGAGGACTTTACTGATGCAGCCCTTTTCACCTTGTGTTCATTGGCGCTCCGATTGAACGTAACTAGAAAATGTCCCTTAAAAATTATGCGAAAAGTCGACAGGTGTTTCAAGCAGCTTTCATTACAGTTCTAGAAATCCATTTATTTTATTTAACCTCGGGAAGGTTAAGGCATCTCTTTTAGAGGCGGCACTGGTCAGCAAAGGTCTCCTGGCGAGCAAAGCCTGGGCTTCACCCTTTCTGCAGTTTTGTAGTTTATGTTTTCCTCCAGTGGGATTTTCTACTGGCACAGCTGGGAAGAATTCAAGGTAAGCTTCAAGCTTTGCCCTTCTCGAAAGCCTGGAGAATTTGCTCCCGTTCAGGAGAACAGGATTAGAGTTCAGAATTATTGTGAAAATCAGGTCAGGCAAAACAGACGAAATTAACCAACAACCCACAGAAGAAAAAAAAAAACAAAACACCAAAACAAAACAAAACACCAAAACAAAAACAAACAAACAAAATAAAATTTAAAAAAAAAAAAAAAAAAAACCAAAAAAAAAAAAAAAAAACACCACCAGGATGCTACTGACAAAACTAGAAACTAGCACTGTATTATCAAATATGTATATTCTGGATGGAGAACTATGAATAGCAGTTCTGCAGAAATATATTTCAGAGTTAGAGCAAATCCAAGACCATCTTTGTCTTCAGTGTCACACACAGAATCAGTGTATTATTTTTGAAAATATAATAAAAGGAATATAGTCTTAGAACATGACAAAAATGGGTATTTTATCAAAGTCATGTATTCCAATTAATTGTAAAAGAGGGAGAGAAAGAAACGTAGACAAGACAGTGAGCTTATTGTTTAAACAATTGCCTTCTGACCAAAACATAACTGAAAGCTTTAATATATAAGGACCTAGAAAAGATGGTGCTCCATCTGTTCATCCTAATACTAAATTGCCTTATAAATCTAAAGTGAGAACTATGACAAGACTTAAACTTTCTGAAAACAATCTCTGTATGATGCTTGTGCCTTATAAGTTGATAGTTTTGTCTTAGCTGAACAAGTGACTTTACATTACTTTACATTTTGTTATTAAATAACTCAAAAATGTTATTGCCATTTTTTATGACTGTTATCTCTAAGTCATATAAAAGCATTGATATGAAAGACTTCAGCAATCTGGTCTCGGGCCAGGAGAAACTGTACCAGATAAGGAGGCACAGAGAAAAAAAAAAAAACACAAAAACTGTATGGACTGTAGGCATCTCTGGCAGATTTCAGAGGACTTGCTAATTTCCTTTCATTGTAATTTATATTTTTGACAAGTCTCAGTAAGCAGAAGTGGAGAAAAATGTGCCTAATGAATCTCCAGCATGTTTATAGATACTAAATTACTAACGGAGTAGCTGAACTGATATGGTGCACAGGAGTATTTATCAGATAATTAATGTCTTTGTCTGAAATATTCTACTAAAGCAGAACTGAAATACATATATCCACAGCTTTCAAGCAAAGGATAACAGCACAGTGGAATTTACTAAACTATTTACTAAACTATTCTTTTAGTATATAACTGAATTTCACTGTTCTTTATGGTGAGGCGTCTCCCAAAAGGATACTCTTCACAGCAATGCATTAACTTTGATATTTAAAATGGTTACGAAGTCTAACCTTGGTCTATTAGTTCAGTCTTTGTGAACCACCCACAGCAAAGAGAAATATTTAAAGCTCAAATCAAATCAATTAAGCCAAAGAAAACCCTGAGGTCAGGGAGCAGCCCTAATTGCTACCTTGAATTCTAATTCTTTGTTCTGTCTTGTCAAGGCAAGATAATACACTGGGCAATTACTCTTTCCATTCTGCAACTGGAATCTAATACTAGAGCATGAAAAGCTAGAATGAGATATAAATTATATTCATTCAATCAGGACTGAATCACAAATAAGTAAAAAACACAGAACAAAGAAATACTAAATAATTAATGTTTGAGTAAATTATCCATAACCCTGCTTTATTTTGCATACAGCAATTCAAACAACATGATGCATTTTCAACTCCTGTTTTACAATAAAACCAAAGGAAGATTGAGAAGAAATAAGGAGCATGTCATGTCATGTCATGTCATATACTAATGATTAATCCCCTCAGTTCTGAACTCTGGTTTCAGGCAGGATTTTCTTCTGCTGAGACTATTCCAGTAGTGTCTTAAGGACATAGCTCAAGGACAGCATTTTGCTGTAGTTACTTTTAGCTAAAACATTACATTGTCTCTAGTGCTCCATTTCCACTCTACATTCAATGGAAATCTCATTCTGTAATGGAAATCTTAATTGGGCCACCCAATAATGAGCATTTATCCATTTGAGGACAAAGTAGTTCAGCTGATTTCAGTGATGCATTTTGCTAGATTGTGGTCTAAACTGACATAAATTAGCTATAAGGTTCATAGCTATAAACTCTCCACCTGCATCTGACTTATCATTTTGGAACTAAAACCAAACCAAACTGGTTCAGTCATAAGAACAAGAAAGTGCATTAAACAAACCTAGTTCTTGGTCTAAAACTGCATCTCTGGCAAGGCTAAGGAGAAGCATGTGTACAGGTGACTTAATACCTTGGTTAGAAATGTTTCTTCCCATTTAGCCACAACCCAGTCTTTGTGCTGGCTATGATGGGGTGTAGTTGCCTTCTGTAGAAATCCAAAAGCTTTTCTATGAAGTAACTACTAGCAGGTTTTAGGAGCCTCCTGAGAGAAGAGGACTGACAGTGAATTCTCATGTTTTCTCCTGCCATAGCTGCATTCAGATAAAAACAGGTCTGTTAAAAGGAACTTTTCTGTGTTATAGGATTTTTTTCCCTGCTACAGGATATGTCAAGAAACCACCTGAGCTTGCTTCAGTGCTGCTTTGAGCAGCAAAAAGCATTTCTCAGCTCAGGAGGCAATCCAACTCACACCATCCACAAATTCACTACACTATATGGTTATTGCCTGCAAAGCATGAAAGAAACTTCAGCAAGAGACTAGTATCTGCAAGAATTCCTATTGCAGGCAGTTCAGAACAACATGAACATTTGCTTTGGTCACTCACTGTCAGTTGCTCATGGTAATCTAGAGACATCCACAAGATCACATCTGAGAGTGTCAGCACATTAATTAATTCTCCTGTGTCTGCGTTTTGCCAGCCTAGTAAATAAAATCTGTATGGAAATAGGGCAAGGACCTGTGCTTGCTGCACTGGTTTTCAGAGTTGAGGAGCGGTTTTCTCAAGAAGTGCACCAGGGCTGCAAGAAAGCTGCTAAGGAACAAAATTTTAGAATTGCTGGTGAACTAAAAAACACAGTCATTTAACATGTTACTGTGTGAAAACAAACATACAACCCATCATATGTCATTTATTATTTCTACTTCTCATTTGTATGTGCTCCATTACCCAGTCTGCCCATATCTCAAATTTGGCCAGTATGCTCTAGTCTGAAGAGGAAGAACACAAAGTGTCAGTGCAATAAAGGTTGCCCCATCACAGAGAGGATATAAAAAATACTATACTGTGAAAATCAGAGACAAAGCAGTTCAGTGAGTTCTGTGCAAGGCTGTTTGCCAGCATGTTCAGCCCTAAGATGGGACATGTTTCATGCTTTCTGAATCGCTAATTTCAGCAGGTTATATGAAAAAGGAATTACATGGGAAAACAAACTAAAATGAAACAAAAGAAACAAACAAAAAGATGGAAAAAAGAGAACAAAACTTTGATATCAACAACACTTTCTCATTTCCTCACTTCAAAGTCCAAAACACTCTGAGTCATTATTACTCTGGGATGTGCAAGGAGGCAAAACACAGGTGAAAAATAGACACCCTTTGAAGATGATGGAAGCAGGGGAAGTGTAGTGATCCTGGCCAGGAGAGCCCTGTACACCCAGGAGTCAGTGATTCACGGTACAGTTAAGTGGAGAAGGCCCAGGTCTGTGCCATGCTGCCTCTGGGCCTGGGTTCTGGTGCACAGAACCCTTGGAAGCAGGATCAACTTCACTAGTTCCTTGGCACAGAGTGCAGGCAATTACAGCACCTGCGTGGCCTTGCCCTTATCTAGACTCATACAAGGAGTAAACCTCTCTTGTGAACACCCTTTATGAATAGCTGTTTTCTCATAAGAAAACTAAAATGCTGCAACCAAAGAGGAGCCTTTCTCCAGGGAGAAAGTCTGCCAAGGGAGAAGTCCATCCAGGGTCAATCCAATACTGCAGGAACATGGACATCTTGGCTTCTGATTTACTTGCTATCTCGGTTGGTCTTTACTCTGTCTTTTTAAAATATTAAATTTATTAAGTTATTTTTTTTCAGGCCTTTCTTACTCAGATTCAGAGAAAAACTGACTGGCTGAAGGGTGAAACTGAACTGTAAACTCTGTGTTGTATTGCAATTGGTTATAGAGTAGGTGGGTGACAATACCTCCTATTTCATTATATGGTTATAAAACCATATAATTATATGGTTATATTTATATTCATTATAAAACTTGTAGGAAATATGAGGTGATAATATACATTTTTAATTTTGTATTCGTGTATGCAAAATAAATACAAAATAAGAAATGGCTTTATTGCGAGGTTGCTTAAAGCATTTATGGCATTGTGAAAGATGGCTCAAAGTCAAAAGCATGAGGAAGAAATAAAGGAAAAGATATGTGAGGATGACACAGCTAGTGCTTTGAAAGTAAGGACAGCAACTTGAAGCCCTGCTCCTGAGAAAAGATAACCAATGTGATCCTTCCCTGAAGCCTCTCAGATATTATATAATTATTACTAAAGCATCCCTGGAAGCAGATCTCTTAAGTAAAATAAACTAATTAAAAATAACAAAAGGCAGCAGAAGTTCAAACATGATACATTTGTGTTATCTGCAGGTGTGGAGCTGTTCCTTTTCTTCTTTTTGCTATGTCGTTCTTCAAAGATTAAAAATACATATAGCTACCGACAATACAGAAAAATGAAGCTTGCCTCATTATCTATGCCTGAAGAGTTTCACAAGAATTGCTCAGGTTTAAACGTGCCCACTTTTGGAACAGAAGTTTCATCCTAGTCTTTTGTGATCATTTGTCATGGCACCTGTGGCTCCCGCCCTGCCTTTTCAGTGCTCCTTCTGCATATGACACAGACTTGGTCATTCCACAACACTGCAGAGCTTCCCTGTTCCCTTAATAAACTCTTGCGGGGTTTCAGAGGCACCGTGGGAGTTTTCAAAATGCAAAACCTCCCAAGTGCAGAAAAGCAAGGTGCTAGCTCTTCGGGAGAAAGGTGTAGTGGAGAATAAATAAGGGTGGGACAAACAGAGGGGAAGGAGTGGTGGACGAAAGAGCCTTGAAAAAAAAAGTGAGTACTTTACTTTTTGTCCCTGGTAGCACCCAATTTCTCTTTTAGGTCGCTTTTGGCTGTGCGGTTCTTAGCAGCAAAGCGATTTCCAAAAAGACCCCGTTTTCCCCTCTGTCGATGCACCATTCTCGTAGTGCTACAGTCCTCTTTGAGGCCGGGCTGCTCCCCCAGCTCCGAACGCCTGTCGGTGCTGCGTCCCCGCCGCGTCCCGCCGCTCCCGGGATAGTGGCACTCACGGGATAGCTGGGCTTGGAAGGGACCTCTGGAGATCATACGGTCCAACTCCCTGCCAAGGCTGAGTCACCCAGCGCAGGTGACCCAGGGACGCGTCCAGGTGAGTTTGGAATGTCTCCAGAGAGGGAAGACTCCGTGACCTCCCTGGGCACCTGTTCAGTGCTCTGACGCCCTCAGCATTGAGTTCTTCCTCATGTTAAGGTGGAACTTGGTGTGTTTTAGTTTATGGCCATTGTTCCTTGTCCTGTCGCTGGGCGCCACTGACACGAGTGCGACACGGGACCGCAGCGGGCACAGGGGGGTCACTGTCCCTCCTTGGGCTGCGCCCGCTGCGGGCCCGAATCTCTCGGAGGGCGGGCGCGGCGCTCTCGGCCAGACCTGCTTCACCCCTGCCGGCTCTCGGGGCGGGCTGCGGCGAGACACGGCCCCCGGGTCGGCCCCGGAGCGGTGCGGGTCTGGGTGGCGGGGGCGGGGGCGGAGCCGTGTCCCGTCCCGCCCGGTCACACGTAACCGCGCCCGGGGCGCGCAGCGCGGCGCGGGGCGGCGGCTCCTCGCGGGGCGAGGCGAGGCGAGGCGAGGCCAGGCCGGCAGTGGGTCAGCCCGTCAGCCCGCCCTCCGGCCCGCCCGGGGCGGGTTTCCTTCCGCGGCGGGGACGCGGGGGATGCGCCGCCCTCCCCTCCCGCGGCGGCGTGGGCTTTGTCGCGGCCGCCCCTCCACCGCAGGCGCCGGGCGCGTTCGGGGCCGGGGCTGTCCCGAGGCTGTCCCAGTGCCCCCAGCAGTCCCGGTGCCCCCCGCAGTCCGTTGTGCGGGGGGAGGGCACGGCCCCCGGCCGGGCTCGGCTCGAGGCACGGGGCGCAGCCGGCCCTGGGGAGCCGTGTCCTCGCTTGCTGCTGTGCCTGGGTGTCCCTTCCTCCTCCTCCTCCTGCCGCTGTTCCCTCCCGGGCCGGTGCCCGCAGGTCTGAGCGCACCTCTCCCCGCAGGAACGCGTGAGCCCGACCCGCCTGAAAAAGTGTTTAATTACCGGGACCGGAACGAGCCGCTCGGTTCCAGGCGAGCGTAGGGAAGCCCGGCGGTTCTGCTGAAGTTGTGGCTGCTCGGGACTGTGCCTGCCTGCTGATCCATCCGGGTGAGATCTCCACAAGCTGTGGGTAAGCTTATTCGGAGCGCCTGGGATGAAAGAAAGACTTTGATGTAACAGAAATAAAATATGTGTGGAAAACAGCCAGGAGATGACCGAGGACGAGGATTAGTTTAAGTGGTGTTGCCTTGGGAGTGGTGCTGAATAGATGTGTTAATTGCTATTAAACAAACAGTATCTTGATCTTAAAAGAGGTGCTGCTTTCACTGTGTCATAGAAGCATGACCGGCTTCTAACTTCTACAAGCCTTTACCCAGAGACTGAAACAACTACTTTTAGATAACATCACTCATGCTTCTAGTGCAACCACTCTTTCTTCTTGGAGCAGCTCCTGTCAGCACAGTGTGCTGTGTGGGTTTGTGGACAGGTTCTGTCTGTTTGTGTGGTTTGGTACATTTTGTCCGCCCTCTTTACACATCATAATGTGTGCCTGCTGGGACACGTAAGAAATCTTCCTGAGCGAGTATCAGCCCTTCCAACAGGAATCTAATTTTCATTGCTAGAGGAAGATCTACTGAAATATTAGACGATGTTGTGCTTTTTGCCAGCCTTGCTGTTTGTCACGAGGAGAAAACTTCCTATGCAACCCGTGGCTGCTGCCTCAGAGCTTTAATGTTAAGTTGGCCAGTGCTAGTGCTTCTTCTCCTGCTTTTCTAGCTGTATATGAATGAAACCCACTCATATTCTGCTTAGTGTATATTGTCATTGTTCTGGGCTGTGTACGTGGCTGAAGGATTCAGCAGGAGAAGGAATCAAAGCAAAAGTGAGTGGGTTTTTCCAATAGTGCTCCCTCGTAGTCAGGAGTGGTACTTTGGATCTTAGTAGATCAATTTGAGAAAAGCAGCTTTTTTTTTTTTTTTTTTTTTTTTTTTTTTTTTTTTTTTTTTCCTTGGAATTTATCCTAACAGTTGGGTAAAGTTGGTAGTTTGTATATAGGTAGTTAGATGACCTTTTGTGTTGAAGTATTCTGCAAAACTCCCTTAAGCAGGCACGCTGGCAGAATGGTAACCTGTGTTGGAAACAACCCCTGTGTGAAGACAGACCCTGTGGTAGCGTGACAGGATCAATCTGGCACAGGTCTCATAGAAGAAGATAAAAGCAGAGCATCTCAATGCTATTTTTTATACCTACTTAATGGATAAGATTCAATTAGTAGTCAAGTACTGCTGTAATAGTCCTAATGAGTTCAACAGAAGTGCCTTGCAGTCACACCTCAGCTGCTGAGGAGGTGCTCAATAATGTTCTGTAGTGGTGGTGTGTCATGATGTACCAGTGACTAAGGAGGCTGCCATGCAAGCCTTTCAAGGGCACAAGGCATAAATAGGGGCCATGAAAGGTAATTTGCCTGTATCAGCTGATAAATGGAATAAGGTAATGATGGCAGCACAGCTCACTGAATTTAAGTGGCTAGTAGATTTGCATAGAGGCAGCACAATCCATATAGATGAACCTGCTAGTAGTATCTTAAGACTAATAACTCCAAACTAAACTATTAAGTTTCTCTCTCAGTGTTGATGGCCTGGCTTGGTGCCTCAAAACTAGTGGGTGAGGATTTTGGACCTCTTCATGGTAGGTCGTGGGACCAAATAAACTTCCATCTGCACAGGAGTATGGGTGTTCAAAGTATTGCTGCAAGTGCACACCACTTGAGTGCCTATGTATTGATTTGTTTCCATACTCTAAACTTGTCACTCGGAGTTCTGTTGGTGGTTTCTCATCTCCATTATAGAGCAAATCGTATTGCTTGAAACAGTATTTACAAGAGTATAAAAGGTTCTGTTAAGAGTCTCTTTGCTGCCAGCTTTATTTAGGCATGCCATTTAGCTCATTAGCTGAAACTGTATGTTCTTTATCATTTGTCTCATGGGTAACTGCACGCAGATTTGCTTTCCAGCCCTAATTGTAGAAACACTTTCATGTGAGTGATCCTTCTATGACTAGTAGCCAGACAGTAATTCTTCTGCATCGTTGCGTACTTCAGGCTTACAAAGTGTATTTGAAATTGGAGGCTTGGCCTGAACAGCAAGGTCTTTGGGGACTGAAACAGTGAAGCAGACACACCACGTTACTATGCATGTTACTCTATTGCTAATGTTTGCTGTAAGAGTACAAACAAATCAGTGATTTTAACCTTACAACTATTCGGTGGTAGAAAAACTATGCAAGTAAATTCTATATAGTGATTGAACTTTCTATGTATCTTGAGCTGTTTAAGATTCTGCTCATGTACATAGCAGGCCTTGCTGCATACAAGAGTTGTTTATTTGAATCAGTGTCTTGGTTTCTTTCCCAAACAGTCTTTTCTTCCATCTTGTCAATATCGAATGGAAACAGCAGGTTGTTAATGCTTTGAAAGTGCATTGCAATTCGTACCTGCTAAGTATGTGGGATGTTGACAAATGATACAGGGTAATGATAGGAGTGTGTTTCTCATTGGAGACATAGCTAAAGCAATACTGTGTGGGAGTGAAAATGAATGATGAGCTTTGCTTTTTTTCTTTCCCCTCCTCCCCCCCAATGATGGCTAAGCCAGCAAAATGAGTCTAACTGTCCTGTTGTCATTGGTTTGTGTGATTCTCAGTGCTGCATTCTGTGTCCCACTGAAACTGTATCACTCAGCTTCAGAGATAGTATTACAGACTGGTAATACATTAACATACATCATTTTGACCATTCTCTGGACACTGCTAGAACTGATTCACTGAGGAAAATTATACCTGCCCCAGTAACAATAAACTGTGCTGTGTTGCCCCCACAAGTGGATAGATTCCTGTTTAAAGAAGAAAGTAGCTTCGGGGCTCGAAAGACTGTTGGAAGAACTAGCACTGTTTTGTTTTGTTTTCTGATAGAACTGAAAAGCATGCATGAACAAGAGTGCTGATTAACTGCTGCTGGAGAAGGCATTTGTATCCTGTGTCTGTGGTAGATTGCAGGTAGCTGATCCAGTCTGTTCTTCTGAGATATGCTAGAAAGGGCTTGCTTAGTCTTTGTCAAATTATTTGAAAACAGATTCTCTCTCTGCCTTTGCTGATGGAGGAAAAGGTAGGCAAACCTCTCTTTGCTTTATTGTTAGCTCTTTGGCAGTCTGTCCTTTTCTAATTTCTGCCTCAGTCTTGAATATTGCAGGATCTGCCACTGTCACAGGCTTTTTGTTCCTTACCCAGTGTTCTCACTGTCTCTTTTCTTGCTGTGTGGCTTCTTATCTTACCATAGTCGAAGAGCTCTCTGCATCTATTTAAGCTGCCTGTCCAGAACAGCAGTGTAAACAGCTTGTGGGGCCAATCAAAACCTCTGCTAGTACAGGAAAGCTAACTGTGTGAGGCCCATAATCATTAACTGACTGCAGGACCTGGTAAACCTAAGGTGTCAGGTGAACATACTAAACTGGTGACACTAAATTTGGACAGTCTCTTGTTTTCCTATTGTATTAACAGCAATAAATTGTCTATAGCAGCACAGTCTTT
Organism: Zosterops lateralis; assembly: GCF_965231275.1. Lineage (NCBI taxonomy): Eukaryota > Metazoa > Chordata > Aves > Passeriformes > Zosteropidae > Zosterops > Zosterops lateralis. The sequence continues at coordinate 106,131,041 of NC_139762.1, read as the reverse complement.
TGAAGCTGTTTTTAACATAGTTTCTTGACACTGCTTAAAAGCACTGTATTTAAGTAGGGCAGTGCTATATCTAGGTCTAGTTGAATCATGGAATAAGCTGAGTTGGAAGGGACCCATCAGGATCATTGAGTCCAGGTCCTGGTGCTATGCAGGATGCCCCCTGAGTCACCCCATGTGGCTGAGAGCATTGTCCAAACACTTCTTGAACTCTGTCAGGTTTCCTGCTGTGTCCACTTTTCTGAGAAGTCTGTTCCAGTGCTCAACCACCCTCTGGGTGAAAAACTTGATACCCAACCTAAATCTCCCTTGACTCAGCTTCATACTCTTTCCTCAAGTCCTGTCACTGGTCACAAGAGTGAAGAGATTGGTACTTGCCTCTCTGCTTTCCCCTATAAGAATATGGAAGACTGCAATGAGCTTTCCCTTTGGTCTCCTCTTCTTCAGGCTGAACAAACCAAATGACCTCAGTCTCCTTTCATAAAGCTTCCCTTCCAGGTATTTCAGCATCTTCATTGCTCTCCTTTGGATACTCTTTAATAGCTTAATGCCTTTTTAATATTGTGGTGCCCAAAACTGCACCCAGGACTCAAGCTGGGGCTGTTCCAGTGCAGAGGAGAGCAGAGCAGGACAATCCCCTCCCTTGCCTGGCTGGTGATGCTGTGCCTGATGCCCTCCTGGCTGCCAGGGCACTGCTGACTTGTGTTCAATTTGCCATTGACCAGGACCCACCCCCGCCCCGGTCCCTTTCTGCACTGCTACTCTCCAGCATCTCACTTCCCAGACTACACACACATCCAGGTTTGCCCTGTCCCAGATGCAGAGTTCAGCACTTGTGCTTGTTAAACTTCATACAGTTGGTAGTTGTTGTAATAGTGTTAAAAAAAAAAAAAAAAAGGCAAACCAACATCAGACTGTGATTTCAGTGTGGAAGAAGATTGGTTAAGACATCACTTAGTAACTATATTCTTCAACAGAGCTGGTAAGTAGCAGTATTGCTTGCCCAAAGGTCTAAGGCTCCCTATCTAGCATCTAGTAGAGAGCTGTAAAATAGTTATGTGTAAAAGGTTTTGTTTTCTCCCTTCTTTGAAAGACATAAATATCATTGTTTTTCTTTTGCTGTTCAAAAACAGTGGTAGGATTAGAATTAATTAGTGATCTTTTACAGTTGTGTGTTAACTTCCTTATATTGTATTATTGTGTTTCTTTAAGATAAGGTCAAATCTACAAAGTTGTCTGAGTCCCTGATTCCCCTTCAAGTTGGGGTTGCGGGACCTCAGGCAGACTCAAGAGATGATAGTACTAATCACTGATGGGTATCTGACATCTCCATGCAAATACATTCTGTTCCCCAAGGTCAGCAGCCAAAGTAACTGTCAATTAATTCTCTGGTAATACTTGAGTTAATGGATCTACATAGTTCTTTCTTCCTTTTTTTTTTTTTTTTTTTTTTTTTTTTTTTTTTTTTTTTTTTTCCATTCCTGTTGCCTTTGGAAACCTTAAGGCATAAGAGTGAAAGCCTTGTAAGGAAAAAGCAAACATTTACTGGTTATGCTTGGTGCAAAGCTTGCCTTGTTTGTGGTATAGAGTTTCAACTCCCAAGCTACCCTTAGAACATAGAAAACAGAGAAGCAAGAAAACATGGGTATTTGGTTATTTAACTGCTTTGTATGAGGAATTTTAATGCTTCTTAGTAGCCCGAGTGCTGGACTGTTGCAACAGCTTGAGCATTAAGTGTGTTCCACATAAAGAATAGTTATCTTTCTCATACCACGGTTAGTATTAAGTAATACTGAAAAGTGATGTAATTTTAAGCCATAACTTACAGCAGTATAACTGCAAGATCTCTCCTTTCATATCTTTTATTAGAGATGACTACAGAAGCAGAACAGCAGCTTCTCCATGATGCTAGAAATGGAAATGCTGAAGAAGTTAAACGGCTGTTGGATACCTTGGACAAAGGAGAAATAAGCTTTGATATCAACTGTAAAGGTTAGTAGGCTACCTCAAATGTTTGTAGTCTTGCTGTTAAAGTCACATGTAGTGAAACTGATAGTGATAGTATTATCTTGCTTTCTTTGGAGTGGTCAGTAGAGTAATAAAACCCAGTTAAACAGCTTTTACACTGTGACTTAAGGGTCTATTTGCATTGGGGAGAGATAATAAAAGAGTATGAATAGTTGCAGCGTACAGAATAATTCAGTGTAATTCATAGACACTAGAAGTGTCAACAAGACAAAGAATCAGTACCTCTTTTTGCCTGTATTCATACTTATGCCAACCTTGAAGCTTTGGAATACTAAACAGAACAGATTTTGGTGCCCGGGGATTGTTCAGGGAGGTAAATAGCTTTCATCAGAGCTGCAGGAAAGATTAGATCAGGTCAGTCATTTTTGCTCTGCTCAGTGTAAGGGTTTTTTATCTTTTTTTTTTTTTTTTTTTTTTTTTTTTTTTTTGTTTTTTTGTTTTTTTGTTTTTTTTTCTTTTTCTTTTTTTTTTTCTTTTAGGCCCGTATTTTGTTATCACAGAATAGAAGTGTTACATTTCTTGCCACTTGCAAAAATGTTTGGAACAAATGTATACTTCTTACTTCTAGCAGAATACTAGGTTACTTGGGAAAAGAAACTAAGACTCCTGTTCATCTGTGTCTGGGTCTTTGGCCATCACTGAAGTTTTGCTCATGTGCAGCTAACGTAGATGTGGCTCAGCAACTTGCTTGTTGTACATTAAAACTTCAAACTGGGACTAGATTTGCAAGCTTGCTAGAAGTTGCAGACTACCTTACTTCCTTGTTATTTTAGTAACTTTATATTTCTCTTTATTTACATGAGTGTGTTTCTGGTTGCTTCCAAGATGTGGATGTGAATTCTACTCTTTCTACCCAGGCTGGAATTCCATTGTTCAGCATTTAACTTTTTAGCAGGACTGAGAAGAAAGTGCAGCAGAGGGAGAGGGGAGGAGAGATCAACTGTGCTTCCTCTCAGTCGTAACAGAAGGGAACACCTTGCCCTAAAGGGCAGGGATTCCTGTTACCTGAACAAGCTCTATCCTTTTCCCAAGTCTCATTCTTAATCATCAGCTTACTTATTGTTTTGTTTGACTACCCAGTTGCGTTCGTGTTTTCTCAATGGTTAGTGTACTCACCTCAGAAAACAAAATTGTGAAACCCAAGCTCTTGCTACTTCATAATTAGTCCATAATTTAAAGGGGAATCAAACGTACCTTGATGAAGCTGAAGTCCTCCACTCTCACAAGTATATCCTTGGTAAATATTCATGCGTAGTGCCTAAAGAATTGGAATAAAAGTACCTTAAGATTCATGCAACAGTGCCCATAAATAAGTTCCTGAAGTCTCCTGTGCTTACAAGACATTTCAGAGTGTCTCTGATGAGTTATTACACATAATCTGAAGTCAAGAAAGTGTAAGGAAATGGTGTAATCTGCCATCTATTATATCAAGCAAATGAGTCTCTGGTCAGAAAGTCTGCAGCATAGAAGAGACTCAGGTAATGAAGTGAAAGATAGTGCTTAGCTGTTTTTCTAGTTTAGCAGTACATGCCAGCTAGTTAATACTTGCTTGCTAATGGGAGATCTAGGAAGCGAGAGGGAATGTACTTGTGATATTGTATTTAACCTAAACTAGTTCCAAATACGATTTTGTTCACTGTGAAATCTCTGGTTTTGAAGTTTCAATTCTTCAAAATGTTAGAGGACACAGAAGTGTAGTTAGTGTTATCTAGGGGAACTGCTCTAGTTGTGTGACACTTCAGAGTTAAATCTCTATTCTTCTGCAGTCACTTTTCAGAGACTGACTTGTTTCACTTCGCTCCCATAGAGTATTCCATTGGAAACAGTCTAAGACAAATTCAGGCCAAACAGCCTCTGCTGTATAACTGGCCCTGCCATCCTGCCTCCTCACTAGCCAAACCACTATGTCTTGCTGCAAGTTCTGATCTGTTGGGTACCACCAGATAGTAATCACATAACAACCTGATGATTAACTAAAGTACACACTGTAGACTGTAACTGTCTTTTTGCAACCCTTAATCTTCCTTCTCTTCCTGACAGCCTCTTGTGCTTCTGCCATTACTGTGAATAATAGATGTCTCTAGAAAGTCAGGGTGTGGGGAATGTCTTCAGTGCTGTAGCAGTTCCTTCAGGATTTGCATCTGATACAGCAGTGCACTTGGCTTGGAATAAAGTACTTCTGGAGCAGGTGGGAGGCTCTACTGGAGCTGCTGTATGCTTCCTGCAGGGTGTGCCTTGGTAGCTGTAAGTTGATGTGCCTGGATGTCAAAGCAGATCTTCAACATCTTCTCCTTGTCTTTTCAGAGGGGAGCTGCATCTGAGGCTGTGTGTGCTGTATATGTGCTGTATGTTCATAAGTGTCAAGTCTGACAACAGTGATCCAAAACATCACAATTTCAGCCAAAGTAAAGGAAGAGAAAATAAAGTCAGGCTTCCTGTACTTGCTCAGTTGTGACTGTATTCTACCAGTCAGTGCTGTAGATAAGTAGGATTTCCTTGAGGAAAATCCAGCCAAATGGTCTGAACTTCTCTTTTTGGATTCCTCAGTTCACTGGTTTGGAAAGAAAGTATCTGCGTTAAACAGTGCCAAACCCAGGTTTCATCAGAATAATCATGTTTTCTAAGGCAGTCTCTTGTTGGCTCATTCTCCTTCAATACAAGAAAATAGTGCATCTAGGAATTTGCAAAGTAAAAAAATCAGTAAATTAAGGTTCATGGTCAGTAGTGTGTTATGTCAAAATACACATTTGAATGACTGTACAGTGGCCCAGCAGCCCACAGCTGGAAAATGACTGCCTACCTTGTCTCCATTCTCTATACAAATGGTAACACTTGAGACTTAGGGTTGACTGGCATTAAGGCAAAGAGTTGTGTGTAAGAGGGAGAGGAATTATGTTTTTTGTTGGAATTACTTTATCTCTCATTTCCTATTCTTGCATTCTCCCTAGTGTAATGGTGTCATGGTTAAAATAATAAAAAAGGACAAACACTTGTGGTCACTTTGAAGAGAAGTAACACCTCAAAATCTTGAAAAATAAATGGTCAGCTAACATTAGAAATGCAAACATTCAGAGTGGATGCAGAATAAGGGCCTGTTCTTACTTTACACAGTAAGAAGTACAAATCTGGACAGATTCCTGGTTATTTTTTTTCACGACTGAATTCCTTGGCAGCAACACCATCTTGTCAGTGCTGTTAACTAGTGACTGTTCTGGGCTAATTGTATGAATTCAGTGCAGCTCAGATCTCTTTTGTAATCTTTGAATGAACCTTATTCCCTACTGGAGTGAGAGATGAGTGAAGTCCCTTTAGTATATTATCCAACATAAACAGCCCCAGAATTATCTAGGGGTCCACACACTGTTTATCTTCTGTGATACTTTGGCCCATCAGTGACATAGGGCAGGAGCTCTGTTGTAGGCCAGACTGTAATGAGGGAAAGATCTAAATCTGGGGTTGGAAACAACAGGAGTTGAGAAGAAAGAGAATCAAATTACAAAAGAATTTGTCAATAAAGGACAGAACTTTTAGCTGGAAACAGTTATAAGAAATGGGAAAATATTTCATCTCTGAACCACAGTCTAATGTTAATTTTTAATATGAAAGCAGAAAAGATGATGAACTTTCAAGATGTTTATTTTCCTTGTGCTTGTGACTTGTTTCTTCAGGGTAAACTTATGTTGTGCATGTTTCATGCCTCAGTACTTGAGGTTATATGACAGGGGAAAACTTAATGGTAGCAGTGATTTCAAAACAATTTCTACTGCCTTATTTTTATTTTTCTTCCAAGTACATAATGATAGCTTTCAGGTGACACTGTAATGCTGAGGGTCTCTTGCTTAGTGAAAACAAAGCACAAGTTGCCTTTGCTTAATAGAGTTGAGTGTTACAGTTGGAAAGTAAAGTGAGTTGTTAATTTTAGTAATCTCTAATGCTTTAATGTCTTGCTCTTAAATAAATGATTGTAGGAGAGATGTTGAATTTCATTCAGCCAGTCCTCCAGGTTATGTTTTAAATGTTCTTTAAAGCATAAATCATATTTTCCTTTGCATGGTCATTTCTGTGTCTGCCTCCTCTTTGTGCTTTATCATTCTGCAATTTGAAGCTGTAGATGATATATGAGTTTTACTGTGCATAAAGATTTCAAAGCACATCACTTAGTGAGGCTGTCTTTATTGAAACTGAGTAAAGCACAAGGCAACAAAAAAACTGATGACAAAAAGTCTCAACATTAGTTTATTCCACCTATTTAATTTTGAATCCTTTGTTTGAAAGATAGGCTGTCTTACCTCTCATTTGTGTGAAGAAAATAAAATTCTGTAAACCAAGGAGTTTTTTGATAAATGAGAAAAACATGTTTGTATATGCTGTTTTCATAATGAATAAAGAATGAAAGTAACTGAAGCTTCTTGGTAGTATTGAAAGGTGTTACATGCAAAAAAAGGTTTTATTCTCAGTCAGGCAACATGACTTTTCCCTTTCAGAAGGTTGTGGGGTTTTTTTGTTTGGGTTTTTTGGGGTTGATTTTGTTGGGTTTGTTAGTTTGTTTGGGTTTTTTTGTTTGTTTTGGGTTTGTTTTTTTTAGATTCGAATCCAGCTTTCTCAAACTGCCTCCTGCTTTAGTAATTTAAATAATATGAGTAGTATTGATACTTCCAGCCTCCTTATTCCTTTGCTACTTTGAAGAATGGCCATTCATGACAACCTTCAAGCACACAACAATATCTCTTTTGTATTGTGTGACCCAAACTTAATTTACCTGTTTTGTCTTTTAGGCAGAAGTAAGTCTAATATGGGTTGGACACCTCTTCACCTTGCTTGCTACTTTGGACATGCTGTTGTGGTAGAGGATTTGCTGAAGGTATGTTTCTATTTTCTGCTCGGTGTAAGGCTAGAAGCAGTTAGTGTTTGTTCAGATTTTTGTGACAGAAGAAAGGAGGCTTTGCAGAGAGGCAGAGGCACAGTTTATCTACATGTAGCATAGACATAACTGATTGTTATGGCCTAGTTTAGAAGGACCCCACATAGTGACTATGGAAGTGTACACAGTAGCCTACAGCCCTTACTCTGAGCAGATTTTACAATTATTGGTACTTAGCTGGTTTTCTTTTGGAGTGTAACTATCTGCATGTAGGAACTAAAGACATGCAATATATAGGTATGCACTCATGAAAGCTCGGGTTTTTTGGAGCTTAGTGGGCATCTGTATATAATAAAACAACATGTGATACTAGTAGTGCAATTACTTCAACAGTTTGATTAGTTTACTGTAGTACATAAAGTACTTAACTTTAGGCAATTTCAGTTACTGAGCTGTAGAAAAGTGTCTCAAATTCAAAAAAAGCTGCATTATCTAATTCTATATTGCGCATAGACGTATGCACAGAATTTTGTGTGAAGTAGCTTGTATGTGTTTCTTTCAAGCACAAGCTAACATAGTTTGGCTCATTATTTCTTTCTAACATCTTTGAAATAATGAACTGTGTAATGAATTTTGAAACAATGGACTTCTGTTATCAAAACTGATGTGTTTGAATTGATTTTTTTTCCTCAGGCTAGCTTCTACCAACCTTAACTATATTAGACTCTCTTTCCTATTTGAAAGATTTTGCTGGATGGCAGGAGTGTGATAAACAGGCTCAAGTGCAAAAATAATCTAAACTTGAATTTCATTAAGAATAAAAGCTGCCAGCATAATCCAGACTTTAAAGGAGGAAACAAATTTGAGAATTCTTTGAGAAATTCTTTTCTAGCCTACACATTTGCTCAGTAAATAATGCCATTTTCAATTCAAGCAGGCTACCTAAAGGTAAAGTTTTATCGCTTAATGCATTTATCAAGCACCCAACTTCAAGAGTTGGAAGAGTATATGCAACTTTGTACTTGTAGTTCCTTTGATAGGACTCTTGAAAGGGTATTACTTAAAGAACAAGGTGAGAAATAAATGAGGCTGTGCACTTCTGAAAGCTAGGCATGTGTAAGTGTGTCTGTGTACTTGTGCCAAGAGCAAGTGAAGGAGGCATTACAGAAACAGAGCTCTGGAACTAGTCAGGTTCATCAGTTCACTTTAGGCAGGCAGCAATGACCTGGCTAAATCATGGGATCTAAACATATGTGATGAAGTTAAGTATGCTCTACCCTCTCTTTGACCCTTTGAAAGGTTAGGTAGAGTGGTGTAGAAGAAATACTTAATGAAAGAAGGATAGGATTTCTTGGTTTCTTGGAAGAGTGCCTGTGCAGTGTGGCAAACACTCCTCCTTTCAGAGAAAAGGTATGGGATGGAGAAAATGTGTGACAAAAGGCCAGGAGATTTAGCAGGAGGACCTTCAAAACCCCAGACAACCCAAGCCAAACAAAAGCCAAGACAACAACAGCTCCTACCTCTTTTGTTAAACTTACTTTCCATATACTCTCTTCTTAAAAGTGTGCCTGGAAGAATGCAGAGGGTTTTTCCTTTTTGAAGCAATTGAGAGAATGTTTGCTATGAATCTTAGATCTTTATCCTTGTTTCCAGGATAATTGTGTTACAGTTCTGATCTGATTTGCCACGAGGTCTGCATTAGTGTCCTGTCTTCCCTTCCCCCCAGTGAGAGGGAATAGCCATGTAGTTCTTGTTGGATGGACATTCAGATGTCTTTTGGTCTTGCTGTTTAGGCTGGTGCAGATGTGAATGTGCTGAATGACATGGGGGACACTCCACTACATCGTGCAGCTTTCACAGGGCGTAAGGTAAAGTATGGTGGCTTTTTTATGCCTCACTTGTAGAATTATTAAGAAAGTGCTAGCAATAAGATCCCTTCAAAAAGATGTTTTTACAGTGTCTAAAAATGACTTATTGTCTGTTTTGGTACAGCGTGTTCAGAAGGATTAGGCACATTGCCTAGCTTGTATAACTCTGTCCAAAAAAAAGCCACAGAGAGAAACCACATTGTTTTAATCTTAGTAGCTTCTGGAGGAAAAAGAAATCTCTTAAATTAGGACACCCAGGCCCATTTGGTGTCTAGAAGTGCTGTTTCTTCATAGTTAATTAGAACTAAAGAGATTTTTTAGGCCTGTGTAATGTGAAAGGCCTAAAATTTTTTTTCCCTCCATGCCACCATCATTCCAAAACTAGTACTCCCTCTGTGGGTAACATCTTGGCCTTTCAGAAGGAGTCACTACTTACTGTCTTGTCAAAAGAGCCAGTTGTACAATTTTTATCTGTCAAATTCAGCATTCACACCAGGTACACCAGCTTTTCAGGGTCAGTCTGTTCAGCTCTACCTCCTGTTGGTTCCTTCAGCCTGACTGATAGGAGAGAAAAGGTTGCAGTCAGTCTCGCTCTTCAATCTCTCTAAAACATCCCTTCCTGTTTTCATAAGAAACCAGCAGTAGTGAGAAGCCGTTGGTTACAAAGCTCATCTTACAGGATGTCAGTAGCTGGGAAGCCTGATTGTGGCCTTGCAGTTACACAGACAGATAAGCAGTGTTTTTCAAATTGTTTTTCAGGAGGTGGTGATGTTACTCTTGCAGCATAATGCTGATCCTTCTATTGTTAATGGCAGTGGAGAGACTGCAAAAGAAGTTACTCATGACAAAGACATAAGGAATATGTTGGAAGGTAACTTTAATATGTCAAAGTTTGTTTTGGGGTTTTTTTTAACACCTGTGTATTGTAAAAGCTGCTTTTTTTCCTGCAAGTTGCAGAAGCTCAGTTGAATTTTGTTTTTAAGTTTGGTTACTAGAAAGAAAACAGTCATAGTTTTTGGTTCTTGTCTGCAGTACTGACAAGTGGGGTTTTTTTGTGACTCGAGAGTTAAGTATTATGAATACAAATAGCATTATTCAGGTAACTATTTCAGTTCTGCTGAGGTAGTCCTTGCTACAACTTTGAACATCACTCAAGTCAAGAGCAATGGCTTTTTGTCAACCAAATAGTTAGAGAGCAAAATTCTGAACAGTTTGCAAAGGTGTCCCAGTTATGCATCAGATTTAGGACTTGCTATTGCAATCTTAGACATTGTGTCAAAAGGCATAAAAAATAAAAACCCTTCCCCTTGTTTCCTCCATGGCCTCACAGTGTCAGAGAAGAGGCAGATGGTGTCCAAATACTAATCTAGTTCACTGATTATCATTCTGGAGAGTTCAAAAACTGTTGCTTCCTGGTATTACTACATAATACTCTTAAATACTGATGGAGCTCTGTGTCCACTACCACAGACTGCATATAAGAAGTGATCTCTCTTCTGATTCTACATGCAAATGCACAAGTAACTCATTTCCACTGCTCATCTGCTGAATTGTTAGAGAAGAATAAAATTTTGGTAGGATAAGAAGAGTAGAAGAGAAGCTGTAAAAAACATAGAGAAGATCTGAGATGAGGATGTTGTGTAGTTCCCACTTTCACTTCCACAGGGAGTGGGCTTGGTTTTAAGTGTTGAAAAAAAAATATATATATATATGTGTATGTGTATACAAACTTGCACATCTCAAATTTTATGTGCTTTGAACATATTTTTGCTCTGACATAAACTTTTCTGAGTAAATACTCTATTTATACCTGTCCCAAATAAATAATACTGGAAACTCTTACTTCTCTAAGCTTGTTTTGCTGTAGTTTTTTGAATGCTGTACTTCATATGTACTTTACTGACACTGACCTTCTATTCATTTTTCTTTTCATAGCAGTGGAAAGGACACAAGAAAGGAAACTGGAAGAGCTCCTCTTAGGAGCAGCAAGAGACGGGGAAACAGGGAAACTGACCGCCTTGGTAAGTGATTCGATCCATAATGCTAATGTAACAAAATATGACTTTGTGATTTGCATTTCAAAGACTGTGACTTTGGAATATTATTGTGTGATGATGTGCATGATGTTATATTGGTAAGGTGCTGAACCCTCAAGGATTTTCCTCTTTGTTAGAGGTTGCAAAACCAACGATTTTCAGCTTCTTTCATGATTTTAAATCCTTTAGGAAGAATTAGCTAGTTAGTTGTAAACAGCAGCATAATGGTTTATAGTCTGCTGAGATAAGCTTATTATATTATTGTGGATACCTTAATGTCATGGATGCTTAGGTTTTCACCACAGTGTGGCCTCTTTTTAATCTTGAAAGTAAGCTCTTTGTCGTTTGCATCCATTGTACTTTTTAATGGACACTCGTCTGCACAGTACAGTTTCGTGCTGGGCAGAAATTAAAAACTGTGTGTGTGTGCACATATTATAATCCCAGATGAGCAGTATGGTGGTATACCAAGGCTGTGGCAGAAACAGATCACAGGAAGACTGGAGGGTGCCTCTGGATGTGATCTAGTCCAGCTCCCGTTTGCAGAGCAGCATAAACTAGAGCAGGTTGCTCAGGACCAAATCCAGCTGGGTTTTGAAGCAGAGTCCCAGTGCTTGAACTCCCAGCTTTTGAGAGTCTTGAAGAGTGTCCTCGGAAGTAAGACATGAAGTATGGAATGGTTTCTACTTACTTAGCATCTTTAGTTATGCCTTTTCATATCAAAATTCACAAATAGGAGATTAGTATATTGAGATATTTGATGTTCTTTATTTTTCTGCCTAGAACCAGAAGTGAACACCTGTTCACAATTTACTTCGCTCTCTAATCTTTTTTTATAGCCCAAAGAGCACTTGTCTTTCTAATTCCTTGCATGGAAACTTGTTAAATTTTTGGTCATCCTTGTAATTCTTATTTGGAATTCTTGTGCTGTCCTCTTTGCAATGGGGAGAGAACCAGAGCTGTGCACAACACCTAAGATGTGAAAAAGTAGTGCATTAATGCACTGCACAGTTGTACTAATTGTACTTAATACACTGACATATGTGATCTGTTCTTGAGTCCTATAATTTTAATACTTGTTACATGTCTGCTGACTAATCCTTAAGCTGTTGTGAAAAAAAATCAGAAAAAAATGGCTTCTTACAGAAAGCTGTCATTAAAGAACTCTGCTTTCTCTCATGTGGCATATAACTATGCATGAGCACACAATTCTCCCTGTGAACATTTTAATTTCCAAGTGATTTTCTTTTTTTTTTTAATGTATTTGCTATCTTTGAGCAAATATATGTGAAGACAGCTATATATTGACTTCTAAAACTTTTCAAAGTATTGTCGTGTTTTTGACCTGGAATCAGTTTTAAGTCAATTCTTAACAGGTATTCCTTGGAATGCACTTATAACTCTATGGTGTAAACCCCTTTGGCTTTCCTACCCTTAGGTTAATACCTTTGTGCAAATTTGTGTAGCTCTTCAGAGCTGCACTTTAGCTCTAGAATTCACCATACTTTGCCTACTGATTGTTGAGGTGTTTCTGCTCCTACCTTATTTATTTTTTTTTTATTAGCAGACTATTACGATCATGAAACTTTAGCTGCTTACACCTACTTTTACTGTGACACCTAACACCAGAACATGTTATTTACTAGAAGTTATATCTTCAGCAGCTGAATCTTAACCCAAGCTCTTTAGTCTACTTCAGGCAAAGCCAGCCTGTGAGTTCTCAAAAATGTACTCTACATTTCCTGAAGTGACTGGAGAGATTTTTGTCTCAATGAGTAGATGCATGAAACTTTCTTCCAAATATTCCCTTGTGACATGGCATAAAGTGCTGAAAGCACAGGCATGTGGCTTAAAAGAAGGCAAGAAGTCGGAAGAGAAAGTAAATGTAAAACATATGGTTGGAAAGAGCTAGAGCTTAGGAGTCCTCAGGAATGCAAGTATTTAACTACAATGTTAATGAGGGTATCCTTCCACAAACTCCCTCTTTGATTTTTGTTTTCTCACCAGTTGATCTGTAAACAACAGCTATAGTAGCTTATCCCTTATAAGACTATTTCTGAAATACATATAAGGTGGTTGCTGTTGATGGTAACTTACATTGTGGCTGTGGGAATTCCATTATTATGGAGTAATTTTTCAAAGATAGCATATGGTAATGCAAATACTTAAACTGAGTTTCTCAAAAATTGTTGTCATGCACTTGTGACTCCAGTCTCTTAAGGCTGCTTATCAGTAACTTAGCCTTTCTATTAAGGCTTTCCCATCTGGCTTATGAGCTTAAGTGGCTGATAGTGCATGGAAATGGTTTGGGCTGGAAGGAACCTCTACATATCATTCAGTCCAACCCCCATGTACGCATCCAGTAGCCACATATTTGAGTAGAAGTGTAGTGGTGTTTTAGGGTAGTTATCAGTGTCATGCTTAATGACCCTTCTCTTTGAAGGGGGCAGTTTCTCAAAACATTTGTATTGTGTGCAAGTAAAACTCAGTTTGGGTTGTTTTGTTTGTTGTTTTGTTTTGTTTTTTTCCCTTGGTTACATAGCTACTTTTATCTTAATAGACTTAAGAATGCAGCAAAACTGTGTAACAGATTGCCTATACTAGGAACTCTAAATGGCCTAGGATATCTGGCATTGAGACTGGCAAGTCTGCCATCCTTCAATACAAAGTTCTTACTCTCTGAAACAGGGTGGCTGCACATTTTTTTTCTGGATTTAGCATTGACCTGGGCTAACTTCTGCACTGTGCAGAGAACAGCAGATTTTTGACAGTAGAACTGGGCAGGGCCATTCTAGCATATAAATCACTGAACTGCAATACTGGGCAACTTTCCCTGGTGCTGCAGTTGAGCAGAAAAATGTGTCCATACTGTGCAGCAGAGGTAGAAGGGGTATAGCAAGCAAAACACTGAAGTTCCTTACTCTAGCTGAATGTCTTGTTTGATTGTTGCAGTCCTTGCCCTTATCATAACACTTGCTAAATGCCCTCTTTGTTGCCAGATGTACACTGAAGCATCCTAGTTGGGAACAACTAATTTTCAAAAGAGAGAATATGGCATCTGGAGAGGGGGAGAAATTGATAAGTGAGCAGAACTTTGGTTTTTTCCAGTTAAACAAGCGCAAGCCACCTGATATCAACTGTACAGATCAGATGGGGAACACGCCCTTGCACTGTGCAGCGTACCGTGCTCATAAGCACTGTGCATTGAAACTTTTGAGAAATGGAGCAGATCCTAAAATAAAAAACAAAAATGGTGAGTACCAAATGTTACCAAATATGTTAAATGTTAAATGGAGACACAAATTCAACATCTTCTGTAAGCTGTGTTACTTATTATGCAGTATTCATGGAAAATCTTACAGTGCTTTACAAGCTTTGTGTCACTAATAAAGGAAGGCCAACAGTGACTGAATTGCCAGAGGCTGAAGAACTGTAGCAAAATACTTACTGTATGTGCTTTTATTTTCCAAGCTTCCCCATTTCTGGAAAATTTACTGACTGTCTTAACTGTGAAATGTGCCTGGCTTTTGTTTTCTTAATGCTAAACATTGAACACAGGTAACAAAAAAAGCCAGATTGAAAATGTGGCTGAGACAAAGTGACTCCTGAGAAGAAGACATCTAATGAAATCAAAAAGAGGAAAACTTGATGCAGATGTTATGCAAACTGCATTCTTGTCCTCTGTTTAAAGATGCCTATGTCTTGGGTTTTTTGAGTGTCCTAAGCTGTTTTTTTTTTTTATAGCTGGAAGCTAAAAACAAATTTAAATGAGTAAGGGAAAAGGGCTCTCTGCAGTTAGTAGAACTCTGATGAGCACTGCAGTGGCTTAAAGTTTAATATCTTCTTTTAGTCTTCTGCCCCTGGATTGATGTTGATGTTCCCCAATTCCAAGTAAGTGTAGATACTTGGAGGCCAAACTGATGGGTAAAGACTGTCAAATTATGTTAAAGTACATCTAAGTTTATTTCCATCAAATTCTCATGCCTTGTCTTGTTGCTAAACAGATCAGACTCCCCTTGATCTAGCCCAAGGTGCAGAAATGAAACTGATACTGGCAGGTAAAACTGGAAAGGTAGGAACTTTTGTATCAATTCAAAATTCCAAGGCTGTCTAGTTGAAACTATTCCTATATGAGCTTTAATTTCTGTGCAGGTTATCAACAAACCCCTGAGAAGATATGAAGGTCTCCTATGGAAGGTATGGCTTATTTCCTTTTCTAAAATAGCTTGGAAGGTTTCGAAGTATGTCAGTATGTCCTTTTTCTGTATTTCAGTGATAACTGATGAATGAAGGAATTTTTAAATAATATTTAATAATAATTTAGTCTAATACGTATAGATGAGCTGACTGAGTGGAACAGCTAGTAGATTCATGGTACCCTGATCTTAACCTCAGTCACTAAAAAAGTCTCTAATTCTTGGTAATTTTGTGGCAAAACTTCACTGTGATAAGACTTTTTTCCTTGTCTGTGTGGTGGGCAAAATGCTTTTTGTTTTTTCTTTCCTTAATAGATTACTTTGATTATCTATGACTGATACAGTGTCTTTAAGAAACTGTGACTAGTATTTTGCCATCATCTTCTGAAAATTTTAAAACTTAGCAGGAAGATGGCATTCAAAGAGTTTAAAGCTTGTTTTGCTGTGTTGTTCACACTGCAGTTGCACACTGAGCTATCTGTACTAAAAGTATTCTGTTAAGCTTTACCTGGCCTTTTTTTTTCCCCCCTTTTAGAGCTCACGATTTTTTGGTTGGAAACTCTACTGGGTAGTTCTAGAACATGGAGTGCTTTCTTGGTATCGGAGACAGTAAGTTCTGTATTTAAATTTCTGAAAAGCAATTTAAATCATTCCTGTATTCACTAAATCTCTTCTTCTTTCAAAGAGCTGATGCAGTGAATAATGATCATCGTCAGGGATGCAAGCATCTAACACAAGCTGTCTGCACGGTAGGAAGTGAAATGTGTTGTAACTACTGTGTTTTTATATTCCATTATATTCCATTCCTGGTTAATGAAAACTTCCGCTGGATTGGTAAGCCGATCTCTGTTATAAAATAGGGAGAAAGCTTGTGCTGTTGAAAGAAACACTTGTTCCTGTCCAGCAAAGTATTCTTTTATGTAAAGTGGCCATAAAGCTCCCTCACTGCTTTCTAAAGTCTTGAAGATTTAGACACACAAGGCATCCTGCAAGAGACCCGGATCGGTTTGGAGCATGTGATCTGGAATAGCGAAGGTTCCAGTTCCTCCTTAGCTGTCCCTGGCTGCTTGTGACCGATTGCATAACTTAAGCTGATCTCAGTTGAAAGACTAACCAATTTTGAAAGTGGCTTTTGGAAAACTTCCCTGATTTCTGTTACGCTTTTGGGAATCTATCTTGGAAGGGGTGAACAGAGAAAACAAAGGCTAGGTGTCACTTATAATGCCTAGGAAGATGAAGTGTTTAAGAAAAATGCATTTAAGATAATTTCCATATTTTTATAACTGCCCTATCCTAGTTTGGCACCACAAATTCTGTTAAACTGCACTTATATAAATACTCATATTGTGTGGAAAAGTGACTTGCTTTTCAGAATCTACAAATTCCTTAATGTAAACGATTTTAAACTGTTGCTGAGGTTTTATCTGAATCAAGTGGTGCAAATAAATAAAAATATAATATTTAACTATAAGAACCTCTATACTACTATTCATAACATAATTACACACTTTGGAAAACTGTTCTGACCAAGGGTTTTATAAATTACAATTACTTGAATCAAAACTAAGGCAAGAACTTCTGATTTAAATGTAATTTTTTACTTTGCTTATGCTTATTTATTTTTCTGACTTATTCATTGTACTAATTTTGTGTTTTCTCAACCTTGCTCTAGGTAAAATCTACAGACAGTTGCTTCTTTTCTGTCAGATGTTTTGATGACACTGTTCATCGTTTCAAGATTCCTAAAAATAGCCTTCCTTCTCAAACTAGAGAGGTAATAATGACTGTTTATCAAAGGCATTAAAATACAGTAACTTCTGTAATGAATAATTTGCATACTATTTGCTATGAATGCATTAGTAGCAGTGTGTTTCATATTTTGGTCATCAGGACTTGGTAGCTTAAGTGCAGATATTAAATCTTTCAGCATGGTTATAGATTAAATAGCAAAAAATTGACCCGTTGTCATTATCTCTTCTTTAAAATAAGTGCTACCTTGTTTTCCAGCTCTGTTCCCTGTTATCCAACGTGTTGTTTTTCATTCACTTCTCCATGTGGTAGATTTCTATTGCAACCTCCCTCTGTTGCCCTTTCATAGTTCATTATCCCAAACAAAAGAATGTTTAATGGTACATTCTACTCTTAACCATACTCCCAGATGACCTAATAAATTATATTTTCTGAAAAGGTGGCTCTGAAACAACAGAAAAAAAATTAGGGCTATTTGTAGTATATTCACTGTTGTACTTCTACAGGTGTACTAGGCAGAGATGGAGTTGGAGTGAAGGCAGCTGGAGTGCTGTGTCCAGTTTGGGGCTTCTCACAACAAGAGATGCAAATGTACTAAAGAGAACCTAACCTAAAAAAAATCACTTTTACTAGGAAAAGCTGAGAGAGCTGGGACTGCTCAGTCTGGAGAAGGAGAAGCTCAGGGAAGCTTGTCTGTGTATGTAAATGACTGAGGAGAGATGCAAAGAGAGACAGAGCCAGACTTTTCAGTGGTGCCTGGTGACGGGACGAGAGGCCGTGGGGACAAACTGAAGCACAGGGAATTCTCTCTGGACATGAGAAAAAAGTGTGAGGGTGACCATGCACTGGCAAAGGGGGCCCAGAGCAGTTGTGGAATCTCCATCCTTGAAGATTTTCAAAAGCCAACTGAATGTCCTGGCCAATCAGCTCTAAATGGGCCTTCTTGAGCAGAGGGGTTGGACTAGATGACCTTCAGAGGTCCCTACCAGCCTCAGCCATTCTGTGATCCAATCAACAGGAAAAGAATCTATCTCTTGGTTATGATAGTACTTGAGGTTTTGTGCAGAGAGTTTGTAATGCATAAGAAGGCAGGCTTTGTCACAGGGACTTCACTGTCTGAACAGAAACCTGAAGATGCAAAATATATTCCCTACAGCCCTTTAATTAATAAGACTTTTTTAATGTCACCTTGGATAGATGAAGGGTGGGTTACATTTGTGTTTAAGGGTTAATAAGTTAAGCCTGTGGTACTCTCCCCACAGAGTATTTCATCTGCAATACATGTTACATTTTCTATCAATGTATTTCTTGCCTGTTGAGATATCTCATTTTACTAATGACTATTTTATTTATATCAAGAGAAAATTTTGTTAGTCTGTTTACATGATACTGTGTTTTGGGGATGACCTTTGAAATGTTTATTAACTCTGTTTTTTCCTTTCCAGAGTTGGCTGGAAGCAATAGAAGACCACTCTGCATATAGCACTCATTACTGCACACAGGAACAGCTGAGCAGTGATGATGAAGATGATGCAGTATCTGTTACAGACCTACAGGACACTCTGAAAGTATGTAATAAATACTTGGATCGTGTGTCTGGCCAGTTAAGATCAGTATTGCTTTGTGTTGAGATACTTCAATATCCCTTTGACTAAAAGTGATGATTCCTCCCAAGGATACATAAATGCTGCCTGTGTTTGCATTGCTTGCTGTCATGTATTCCTGCTCAGACTGTGTGGCTAAAATGACATGTTTATCATAGCTGCAGGCTGTGATTTCACTTCTGCCAGCACTACTGTAAGATAGAAAGCTGCTTCAGTGTTTCAGCCAGGAGAGGGAGCCTTGTGTACTGTACTTGTTATCCTCCAGACTCAGTCACCAAAGCTAACCCACATCGAGCTCTGCCTCTACAGAACAGGCGATGAAGTGCTTTAGAAATGATTTTTTTATCACCTCAGATGCATTTTACAGTGACTGCTCATCCCTGCAATGGAAATTAGTAGTCTTTGGTAATTCTAGCATTCAGCCTGTGATTCTTGCTTTTTGCTACACATGTACTGCTAAAACCTTCTGTTTTAAGGGAAAGTTGATGCTGCAGTGCAAATATCTTCTTGTGGCTAAACTCCAAGAGGCTTGTACCATTCCTTTTAGTACAGGAACTTAAAGTAGTTTATGGCACAGCAGAGGTGAGAGGATGACTGGCACTGGCAGTCCCTAGCAACCTACAGAGGATGGTATTATTTAAGAGATAACAGAGCACTTGAAACCCAGAGGACCAACTGCATCCTGGGCCACATCAAAAGCAGAGTGGCCAGCAGGGCAAGGGAGGTGATGAGGTGATTCTGTCCCCCTCTTCTGCCTTCATGAGACCCCACCTGGAGTGCTGCATCCAGCTCTGGGTCCTCAGCACAAGAAAGATGTGAACATGTTAGAGCAGGTCCAGAGGAGGGCCACAAAGGTGATCACCAGGAATGAATGAACACCTCTCCTTTGAAGACAGGCTGAGAGAGCTGGAGAAGCAAAGGCTTCAGGGAGACCTCACTGTGGCCTTCCAATTCTTAAAGGTGGCTTATGAAAGAGAGGAGTTTCTTTTTACACAGGCCAACTGTAGATGTAGTTGTGGTAGGATAAGTGGGAAGAGGAGAGATTTTGTTTAGATATTGGGAAGAAATTCTTTACTCAGAGGGTGGTGAGGCACTGGAACAGGTTGCCCAGAGAAGCTGTGGGTGCCCTATCCCTGGAGGTCTTCAAGGCCAGGCTGGATGGGGCTCTGTGCAACCTGGGAAGATGGAAGGTGTGGTTGGCCAGGGGCTGGAACTAGTTGATCTTTAAGGTCCCTTCCAACCCAAGCTATTCTATGGTTTTATGATAACTGTCTTCATGTTTAAATGCGGGCTTGGAACCCTCATTGAATCTTGGGGTTGGTTTCTGCATGTCACTATACTTGCCATTCAGCAGTTAATCTATGAATGTGCTTATTTTGTCCTTAAGTTTCTCAAAGAACAAGGATTTACTCTTCCCAGGTTTTTAAGCTGCTCAATAAAGAATGAGGGAAAGAGCAAAAGTGGCACATGCAACAAAGCTTTGGGGTTAATTTGCTACATTAAATTAAATGAAATCTGGCCAGTGATAAAATGTTCATAAATATTTTGCTTGTGTGTCTTTGAAGGTAGTTTAAGTAATTTGTTTCAGTTTTTATATATCAATTTCTGGACTGGGAATCTTTTTGTTAAGATTTAATACTGTCCAAATTTTAAAATTTCAGTATAGTAAAGAAAGTAAACATACACTTTCCGTAGAACAAGGCACTTCTGATCTAGCTATCCTTGTTGTCTTTCAGAAAGCACAAACATGCCAACAAAGACTCAGTAAAGAGGTTTCAGACTTCCTTGCAATGGTTAAATCTTTGGATGCTACAAAAGGTAAAGCTTATTCATTTAAAATGTAGTTTGTTACCAAGCAACTATTTTTTTCTTTTTAACAGGATGCTTTTATTTCCCCAAAATCAAATTTTCAGGGGCTTGTAAATAGAGGACAATTTTCCCCATGAAAGAAGATTCAAATAAAGTAGCATTATAGTAATTGCTAACAATTAAGATTTCAGATTTGAAGAAACAACTAAGAAGTATGCTGATTGGAAGAAATTTTATTAGCAGCTGTAAATGCAGTGAAACTGCCTCTAGCTATAGTCCTTATTGGGTAGTATTGTAAAAATATAACACAGGAGTCCGCCTTCAGAAACAAAATTTTAAAAATCTGTAGTTGGTAGCTTATTGTAGTGCATAAGTGTCTCCTCACGGGTACAAAGAGCAGTGAAATCACAAAACTATACAGAGAACTGGAGGCATGGTATGATGGGACATATTCCACAGATTTTGCCATGACTTTTATGCCAGATTTGAACCCCTCAGGTTTCATTTGATGTTATAATTCTTAACATGTACCTGGATTTTTGCAGCATAACTGCTAAAATGTATCACAGGCATCAAGAACCTAGAGATTTTTAGTTGTTTTATTAAATGCCTTAAACATGTACAGAAGCTGTTCATGTATTAAACACACAAAGGAGTTCTGAAAGAACATCTGACTGTTGGTCCTTTGGGTCTGAGTCCTAGTTATATATTGTGACTAAAATTATGAAGCTCAGATTAGAGAACAAGTTGTTTGTCTATACAGATCCCTAGTCTGTAGTAGAATATCAAGTTTTGAGAAGAAAAAAGTTCTTCTTTCATCCCTGTGCCTTTCCAAAAGGAGGCTAAAATACAGCCTTTTCTCCACAGGCTACTGTGGTAAGTTACTCTGTGATGTTACCCTGTCCTTTTCATAAACCAAATTTTTACCAAATTTTTATTTCACAAGGTAAAGAGGCATTTCATAATGTATATCAGTGTCTTATTGTGAAGCTTTTGTAATTACTATTACAGTAAAACTGATTTTTTCACAAAAAAACACAGTTTGAAAATTAGTATAAGGTGGATAAATTCGCTCTGGTAATTACAGAGGCAGTTTCCCTTACTCCACAGTGCTGACCTGAAAAACCAGCGAGGTTCTTTTTTAAACAAGAAAAACATTTTTAAAAAGGAAATGCACAGCTTAAACAACCAATACCCATAGTAACATACAAAGAGGTACTATCTCATTCCTAGAAACTGCTGGTCTTGGCTAGTAGCAGTAATAAGTTCCTGTTTTCCTTCCAGTGAATGTTTGTAACTTGCTAGGTCAATGAATTGGTTCTGGGTTCATGTGTAACTTCAATAGGTCACAACAGAGATAGCTGCTCTAGTTCTCCTGTTGATTTTTATTTTTAAAGCATTTGAGTCCTCTGGCTCCAGAAGAATGTAAATTTCTGAGTTAGAACCCCTTCTGTGTATAGGGTTCCCTAAAAACGTTTGAGTAATATAAAAATGGCTATGTTGGCACCTGATATTTAAAATTCTCTCCTTAACTGTTTGAACATGCTACTCTGAGTCCAGTTATCTTTGAGACTTATGCATCTTGAATATTACAAATAAAGATGTCTCCTGCACTCAGAGTACTGCCCCTCCTAGAGGCACTAGCTGTTCCTGGAAGCTGCTGTAAGAGTCAATTTGAGTCACTGGTGAGCTCTGGTATCAGAGACCACAATTAGTGTGTAGATATGTACTGCATCTTGTCCTGAATAAGCAGTATAAGTTCAGAAATAAGGTCAA
Source organism: Zosterops lateralis (assembly GCF_965231275.1). Taxonomy (NCBI): domain Eukaryota; kingdom Metazoa; phylum Chordata; class Aves; order Passeriformes; family Zosteropidae; genus Zosterops; species Zosterops lateralis. The sequence continues at coordinate 106,109,117 of NC_139762.1, read as the reverse complement.
GTGCTGTCACTGATGGACCTCTTAATCTTTAGTGGTGTGACATCACCTTGAAGCACCTGTGTTACTAAATGGTTCAACTTATCCTGGAGTCTGCAGGCTAAATGTTGTAATAATTTTAATTGCAACAACTATGCTTCCTGAGAAAATGGCTTACTTGATTTCCGAGGAATTGCTGCACATCACAAAACTTCACAGATTGACGCAAATATCATTTCTACCATCTGAGTTGTCATGATTTCCTACTGGTTCTAGACATGCAGTCCCTTCTGTAAATGGTCATAGAAGTCAGGATGTGAGGTAGCAAGCTGTACTACTTATACATCAGATGAGTCCATGAAAATAAGATCTTCCCCTTTAATTGTTCAGTGTGCTTGTAGTTACAAGTCCATCTACTTTTTTCAAACCTAAATTTACAGCTGCACTGAGCACTGTGTGCTCTTTCTCTTCTAAATAATACATGGCAGAAGACAAAAAATATCTACATTTTACACTTTTATTTATATTAAACCAGTGCAGAATCCTTTTTATTTAAGTTCTGTCACCCTGAACCTTTAAAATCTAGAAAGTAAAACGATATTGTTGTTAGTCCCTTTTCCACTGTCCTGCTGCCATGGCTTACTGCCTCTGCTTTCTAAGCCATGCTGAAAGAGAAACTTGATCTATTCATGTGCCTCTTATACCACTACTAGGGAAAGGGTGCAAAAAAAAAAAAGCCCTCCCACAGATCTTGCAATGCACCAGCCTTCCTGTAGCATGTGAATATTATGTCTGTATTACTTAGAGGAAAAAATAATTAAAAGAATTCTGTAGTTTACAATGCCCTTCTAACATTACTAATATTTTTGTGCTTACAGGAATATCTTCTCCTCTCCTGCAGAAAGTTGATGTGGTCTCTGAAGTATCCCAGGAAACATGTGAGGCTCTGGCTGAGTGCCTCAACCTATTCACAAAGCAAGAAGGGGTATGTATTGTGCTGCGTGGGTCTATGAATGGTTGAACAGCTTAGCATATTTGGCTAGTTCCCTGCTTACCTGTTACAAAAATAAATACACAAACCCATACAACTTCATGTTGCTGGTAAAATGTCCTTTTGCATGCTGAATGGGACTAAAATTCATTTTTCTAGAGAAAGAGTAGGTATATGCATTGGCAAAAGGATGCCTTAGTATTTGGGTGTTCAGAAAAGAGACATTTTGTGTTACAAGCTACTGCTTGCAATGTTCAAACTGAATGCTTGAATTCAATAAAGCTGTTGCTTTGCTGGTTTGAAGGTCAAAATATTGAGAAAATTAGGTTCTGGTTTGTTTTTGTTTTTTTTTTTTAATTTATTTTTACTAGCTAACTGAAGTGTTGAACAATATTGCTTCTGAATTTGTTTTGTAGGCCATGTGCTTAGTGGGTGTGCAAATGCTATTTGTTGAACTTCTGGGTTTCCCAGTAACAAATATCTTGTATAGTGTTAAACATAATGCAAACACTTCAATTTGGGAATATATGTCAAATTCACTAATTCCTAGAGTAGGAGAGCTGGTATTTTTCTTCTTTCTTGAAGATGCCCTGGTACCATGGAATAAACTTGTCTTCCTATGCTGTGGTAACTATAATCCCTGGGTTAGGCTCTTACTCTACTGTCATCAGTAAACCATGTTTCAAAATGAGGTTTATGTTGGTGCTGTTAGTCTTCCAGTTATTTAACAGTGAGCTACAAACACTGGTTCCATTGTCTAGGTTTGGTTTTTTTCCATTCCTTTCTGAGTCCTTTGTCTCCAGTCACGAGTCTTTTAGACTTACTTAAGTTCTAGCAGAGTGGAACAAGCACTGCTTTTTTTTTTTTTTTTTTTTTTTTTTTTTTTTTTTTTTTTACATTGAGTTTTTTCCTTAAGAAAGTCTGATATTAAAGTTGCCAGCTTCATTTGGGGATGAGGGAGAAATTGTTACAACAGTGGGTGTATAGTGTTAGTTAGTATTCTTTAATTGTGTTGGCATCTTGCTTCAAGCCAGACTAAAATAGCTTTCCAGAGTGGAGTATGGCAAAACATATGGTGAAATTGTAATTTCACCTTACTTGAACTTGAATAGTCTCAGTAGGTGTAATAGGGGCCTTATTTCAATCTGGAAGCACATAGATTTGGGTACAGAGGGATAGGCTGAGGTGTGAACTTGATTTTCCAGCATAGCTAGTGAAATCAGTTGGTCATGACAGGGAGAAGATGTGATCCTGCAGAGTTTTATGTCCTGTTATTTTTAAACTTCAAACCACTGAGTTCGGGAATATAGTGCAGGCTGTTAAAGATACCACAATCTCTTCCTAAGACTTGCAGCTTTCCAAGAAGCTACACTCATTGATCATTACTGTTCTTAAACCCACAGAATGTGGCTTTGTTGTCCTTTATAAGTCAGGGCCCTGTTCTTTGCTGTTCAGTGTTGATTTCTGGACTGTTATTTCGTTGGCATTTGGAAAGCAGTATATACAACCTTGCAACCCTATTGTGCGCGTCCCACGAAATCTGGTTATCTCTAGAATTAATGTTTCCTCAAGCCTGGTGCTTTTTTATCTTTCCTCTTTAAGGAGAATACTTTTCCCCTCTAATTTAAATTGTCAGCATACCAGAAGCCACTGCTTGACTAATGAGGAGAGGCTCCTCACTTCAGTAGGGATAACCACAGCGAACGCACTTTTGGCTCTCTAGAGAAAACTTTATTTAGTGTTACTTATCACTGCGCTTTGGCAATTGTAGCATCATCGCGCAGTCTGCAGATGAAACTGCTAACGCAGCGCTAACATAGACAGCTTCAGCCCGTCTTGCGCTAGGAATGCTGCATGAGCGTGGTCGCTCCATCTGTCCGCGGCTTCTCCTTGCGCTCGGTGCCGCCGTGCGGGGCCCGGTGTGTCTGTGCGGGGCCGGGAGAGGCGGGAGCGGCTCTGACGCCGCAGAGCGGGGACCGGGGGGCGGGGGGAGCTGCCAAAAATAACCCGATGCGGCGAGGCTCCGTTCGGGGCGGCCCCGGAGGGCTCGGGAAGGCGCACAGCCCGCGGGGAGAGCGCCGGGCAGCGCCCCTGCCTGGGCGGCGGGAGGGGCGGGCGCGCTCCGTCCTGTCAGGCCATTTTTAGCCGGGCTCCGTGGCCGCCCCGCCGCTTCGGGCTGGTTTCCTCCTCCTGCTGCTCCTCCTGCTCCTCCTGCGCCGCCGCCCCGCGGCCGAGGGAGCCCGAGGGAGGCCGGCGGGAGCGGCGCTGAGCGGAGCCGCGCCCCGGCCGTGCGGGGCTGCCGCGCCTCCCCCGCCCCGCCCCGCCCGGAGCCCGCGGTGGGCGCTGCAGGGCGAGGGGCCGCCCGCGGTGGGCGCTGCAGGGCGAGGGGCCGCCCCCGGTGTGTGCCCGCCCCGCTGGTGCTGCCGCCAGCCCCGCGCTCCCCTCGGAACGGCGCCGCCCGAAATCCTCCCGCGGTACGTAGCCTTCGTGGCGGGCTGGGGGATGCTGCTTCTGGCTCCGCTTCCTCCTTGACATTGGGATTGAACCCCTCGGTGTCAAGCGGATGCGAGCGCGGATACTTTTTGCTAAATAGTTAAAACATGTGAGGGCGACAGGGAATGTGACTTGGTTGCTTTAATCTGGGTATTTACCGGGGCGTTGGTGCCGGAGCCAGCCAGCACAACTTGAAACGTTTTCTGCAGTGACTTTGGCACAAGGTTAGTAGAGCAGGATTTGCCTTGGACTGTTTCTACCGAATCTCAGAACCTACATCCCTAAAGCAGTTTGATTCTAGTAGTTTTTGTGTTCTCAGTTATTTTATGTAGTTGTAGGAGGAGTTGAACTTAAGGTTCTTTTCATGCTATTCTCTCTGCTAGATTTCCTGAATGGGTTTAAAATTCATCTCTAGTACTTGACCTACCTGTACTGAAGCTGTTTGAAATTGATAGAAAAAACTATTTATTTAAAGAAATCGGCTTTTTCCTTTTTTTACCCTGCTTCTTCACTAACCAGTGCTTAGGTCAAGTGTGTAGATGAGTATCTTGAGTTTAACTCTCTTAAGTTTCACTTTTACCATTAAGGGATATATGTAACAGCAAATTAAGAGCTCCTATTGCATGAGTGTAGAACGGATAGCAGTTGTAAGCTGGTTTCATTTGTAGTCTGTTTGTGGCTTTGATCTTCAGCCTTTGCAGATGTTGTCATTCTTCCTAGTTTGCTTTTGTCTTAAAAACAGGACCTGTTTACGAGCTGGTGAAAAGCCTTAGTTGTTGAAATAAGGAATTCAGGAAAGATTTCTTCACTTTTTGCACTAAATGAGTTGTATATTTCAGCTATGAAAAATTTGTCATGACAAATTAAGCTTGTTACTTCTACAGAAGCTTTTTAATATCAAAATACTGTGGACCATAGTCCTTGAACTTAGTTATGTTTGCCATGGCGTAATGCGCTATCTGTTATATGTACATCCTGTAAATAAAAAATGTGCACACAGTTCAGCTGGTAAATGCCAATCTCTGGAAGTTCAGTGCACTGCCTTAGTTTATTTCAGATTTCTTGGAAACATTAATGAATGTCTGAAGGTTATATGCGTCTGTGTGTGTTCTTCTGAGAGAATGCTTGCGTGCTCTTTGGCATACAAATAGTTGTCTTTAATATATTTCTGATTTGTCTTCTGTGAGACAAGTGTGAGCATGGCTGTTATCCCTTAAACCTCCTTCCCACCTTACTGTAATGTGAATGAAGAAGGTGCCTGTAGGCTATGTCCAGATGACTCTGTAATGAGAATTTTATTATCTGTTTCTTTGTGGGGGTGCAGGTGGGGAGAGCAGTGATGAGACTCTGCAGTCAAGGGAGAAATGCTGATAAATGCACCCTATACAAATCTGCTAGAAAAGTCCTGGTATTCATCAGCAGTCCTTTTCTTCCACCTGGCAGTATCATCAGCTACATTAACCTCTATAAGGTCTTGGGAGCTTCTGATGTGTGGGAGGGAGAGATGAGAGGGGTGAGGGACTCAAAATCAGAGAAGCTAAAAAAGAGGTTAATGATAGGATTTCTGAGTTAGGCCTAATAACGGGATCATATATTGGCTGGCTGCTGAACTAGACCAAGAGCAATAGAGTCCATAGTCCCTCAGTGCCTTTATTTATTTTATCTTTTCTCTTTGTGTTTAGAAACACGTGACAGCCCTATTTTTTTAAATTTTATTTTTATTCCTTTCAGTCATCGGAGCACAGCAGAATTACTGTTGTCCATTCTGTTCAGCTCTTGCTGAAAGTAGCCCAGATTGCGGGAAAACCTCCGTGTGTCAAGGCCTTTAGGCAATGCCCTGAACAACAGGAATGCTGTTCAGGTTGTATGCTTGTGGAAAGGAGAACAGTTTTCAGACAGTTGTTGATTGGACTGAACAAGCAAGGGCTTTTCAGTGGTGAGAGAATCGAGGTGTACCTACATCAAGAAAACCTTTATTGGCTCTTGGTCAGTTACTGACTCGAACCTGTTTCTTTCCTTCTCCTCCAAATGAGTGGAAATGTACTAGAAATACCTCGTGCAGATTGAATCTTGTTTGAAAGTAACAAGTTATTGGAAGGTTCTCTCTTCATGCTCAGATGGGCTCCCTAGTAAAGACTGGTATTTTTCCCTTAAGCAGAGGAGCGTAGGATATAAAGTGTTGTGGAATGTTGTATAGGCAGGATGTATAAGAGAATAAAGCTACCGACGGGAAAAGTAATTTGATTTTTTTCTCCTGCTAGAATGTTGACAGTTCTACACATGCCTTGATAATTCTTGTTGTACTAATTTTTGAGTTCTGTATATACACGTCTTTCATCTGGGCTAAAGCTCTATAGTGAAGATATTAAAGTTGGAGTAACTTAATAGTGAGATGTTTGTGGATGGCATAGTGTTCTTCCTCTGAAAGCATTTTTTTTTCTACCAGGTTACTGCAGCCTTGCAGGTATAAAGCTAACTACAGGTCTGTGGAGACAATGTCCTTACCACCAGAGGCAGGAGTTTAGCAAGTCCAAAGTATTTCAGAGGTAGGGGAGTTAGAAAATGTAACTTCTTTTTTCTGAGATTTCCCTAGAGCAGCCAAGATTCAATAGGTCACCAGAGTGGGAAGTGGAACTAAGCAGCAGTCCAGACAGAACCTTTTTAAAATAAGAAATACTGTGTTTCCATTCAGGGGAAAGATAAGTAAATATTACTGCTGTTCTTTTATGAAGAGTATTATGTGTGTTGACAGAGTGCTTTTCTTGAAGCACTTGATAGGTTTTCAAGCAGTTGATAAAATCCGTAGTCAAGTGCTGTATTTGGAAAGGCTTCTGGGTGAAAGATGGTTATGGCTTACAGAAGGACACTCAGATATTACTACAGAGTAAAAGGCAAGTGCTTCTGGTCTTTCTAGTACTGCAGGGTCCCAACTCTGGAGATTTTTTTTTTTTTTTTTTTTTTTTTTTTTTTTTTTTTTTTTTTTTTTTTGTGGTTTTGCGGTTTTTCTTGTTTTCTTATTTATTTGTTTTCTTCAAGATTGCTGATACAACATATCACCAGCTACAAGGAAGGAGGTGACTTTGAAGTGTACAAAGTGACACACTGACTTCTAGTGACAGGGAAACTCTTACTGACCTGTACCTCAAAGAGCTTGCATGGAAGCTGGTCAGACAGCCTGTCTGAAGGCATTCTCTGCTCCTCACTGTGTAGCCCAGCTGGGGGCCCACTGCTAACCTGTTCCTGCACTTTCCACAGTGGGTTAATGCTTATTCAAAGCTTGCCCTGTAGATGTGTTTTTTGTTGGCGGTTGTTGTTAAGCAGCCTTGTGTAAACTAACTTGGAATCCATTCATGGGCCTCTGGGGAAACACAGTGTAAAAACATACTGGTTTGAAATGAGACTCCTCCTTAATGTGCTTCTGCAGCTCCCGCTCTGAGGTTTACTTCTAAGGTCTTGTCTACCACTTGTTTGAGTACTTATTTTTTAATGTTGAGAAAACAGTCTTAGCTGAGGCTGCAGGAGGAGAAAACCCAAGCAGCAATCAAATTTAATGGAATAGTTCTTGATAGAGTAAGCTTCTCAATATGAATTAGGAATTCTGTTTTCTATGAATGTATTTGCAAAATTACGCTCTTGTCTTCAAGCTGATGGAGACAAAGAGAAAAAGAAATGTATAAGACAGTTATTTTCTCTAAACGTTTTCACTACTTAGTGCTGTGAGAATATTGTTTATTTTCCTCTCATGCTTGGAAAACAAACTGGAGTGAGAAGGATGCACACTTTTATTCTTCTGATGTCATTGTGATGTCATCATGGCATGTAAAACTGATCAGCTTATTTTCCATTTTCTGACTTAATGTACCTGATGTGTTTTGGAAGAATGGTTGAACAGCAGAGTTCTAAAACTTGTCTCCCAGCTAGCCAGTGTATTGTCAGCTAAGCACTGGTAACATTTCAGGAAAAAAAAAAACTGAAGCCACAAAAAAACAGGATATAAAGGCTGAACCTATATACAGCCTACCACCATACCTGTTTACTTTGCTGGGATTTTGCATGCAAATGTGTGAGATAATTGACTGCAGTCACAGTCTGGCTGAGTTGGTCTGGTTTTGTGTCTCAGCTGCATAAAACATCAAAACACCAAACTGGATAACTGTGGTCATGCACAATATACTCTGAAGGTGTATTGTTCTTCTTGACCTCCCTTTCTTGAAACGTAATTTATGAAAAATTACTATATAAGAAAATGAGGCCTCTTGTTCTATGTAAGTCTGATAAAAGCTATTTTATGAGAGTAATAATTAAAAAAAAAATTTGTTCACATATGAAAAATAAATTTCATGTAGCCTATTCAGTACTGGATATTAACACATGCTTTTAGGCGAGACAGAATATTTAACTTTTTATTATACATGTATGTTTTAAAGGCAGTGGTTTTGGGCAGTGTAAGTAACTTAAGGCTTTGTGCCACTTAACAGTTGTTCAGTCATCTTAAATTTGTCATGTGGTGGTATTTTAGTATATTTTAGTTTTATTTGCTTCCTTAAACATCAGCGATACCAGATCTCTTGCCTTATAGGCTAGTAAGTTCTCCATGTGTAGCCTTTCCTTGAATAAAGGAGATTGACTGAGTCTAAACTACTTTTCTGCTGTTCTTTCTGGGTTTTTTAGTTGGCTTATTTTAGTCTCTTCTGGTTCCATGAAACACAGGGGTCTTCTAGCTATGAAGAAAAGAATGGATGATTTCTATTTAGTGTTTATGGAAGGATGCGTTGTCCATTGTGTTTTTTGTTTTTTAACCTAAACTCCACCAGGTCCCAGTCATGGTGTTTCAACCAGAACTTCTTTTTGCACTTTATTTTTTATTCTGTCTTATTAGAGCTGATACCATTTTTATCATCAAGATAAGCAATTGTGGAATTTGACCTCTTGTCTGTTTTTTTTTATCTCTTGACCGAATGTGTACTTGTTGGCCTCCCTTTCTCCACCCCCATAGAAAGCCAGTGACTTTAAAAGTTTAATTTGTTTTAATATTAGCATTCAGAAGTGTGTTATCTCTGCTTGCTCTGCTGCCCAGTGATGAAATGCCTTAGTATAATGCTAGCTGCTGAGTCACTGACGATATCACCAGAATTGGTAAATGGACTGTGTTCAGAAAGTATTTACACCCTGAGAGTAAATCACTGGTGTTGTAGTTTTCCTTGAAGGTACAGGCCATTCCTGTTCATAAAGGAAACTCTTTCTCTATATTGCTTATATTGTTCTTAATGTCACTCTACTTGAAATGCAGCAATAATACACTTTAATAATAAATGCTTTCAGTGTTATGTACAATGGGAAATACAGGCCTATGCTATCAAGGTTGGCTGATTAGCACACACAAAACAAATTATGCTCCATTTATAATGTTACTGCAAAGAAATGGTGAGGAAGAGTTCCTCTTACAAACAGTGTATCCATTTGTTACGAACATCCTAAAGAGTGCAGTATAAAAAGGATGCCTGGCTTTCTAAGCATAGCCCTCATCTAAATAGCTTGTCTTTGAGAGTGACATCTGTGATGTGCTTGCTTTGCTTGCAGAGCTTCTTGTTAAGCCATTTGTAAGGTAAATGTGGACTCAGTGTTTTTGAATAGGAATGTTTTCTCTCCTCTCATGCTTGTCAGGGCTACATTATTAATGTTAAAATGTGGACATCAATGCAATAACTCTTGGATCCATAGGTATGGTAGGAGACTTTGAGAATGGCTTTAGAGCATGCCTATTTGAAGGGGGTCTGCAGTATACCTTCATAATGTAGGGGTACTTTTTAACATAGAAGTAGATTGCAGACTTTTTCATCTGTTTCAGAGAGTTTTGTGTTGCCAAAGCTACATTGCTTCCACAACAAAATCTTGTTCAAATATGTTTGATCTTTAAATAGGAATACAGCTTCTTATTAATCTTGAAATATAATAGTGTCACTACTACACACCCCTATTTTTGAGTCAAGAACTATGGTGGGATAAAGGGTAGAGGGAACAAAACTACTCTCATCTTGTCTGGAAATATTCAATGTAATTGATCAGAATATCAGCCTCTAGGCCTTGTGCAGAGCTATAGTAGCAGAAAAGCATCTGCAGGAACTAGGTGGGTTTGACCTGATAAACATAAATTGATGGAACACCCATAAACAAGGCTTTTATCATTGTGAAGAAAAATCTTGAGTTGTCAAGATAATAGTATATCTCTTCTAAGTAATGTGGTAATCCATGTATGTCAGTAGTTCATACCTTTCTGGAAATGCCAAGATTATTAATTGTGACTGTATCCTGTGCTATGCATCCAAATTGGATTGTGTGTTTTTCCAGTGAGACACCTTGCTGCAAGGTCAGACAAATCAAATTGAGGTTAAAATGAGCTGTCTGAGTCTTTCAGCTGGAAACCTTAGACAGCAGGCATCTGTGCCTATGGATAGCAGAAATCTAGTTTTGTCTGACCTGTATCTCCTCCACCTCTGAATGGACAATTCTGGGCTAAGGCCTAAACCCTAATTTCAGAGAAAAAAAATGAAAATGTTTGAGATTGGAAGGCACCTCTGGAGGTCCTCTGGTCGATGCCTCTTGCTTAGGCAAGGCCACCTGGAGCTGGTTGTTCAGGACCATGTTCAGATGGTTTTTGAATGTCTCCAAGGATAAAGGCTTTGTAACCTCTGTGAGCAGCCTGTGTCAGTGCTGTCACCACCACACTGAAAAAATGCTTCTTGACAATCAAAGGGGATTTCCTGCCTTTCAGCTTATACCAATTCCTTTCTGTCCTGCCACTGGGCACTACTGAGAAGGGCCAGGCTCCAGCTGTCTTTGCATCCTCCCTTTAGGTATTTATATAGGTGAGATTTGCCCTGAGCCCGCTCTTCTCTAATTTGAACAATGCTTAGACATACTTAAGGGGCGGGCCAGTACAGTAGTGTTAGAAAGTTTCAAGGAACTATGTGTCAAAGATCAGCTGATAATATGTGGTCAGTGCTTTTTACTATTGTCTTTGTTCACACATGCCATTTATTGAATCTAAAAAATTATGTATCATTCTAGACTGTCAGATTCTGTTTCAGCTTGGGGTGGGGAGAACTTAGAACTTTCATTAAATCTACAAGTTCTCTTCTACCCGCCAGGGAGTTTTATTGGAGAAGTTTGTAAAAGAGTTTCTTAGAAGTTTAGTCTGGGATCTCTTCTTCTGAACTGTGGATGCTACTGGATTGCATATAGAGGAGTAGTAAATAGAAGACTTAAGAGTAAATAGCTTTGCTGCAATGTTCTTGAAAAATACTTTAAAAAACCCAAACAGACACAACAATAGAAAGTCCCTATCACATAACGGCAAAAGTATTCGAGATCATTTGTAAGGAGAAAAAATATGTTCTACTAAATGAGAACATTGGGATTATCTAGTTCTGCACTGAATTTCCGTACTCCAGAGCATATTTGTCTGTCTAACTGCTGGACAAATGTCTGCGTGACATACTCTAATTTCAGGAAATGTCTTATCAACCTACTCAGGGCCTGGCTGAAGTCTGCTGGCTGTTGCCTGCTTAGGACTAAGGACAAAAACAGTGTCTCAGAGGAAAATCATCCCTAAGAAGGAGCAATCCTCTTAATGCTCCAAGTCCTTCTAAAATCTGAAGTAAAAGTGAGATTTTTGCATCTGTATCAGTCTTTGAAGTCTGATTCTTTAATATTGGAAACATGGGAAGAACATGTTCTGGGCTATAGCAGAAACAGCAAGGAAGGTTTTCCAAGGTGGATTTTATTTGGAGATCAGAACTCCAGCATTGCATTGTAAAACTCACTGCTGATTTCTGGCCTATGTAACATTTTTCACTTCAATTTGGTTAGTGTCCAAAATGAAATAAAAACTAGCAAATGAGACATCAGAGTTTTTCAGAAATGCAGAAAAACTGTACAAGCATGCATGTTTGTTTTGGAATTTCTTTTTAAAAAAACCTATCAGTTAGACTTCATGAATAATGAATAATTAACAGGATTCCCAGAGCTTGTAGAACAGCCAGCCAGCTTCAGAAGTGTTAATTTTTCTTTAATAGGAAACTGTTTTCACTCTGAGTCAACAACTGGGTCCAGCAGCACTAGTAAGCCAGTAAAAGCCAACAAAAACATGGCAAAAACATGACATTTGCTTCAAAAGGGAAAACATTACATGCATTTGCCACAATCCAGTTGGGAAGAAGTCTGGGGGAGAGATTACAAAGGGATTGATCAAAGTAATCAGTGGTGTATACGGAAGAATACTTAAGGGAAGTAGTTAGATCAAAACTGCCGTAAGATCTATTTTCAAAACAATCCTTAAGAATAAAAAGAAAATGTTTCCTGTATGCATTGTTAAGAACCCTTACATCTTAAAATCTGATCTCTCTGTGAGACTAGCAAACTTCAAAGATGTCCAGTCTCTCAAAGGGAGAAGACAAAATATTGTCCCTACCAGGTCTGAAAACATGTAGCATGCTGTTCTGGTTCTATTGGAATCAGTATAACAGATCAGCTTCAATAAGGCCTTTAGTTTGAGGAAAGTTACTTGTGCCATATACCTCTGAGAACATAAATTTTACTGGGCAGCAAAATACCCTTGGGGTGTGGTTTTTCTTTGACAATCTTGTAGCTCTGCAACTGAAAACGTGCTTCCCAAACATGTGCATCACTGCAGATGTCATTGAGTCCCAGCTTGTTTTGGCATTAGTGTTGGCAAGAGTGGATAGGAGCTGTATTTAATTTCAGCATTACTCAGAACAGAAACAGTACTTCGCAGAAAATGGCAAAATCAGAAGGCTTTTTCTTTGAAGTCCTGATATTTGACTAATCAGTATTATAGTACTGGAACACAAGTAAGGACAGAATGGGCTCTGGAGACTGGCAATTTCTGCAGCTCTCAAACCTAAGTAGACCTTGTGACATTTATCAGATTACAGTTTAATTGTTTAAGTAAAATGTGGAAAACAAATACATTTGAGAGGAAGACAGAATTGCCATTGAGTCCCACTTTAGAAACAATCCAGAAAGAGCTTTTTAAAGTCTTGACTGTATAGAAACACTTTGAAGAAAGCAGTTTCTCTAATAGAAAAGCTTAAATTCAAGGCTTTTTGGCCAAAACCAAAAACTAACCTGCAATCAGCAATTAGTCTTTGCAGTTTGCTCATATGCTCTTAGGCAGGTTCCTGGCTGGGAACTGCGACATTCTCCGCTGGTTAAAATTGCAGCGCTTCAGCAGCCTCTGAATAAACAGACTTTGACATAGCCAAATGTGGAAACAGGAGAGGGGAAGGAAGACAGCAAGGTCCATGTTGAGGGGGAAGTGTTAGTGTCTTAGGAGGGAAAGGTGGGAAGCAAGCAGTCCTTGTCCCTAGCATGTGGCTAGTTCAGCAACTGTTATTCTCGGCACTCCTGAATGATGAGTTTTTATATTAGACTCTGGGAGAAGGGTGCTGTGTGCTCTCAGCATCTCCAGATTTTCTCTTAGGCTGATTTTCTCTCAGCCTAAATGTCTGCCTCAATTGATATGATCCTGCCAAAGTAAGAGTTCTGTCTGTGTGGATGATAGTTTGGCTCTTGCTTCTACTAGTGCTTCCACTGTTTTTTTCTAAGTTATATGATCATACTCGATCTTTCCCTTCGTTGGCAGAATTTAATTATATTAATAAATAAAATATAGGGAAATACTACAACTTTGTGCTCTGAAGAATGAAATGTAGCCATTCCAAATCAGCCCTGCTAAACTTGTCCTCTTGAACTTTGATGGGAATGTCCGTAGTTGACTAACAATGAGCTCTTGTGTTCATGTGGGGAATGACTGAGGCAGTCGTATGACTTGTTCTACAAAGTCTTTGCTTTCTTCGGGTTGGGGTGTAAGAGAACAGATTACCAGGACTTTAAGTTGGTATGTATGGGGTTTGATTGTGTGTATGTGGGTCTTTCAGCCATTGTACAAAAAGAAACTGTTTTCTGTATATGGGTCTGAAAGCAAGCCAGCTGTTATGTTTGCCTTGCAAGTGTGTTTTCTCTTTTAAATATGAGGATCTTAATAAGATGTGGTACTCTGATGCTGTAGAGTCAGCTGGCTGGACTTTGGAGATGAAGACTGATGCTGTCTTGTGATACAGTAAATAACCCTTTACCTATCACCAGTGAGCTCATCTTACCTCCTTGGTTAAGTGATCACATCTTGTTTTGCTTTTCAGTAGTTGCAGTAGCAGTAGTTTGAGTCACTTTCACTTTCTAACTGTGCTGGGTTTAGATCTGATAGATCTCTGAAGCCGGGTAACTGACAGGCTTCTGATGGCACAGAGAGAGGGAAAACCTGAGCAAGAAGCAATGGCTGAAGTAAAGCATGACCTATTTTGGATCAGTCCTCTGTTCCCTGGGATGAGCCAAGACTGTGACAAAGTCTACAGGAGCTAGTTTATTCCAGCAAATGAAGAGTTAGGACGCAAGACTTTAGCATATGTTTATATAGCAGACAGATTTGTCACAAGTCCCTTGTGCTTGATGGTGCTGGGGAGTAGTGAGTCAGCAAGAGGTTCTTTGTAGAAGGGCCTGTGTGTAAACAGATCAGAACTCTGAAAGTTTTGTGTAAAATATTTACATGCTTTAGGAATCTGGGGATGTGTTCATGAAATTGATTGCATCTGTTTGGGAGCACTTTGTTGTTTCAATGTGAGCTGTCACACAGTTTTTTGATGTGCCATTAGGGGTATTGGTAAATCAGTCATTCCTTTATCTAGTGCCTCAAATACCTGAGGCATACTTGCACAGAGACATTCTGAAACTAGAACTGTTCCTGCTTTTTGGGGGTGGAAGGTCAAGAGAAAAGCAGGATTATACATATTCATATCATACACTAATGTGTGCTTAGTGGGAGCTAAGTCCCATGAGTAGAGGTAAAAATCAATCCTTTTCTAAAATTTGTTTTCTTTCTGGGAAGCATCCTGCCTTGAAGTTCAAGTATGGTTAAAACTATGAGAATTTTTGGAGTGAGTTCTCTTTGAGAGTAACCGGTTTCAGTTTCCACTTCAGTAGCAGCTTAAGCAGCAATTTGGTACTATTCCAGGTAGCAGAGAGTCTTAACAGCACTTTTCATAGAAGTCTATCCTGTAGAACTAGTGCTGCAGTAGCATGCTTTGAAATTAGCTAGCAATATATGTAGAACTGTTTTGTTTCTAAACAAATACACCTTGAGGAAAATACTCAGTCTTTACATTTCTTCCATTGCTCAAGACACAGAGGCAGGCCTGGCTCTTTATAAAACTTTTTAGTTCTCATTCTACATTAACAGATTTACTCAGCACTAGTTCAAACTGGACATCACAAAGGACTGGCTTATGCAAGAAGGCACTAGCAATAGAGACTGTATTGTACTAACAGCAAAACTGCAACTGTATGATCTTGTTAGAATAGACAAACTGTGTACATATCAAACTCTGCATCGAGGTTGTGGTTTCCACTCTTTGCCTCAGATCTTTTCATAGGGGTTTTCATTTAGTATGAAAATCACAAAAGAAGGGACAGAATTCTCACTTCGGATCCCCAGTGCTTTCTGTGATGCAGTGCTTTGTAAGTTCTGTCTTTCAGGATAGTATGGCTTGTTGGAGTAGCTGACCCTGGAAACTATCAGCTTCATATGAATAGCAAACTATTTGCAAAAATAGCAAAAAATAGTGAAACAAATGGCAGGTTTGATTTGCTTTATTACAGAAAGCATCAGGAGATGTTCACATAAAAATGCCAGTTCCACTATGGCAGTGTTTTTCTAATTCCTTGGTTATCTGTTAATTCCCAGCCAGGTGTTAGATTAGCCTCTCCTTTCTTACTGAAAACTTGCACCTCATTTCTGTGCTGTGTGGCCAATGTCCCATAAGAAATCACATTTTTGGGAGGATGGTATTTCTGTGGCAGTTGGACAAAGCCATTAATTTTGAAAACCAAACCCTCCGTTCTGAGTCGTCAGAGATGTTAGTGAGGCGGTGTCACGGGCAGCCCTCCCGTGCTCAGCTTACTGCAGAGCAGGGTTGGTACGCAGTGTTCTGACATTCCAGCAGAGTCTGCCTTCAGATCCCCTCGTGGTTTCTTTGTGAAAGAAAAGGTACTTCCTTTCAGCACACCTCTGAAGTCTGCTTGTTTTGGGCAGTCATTCCTAACACTGAAGTTGAGTGCTTGAAAATAAAATTCAACTTAATCACACTGTGGTGCTGTGAAGTCTGTCCTTTTTCTCTCAGTCCAGGAGAAACAGAATATAAGGTATGCTGTCTTTTAATTTACTGTTCTAACGTTGAAAGCATGTAGCACTGTGTGTTATTGAAGTGTCTGTATTTATTCTGTGCCCTGCTCGCTATAAGTTGGGTTTAGTGTTTATTTGCAGCTGCAATAGCATGTTGCTGAGTTGATCTTTTATTAGCTAAGCATAGAGTGGTGTGATCCTTTCCTACCCTACAGAAGTGCCACTGTTGTTGTGCATTAATTTAAATTAAAAGCATCCAGCACCAAACAAAGCAAGTATTTTGTGTATTGTACTAAGATGTCTTCAGGATGGACAGAGAGGCCTTGGTTACAGGCTGTGCTGATATAGTTTAAGACTTCAGCCTTTAAAAAAGAAAAAAAGGGATAAAAAAAGAGAAAAATGAGTGGTTTGGTGCTTGTTACTGGTCTCCCACCTACCTAAGGAAAACTGAGAGTGCAGAATGGAGTAGCACTGGTGTTTGTTACATACAGAAAACTTTTTTGATATTTTGGAATAAACATGTGAAGTTTCTGCTAGTAGTACACAATGAATAAGTTAACTTTTAAACCATGCTCTTGTTCTTAGCAATATTTCACATAAAATGGAAAGGCAATAGGAGTATCTGCAAATAGTTTGTTACTTTCCTTTAACAAAAGAAAGAGAAGTCTGATTGCCAAAATAACTCACTTCTACTATTTAAACTCACAATGTAATGTTCACAGCACCGAATGTTACAGTAGCATTTACAGGAATGTTATAGGAAGCTGTTGGAAGCAGATTTCCCTTCAATTAAATCAAAAGTGAAACTAGTTACCAGACCGTGGATATCAAACATCTTCAGCTGGAGAAGTATGTTTTTAAAAGTGGATTGTTGAACTGACCTAGATATGCTGACAGAGAACCACCAAGACTTCAGTCTGAGGTTATAGCTGTGTCTATAGCTGTAAGGATAATGATGGAGTGATTATTTACTTCTGTGAGACAAGGGTAGATAGTTTCCATCAGAAATAGTAATTCTGAAGTTTGACTGTAATCCCATTCTCTTTAGAGGTGGAAGCAAGACTGATCTAAAGTGTCACTGTCTAATGGTGTGAGTGCAAGCCCAGCTTTATTGATAGGTATTTGCTGTAGTGCAGAACAACTCCTGACAAGGATAAGGTAGGAGGCCTGGGCATTGGGAACTCAGCTGGCCTCATGCTGGGTTCACTTTTTGTGTAAAGCTCAGAGGATGCTTGTAATGCTGCTGGTAGCACTGGCCTTGTGGACACCAGTGACAGGGATTAAATAGGTGGCAGCCATTCCATAGTTGGAAGGTGAGGAGCTGAACCCAGTACGATTTGCCATGCTCAGCTTTCTCAGCTCAGGCTGTACCATGAAATGTACAGAAACCACGGCTGTATTACAAGCTGTGCCTTTCTCAGATTGTCAATAAAATGATTCTTCCAATAATTCCTCATGCTCAGACTGGATTTCCAGAACTGTGTACATAGGTATCTGCATAATTTTGGTGTGATATTTACTACATTACATAAATATTTATGTCAGTTCATAAAATGATTTAGTTCACAAAATCGGGTGATACTTCACTGAAAAATAGTGGTCTCTGCATCCGGTTTAATAGACTAAAATGCTTCCCAACATTGTTGTTTTGTGCTCTTCTTCCTGCTTATTACATAAATCCTACACTCTTTGTGTTAATAGCAAATTTTAAAACTAGTCTGGAAGTTCTTTCTGTAATCTTGCAGATTTTTTTTTTTTTTTTTTGTTGGAACACTGAAGAAAGACACAGTAGGAAAGAAATAACTTGCAAAAGGGATGAAGCCGAAATGCCATCTCCAAAAACGGTGGTGGATGGAGTAGCAAGGTAGATGGACTAATTCACCTCAGAATCCTGTTCATTGACCGCATCTTGAGAATGAGAAATGGAGCATGGCAAAACTATGCATAATAGCAATCTGCTGCTTACATTTTTGGGAAAACCTATCACTCAGTTGGTCAGTTACATTGTTCAATAAACTTACACTCTGAAGGCAGCACTGATCTGCCTGCAATGTTTCATGTTAAAGTGGGAAGAGAGTGGGTGATTGTGAGAAAACAAAACACTCTTCCTTTACATTCAATTTACTGCAAGTAGGTTTTAGGAGGTGTACTTCATCACCTTGACTTTTATTATTGACGAAATGGAGGTATCTCTTAAAGCTGCTTTGTGTTAAAAACAAGCTAACAAACTGCTTATTTCAGGCAAGGTTTTTTTCTCCTGTATTGTTGAGTATGTCAGGGTTGTGCCAGCTTTATCTCTCCCAGTATTGCTTCTCTACAGGCAAAAATCAATCAAATAAGGTTAGTAGAACCCCTGTTAAAATCCTTTTTCATTCTCGTGTTGATACTGTGAAACTGTTTTGGTGCTTAAGGATGTGGTGGTATTGCAGTGTTTCCTGACAACAACCCTCAAGGAAGAACCAGGGTAGAGGTGCCAGGCTGTAGAGATTGGTAGGGCAATCTCTGGACTCTGTCTTAATGTGTGTGTCCATCCCATAAGCTCCATACTGTTGACAAAAATGTTATATTATAACTTTTTATCTCAAGCCCCCAAATATTGATTAAGGTTACTTTAAAACCAGGTTATTCAGTTATGAATGAACATCCCAACAGTTGCAAGCAACAAACTGAAGTGGATTTTCTTTATTCCTTAGCTTCTAGCTAGCATTGTGCTGCTTATGGAACAGATGAAAAGCTTTGGGGTTTCGTTACCTACTGGTGTGTTAATTGGTTACATACTGGTGTATAATTGCTGTACTAGTAAGTGTCTGACAACCAGGAGGTCTGGGAGTAACAGAAAAGCAAAACTTACTGTAAATCTGGAACTTGATTTTACAAAAAGGGTATTTATTTCTAGTACACCTTCTGCAATTCTGAATAGCTCTACATTATGATAGGACAGAGGAACCTTAAAGTCAAGAAAATACCTTTTTGGAGCAGGCATGGTCTTAGGCCTGTATGTGTTGTTTCTTTAGTCACACAACTGTGACTAAAGGATGGTAAAAAGGTCCATCTGGTTTTGATTTTCCTTCAATTCACTGGAAGTTTTAGATAAAGATTTAACTAGCTCCAGTCACTTACCAAACCAAAGCATTAGAGCATAATGTTGTCTAATTCAATCCTGCAAAAACAGTATTATTGCAAATAGCATTTTCATAACTGGTTTTACTTTGCTGTTTAATGAAAAGTACCATTTTATTTTCAGTCCTCTATCCTGTCTGTATCAGAAGAGTAAAATACTGATGCTGTTTCTCTAAGCGGGTGGTTCTGTAACTATTTGACAGCATACCAAATGTATTTAGCAGAAACTGCCTAATAACAGATCTTTTGCAGTGGCATGTCTGATTTGTATGAAACATTGCAATAATTGGCTTCATTGGTACTGTCAGAGTGAACTTTAAATGAAAGTGACAGTAACTAGTCCAGACTTTTTTCATTTTGTTCAGAGTAAAACTGTTAGACAGTAAGTGACTTACTGGTTTTTCTGCTTTTAATTAGCAACCCAATTTTATACTCTTTTAATTATCATTTAATTGGATTCTCCCCTTACACTCAGAGCCTGGCAGCCAAAACAGCTGATTTAGTATTTGGCACAACTGAGGGGGTGAAAATTTCTTCTATAAATCTTTCTCTAGAGAATATGTTTCCACCAGCATATAAGCTCTTCTCTGGAAGTGGCAAATCTCTTTTACTTTCTCCTTACTAGCCTCTTTTGCGCCCAGCTCTGAATCCACTATTTGAGAAGTGGTTATAACTGAGGGGGCTGAAGCCTCCGAAGTAAAGCTTTAATGTAAACCGTAACCAGAGAGGATATACAAACAGTTCTTAAATTAGATTCAAAAAAGTAATGCTGGTATATGTGTAAGTTGTCCCTGTAACTGTTCCAAGAGATTAATTGTCATGTCCTTGCATGTTCTTAGTGGAAGGGGAGTTAGTGTTGTAAACTGACCTTTAAGAGTAAACTGGAGGACAGGGCAGGGTTTGGGGATGCTTTTAAAAAGGGACTGGAAGGGAGAAAGGGTTGACTGGAAGGGAAAAATTCAATGGTTTAGGGCTGAAGGAGAGGTAGCACACTAAAGCCTTGCTGGGCTGGGAGAAGTGGTCATTTCTGAGCCTTCAGTTACAGCCCTCTCCCCTCTGCTGGCAGACAGAGAAGGCAGGGAAGCACCAGTAAAAAAAAAAAGAAAAAAAAATTAGGAAGGACATGTTGCTTTCCCATTACTAGTACTGAACTCAAAACATGGGTAACATTATCTGGTCTGGAACCCATTGCATGTGTGGGGTTTAAAAAAGGTCCACCATCTGGTGGCTGGGCTTCTCTTTTTGTTAACTTCTGGCTCCTCACTTCAGGGAGTTCAGAGGGAAGGCTGTTTATATCAACGTTAAGTCAGTTACTGGAGGAATCTCTTTCTGAACCTCTTCCTGTAATCTTCAGGGTTAAATGTTTTCAGCTCATAGTTCAGTTGCAGTTATTTGTAGCTGGCATTCACATTTGCTCTGTAATTCAATTTAGATGATGCTGCTTGGCCTAAATTGGAGCAGACTAGTAGAAGGAGCTTGGTGCATGTAGAAACTGATCACTGACTCTGTAGTTAAGGTCATCCAAGTAAAAGCATAAATATTTCCCCTCAGTTTTAAGGTATAGTCATCTGGCTTGAATTCACTTATGAAATTGTGATTGATACTGTCAGATCTTACGTGTCAGATTCTTCAGCTACTAAAAATGCTGACTAACAACCTGATTGTCATCACACAAGTACTGTAATATTCTCATTAATCCATGTGGTTTCAGTTCCAGCTGTTTGCTAGTTATTTATTCATTAGAGTCTATTTTCTGAATAGCTTCCAGCTACACATTCTTCAGAGAGATGAGATTTTATTCATACATGTATCTACTTATAGGTGAGGAATTTGAAACTGGAGCATGAGCAGGAGAAAAACAAGATCTTGTCAGAAGCATTAGAGACACTCGCTACTGAACACCATGAACTAGAGCAGTCTCTGGTTAAGGGATCTCCTCCTCTCAGCATCCTCAGTGAAGAGCAGTTCTATGATGCTGTTTCAGGTAAGTGATGATGTCCAGAACGTGAGCGAGTAGAATGTGTGTAGTGAATGCCTTGGGGACAGGTGGGGTGGGGGAAGAAGGTGGGAGCAGTCTCACTTCAAGTGAAATCTCTGCCTTTCTAACATGGACCTAATTTTAGGAGTATGCTTGATGTAGTTTATGAGCAGGGCTCTAAAAATTTGCCAGAGCTCACCTGCAGGATTGTATTGCTTCACCTTAGCATGACCAAAGGTTAGAAAACCACAGGACAGAAATGAAAGGTCTCTGCTTGGGAGTCTACACTCTTGTTTTAAACAGCAAAACATAAGACTCCTATTTTGAGAGAGGTAACTGTATCTTGTACCCTTCTGACTTGCTTTGTCCATGGTGGTGTGTGCTTTTTCCTTTGTTCTGTTCTTAAGATCAGACTATAAAAATCCCTAGTTTTGAGGGATAATGATGATAAGAAAGGCTTATTCTCTTTCAATTTTGTATACCTGAAGTGTTAAACATGAAAGAAAAGGATGAATTAAAATCTGGCATGCATTTATTAAACGTCTTTTCTTTCCCGATCTGTTCTTCAGTTTAGTATCTTTCATAATTTCATATGCAGAACATGCCAATAGTGATTTTGGAAGATTCTTAGCTGCCTGATATGATTACAACATGCATTCGTATAGGGAGGCTGTACATAGTGTAGCTCAGTAGCAGCTCAGACTGGGTGATCTGGCAGCACACACCTGTCTACAACTATGAAGGATCTGGAAAAACTTGAAGGTGAACATAATCTAACCATAGCAGACGATTGGGTTGTGATGGCAAACTTCACTAGCAAGTATGGGGTTACTTTTTCTGTGAACTGAACTGTCTGATGCTTCTGACAGATGAGAAAAGCAGTGTTCCCAGACTCCTTGATAGGTGTTCTGTAGTGAGAAACTTAAGCCGTGAAAAAAGCAGGCAAAGCAAGTCTGCGCACAGGAGCACAGCAGATCAACTTTGTGAAGCAGACTTTGCTGTTTGGCACAGCAGCAAATTTATCAAGCTTTCAAGTAGAAGAGACTGAGGAACACTAAAACAGGTTCTTCCTCTGGAACCAAAGCAAGAATTCTGCTGAAAGGCTTCAGGCTCTTTTGGTTGTCAACTAGGCAGAGAATAGTTCTTTATCTGATGCTTTTGGAATGTAGTCTCTCAGGCTGGGCTTGCTTTGTGCATATGAGAAAATATTAATCTTTAAAGAACTAGTCCATACATCTCATAACTGACCTGATCTCTAAATACTGTTGAATGAAAGTGTCCAAAGCCCCCTCTCCTGTTGTCAGAGGTGGTAGTTTTGTCTTTGTAAGCTACAAACAAATTGTATCAAGTGGATTCATAAAATCATGAAACTTGCTGAGTGCATATGCATACAAGCATACTTTAAAAAAACCAAACGTGACTTCTTTCTTCTTTGGGAAAAATTGCTTGACATAATTCATCTTAATTGCATTTTAAATATTTTTTTGGGATAGTCTTACTTTCTTGGCTGGCCATCAATTTAATCAGACTGGTGTTAGATTGTCTTCTCTAGTTTGTTCACATTTAGTGCTTTGCAGAGATTAGGGTCCTTTCTGTCTCTGAAGAGGGCAGGGATGGGGAGGTGGCTAGAAAAAGGGAACTATGATGTATTTTCGTGACTGCTGAATACATGTTACTGCTTTCATTTTAAGCATAAAAGGAATTAGGTTTTTGTTGGTATGGTTTGAGGAGAGGGGTTTTTTTTGTTTCTGGAAATCTAAATTGCTACAGCTGTGTGCAAAGCTTTTGCTTAACTTGATTTGCAAATTGATAGCATTAAATTATATTGATTTTGGACAAATATCCACGTTCATGAATTACCTTTCCAGGTTGTATAGGAGATTAAGCAAACACCAATGTATTTTAACAGGGTGATATAACAAGTTACAATGTCTGTCAGTGGGAAAATGCCACTACTAAGAGTATTTTTTCCTTCAGGATGCCATCCATCAGGATGCCATCTTTTTCTGCTTGCAGTTCTATGAATTTTTAAATCACTGCTGTAGGAGTGAGTTTAGAAGTGAGAGTGTTGCATAAGTAGGCTTGCACTTTGTGCTGAAGAATTGTTAGTTTTGCCTTGATGGGTTGAAAGAAGATGCCACTGCTGCGTTTTGTTTTGGGTTTTTGGGGGTTTTTTTAAAAGAATTTTGTCTGTATAAAAGACATTTTTTGTTTATTCTCAACAGAAGTATCACTAATGAGACAATTCAGAGCAATTTTCAAGCAGGTTTTTGAGGAAGAGGTGTATCAAAAGGGATGTATTCACTGCAGCAACTACTTGTCCCCATTTGCCATGCTCTGGTTCACATTGTAGTACAATCAGATTGCTCCTGAATGAAGCTGAATCAGAAGATATAGTCCAGTTCCTATTGGACACTCAGTCCATGGCAGCAGAGTAAGAGCAGATCTGAAGAGAACAGCACTAGAAACGGATCTGGTTTGATTGTCAAGTCTTCAGCACCATCTGTTCCTCTTGCAAATCTGCTCCAGCCTGAGCCATGCTACCTGCTAGTGTTGGCATAGACTGAATTGTTCACTGTTGAAGTCTGTGGTGTGTGGTTCTGTTTGTAGAAATTGTGGCCAGAGTTACAGAAATATCCTCTTCCTTTTCCAAAACTGGAGTGAGGAAAATGTTTGCAATGTAGTAAGATTACTTACTGAAATTGGAGTTTGTTTTCTGAAGTTTCCTTTCTTTTTATCTTCAAGTGATATGCTGTTGTCAGTAGCTTTTCACTGTTGCAATAATTCCTAAATCCCTGGAATGAGAGAGAAATTAAAGGAAGAACCTACAGAAAATGGAAGTTATTTGTCTTACCAAAGCATGATATCCAGTGTTGAGAAGAGCAAAGTTAAGGGTGTTACTAATCTGAACTGTGATAGCCGTAGGTCAGTTGACAGCGCTTCCCAGTGTGCTGATCCTCTCATCATGGGAGGGGTGGAAATGTGTAATTAAACTTGATACCACACAGAGTGCTGCAGCTCTCACTTTCAGGATTGAATGCTTAACATGTGTCCAACTCTTCTATGTTTAAAGCAGGGTGGGGCGGAACAGGAGGGCTCTGGGGAAGGGCAGGAGCACTGAACAAGTAGCGAAATTCAAAAAGACCAATGCCATCTCCTAGAGAGCTGGAGAAGTTATTAGCTTTGATTAATACCGACCTGAGGAGCATATGAAAATGGAATAGGAATGCAGAGAACATCCACAGTCCTGAAAAATGGCTAAGCAGGTAATGAATTAAAGGGTAGAGGTACTTGATTTTTGCCTTTCAGATAAGAATCCCTTCTCATACGCAAATTGTGCATCCAGTTTGGGAAGAGTTTAGATCTGCCTTTGTTTTCCTCTTTTAAACAGGTTTTATCTGAGAGCTGGGGGTTTTCAACAAACAGAATTTTTGTGTGTGTTGAGAGGGTTATGGATGGCTTTGCATAGATGCAATCTTGCAATAAAAGCAGTTATTCAGCTACAGGAATATTTAAGTATACTGAAGCTAACCTGTCATAGTACAGCTTCTGCTGGTCTCTACCACTACTGCATGCTGTGTTTTAAATAGCTCTCCTAAATGGTACAAGAAGTAGCAGACTACATCCTTTGCTTTTGCTTGTTTCCTAGTTTGTCTCCAGTAATCAGATCACTTAAAAGTAAAAATGGTGCAAAAAGCATAGAAACCTCTTGCCCTTCCTTCCATGTTCAGAGTAGTTTGTCAAGTAGCTTTTTTTGAACATGTACCAAAAATACTTCGCAGCCTCTCTGAGAACATTGCTGCCTGTCACTTCTTGCCTTGAATAGAGTTAAAAGAATGAAATCAGGCGTCTCAGAGGGATGGGAAACACCTGGTCAGAATTGAAACTCAGCAGTGCCAATGGTTAAGCACTATATTTCTCAGGTTTATTTGTTAATCAAAAACATTGGCCAAACTTTCTATCTGCATCTGAAGACTTACCAGTTGTAGCAATAGGAAATGAGGTCCCTTGAGTTAAGTTTCTGTCATTGCTTCTGCTGTTTTCCCCTGCTCTCTCATTCTTGCAAAATGTAGCTGGTGTTTGTACTGTTACTCTTTCAGGTTTCATGAGCTAGAGAGCTTCCTAGTCAGCCTGGTCTTGTCTCAGAGATCACTTTAAAATATTGGCTTCTGAACAGGGATTCTTATTCCTTCTCCCTCCTCCTCAGCCCACAACTCCTTAAGTTCAATTAAAAAAAAAACCCTCTTTTTCTCCTAGTCATCTGTTTGACAGCTGCTCTGTAGAAACTTGTGAATATAAATCTTTTTTTGCAGTGACGGGGGAGTATGCAAATCTTAATTCAGAAAAGAGTTCGCTGCAAGTGCACAGGGAAAAGCTCAGTTTGAGTTGCCTGTTGATTTGTGCTCACAATACAATACTAGGCTTGTTCACTCTGACACTAACTAACTCTCAAGGCTTGCAAAGTTCATGGGGTTAGAGGAGGTAGCTGAGGTTAAGGGGTTGGAGACTGAGATCTTTGATGGCAGGAGCTGTTGTAGATGTACTTTCTCTGTTTCTCAGGAAAGTGGGTGAGGTTTCTCTAGGGAGCAATTTCTTAAAACAGTTATGTTTCATTCTTCTACTGTTTCTTCTTGTATTGCATGGTCTTCTTGCATGAGGTAAGTCAGGTTCCCTGGGGAAGGCTGTCTGGTCAGTGTCTGCAGTTCTGGAGATGTTTGCAGGTGCAGAGCTCAGTCCAGAAGAATCATCTCTTGGCACTATAAGGCTAGCATAAAGAGAACTGAACGTGTGACATATTTAAAAATCTTTGTTATACCAAGAAGCATATCCAAGAGTGATAGGCAGTTCTGGTGAACCTTATCTGCCCTTGCATTTCTCCTCTGGAGTTCTGGGTCTGTTGCAGAAACTCAGATTGAAGGAATTTGCATGCTATGACTCTTGTCTGAAAGCAAGACAGTCCTGGATGGTACAAGAGAAGAAAAGACCCTATAGGAGCCAGACTTTCCTTTATGTTACTGGGTTGGCTTCATGCTTTTCTTGGCACGATAACTGTTGGCACAGTTGGGCAGCTCTTTCAAAAGAGAGGTGGAATACATACCTCAAGGGGATTTATAGCTTGTTGTGTGGTCAGGAAGCTGATGCCCAAGCTGTGTTACACCCCTACAGTGTCTCTTCCTCTGCAGTATTTGGATATGCAGGAAACCATGTTTTCCTGGGTAGCTGGGTTTAGAATCTCTGGACAAATCTGTATTTTATGTAACAAAGTTGTCCCAAGAAAAAATGCTTTTCCTTACCCTACTTGTTAAATATAGTACCCACCAAACTAATGCT
Source organism: Zosterops lateralis (assembly GCF_965231275.1). NCBI lineage: Eukaryota > Metazoa > Chordata > Aves > Passeriformes > Zosteropidae > Zosterops > Zosterops lateralis. The sequence goes on along the minus strand of NC_139762.1, from coordinate 106,082,972 downwards.
TTGATATGTTATATCATAACTTGGCACAGAACTAGACTGACAAATTTGGGGAGAATTGTGAGAAGATTCTCTGGAGTGCCAGTCCACTTCTTTAACATATCCTCAGCACCAGCTGGCAGTTCTTTTCATTCCCTAGCAACTGGCTTAATTTCAGTACTGTCTTGATGAGGATAGGCATGGATGTTTTAAATGAAAGGAAAGATCTCCTTATGCTTCTAGATCTCTCTTTCTAGAAAGGTTGGAGACATTGTGACACAGCCATCCATTTATCAGGATTCTGTCCTTTTCCTGACCCTTATGAAATCTGAATGGTAGAAAGTTCTCCTATCACTATATCTATCTATCTATCTATCTATCTATCTATCTATATATATATATGTATACCCTTCAGCAAAGCAATGTTACAATTTACATGTTCTGGAGAAGTTACTGGCATAGCTTTTTAAAGACAAAACAAGAAAGCACCTGGCAGTAGACAGCTGTGAGCAAGATATTCTTTTGGACTGGCTGCTATTTCAGCAGATTTTGATTACTGGATTTGAATTAGAATGAGTGTATGAGAGAATGGCTAATTTTGAAATTATTTCTCTGGGGTTTTGCAGCCAAGAGTAACAGCATATGCTGGAAGCAGTACATGGCAGGAATAATGTCTACTGTAGATTGGGTCTGCGTTTTTCAGAAGCAGTGAGGCTTGCATTAAACTGTTTATCATTCAGTGTGGTACCTGGTTTCTGCTAGAGAATTTTTCAAATTAGGTAGAAGTTGATGTCTTGAGTTGTTCCCTCACTTCCTGGAACTTGCAATTGGATAGTCCTTTGACAATCTTGTCAGGTTTGAAAGAAAACCTAACACAAAAATACAGCCTTTGCTAGGAAATTTGTACCTTCTGATGTGGGGCAAGACTGTCTCTTCTCTAGATCTGGACAAGCACTACCTGACCAAAACACTGGTTGGAAAGAAGGTGTTGTTGTTGATGTTGGGATTAGTTTGAGATGTGATATGGATTGTACTATTAACCTATCTTCCACAGTACGAAGTTTATCTTGTTGATTGGTGAGCTTATCACTTAGACTTTGCTGGGACCTACGTCATTCGTGTTAATCATATGATGCATCCTCCTGTTCTTTGATACTTGTTCAGTGAGTTGGGAAGTGAAGGCTGGTGAACAGCACTGAGAGTCTTAAGAACTTAGACTTAACTGAAGAAGGAGTCATTACTCAAGGTACCTGTTTGTTTGGTAGGGTACTGGCATCTCTATGTCACTGGCACTTGTCCTAAGAAAGGTCTAGTAGTTTCAGTTTAATAAATATGCCAGATTTTGGCTCAGTTTGATAGAGGATTCTTAATGTATTGCTTATTGTGCAATTTCTTTATATCTAGATGCTGGGGCTGCAGCATTCTCTGGCAGCACTAGTTACTTACCAAATGGATTCTGTCATCAGGACACAGTAGGCTACTTAGGTTTCAGTTTTGTACAAGGCGGGGAGATCTGTTAGTGACTGAAGTCCAGCACAGGCAGTAGATTCATTAACATGCACCTGCTCTTTTGCAGATTCGGAATCTGAAAAATCATTAAGTGGGTTTGAAACAACGGCAGCCTACTCGTTAGAGGACAGCATGGATACAAAAGATACAATAACTGCAAGTATGTCTGAAGAAAAGGTGTGTGGCAGTGGGGAGTCGCTGTCAAACGGAATCAAAAAGCACAGGTAGGATGTTGTCCATTCTTAAAGTTTTATGATGTGCATTAATCGTAAGAGACAACAGGAATCTCTGAAAAGCTAACAGAAAATTTTTAAAACTTTGCTAGGGGTGATTGGCAAGTTATTGGTTGTGTTATGATTTTATAAAGACTGTTTCTCCAAGGCTGGTGTGCCCCTTCGCATCTTGATGATGCAATCTAAATAACTAAAAACAAAATATAATGTGCTGTTTAAAAATGGACACACTTGTTTTTTATTAGATCTTATTGAAATCTATGTGGATTTTAATTCCTTCATTTATCTTTAATGACCTATACCTCCTATTGCCTCTTTAATTTCGAGTTATTTGATCCTTGTGTTGGTATCAGGAATGAATGAAAAATATTGCTAGCCTGGCATCAGCAACTCAAATGTGAACAAAGGGAGTCTTATTCTAAAAGTCTCATCCATGTTTTATGTGCTTATTTTGTGTTGTCAAATGATCCATTTTTGTTTGTTTCCTTGCTGATAAAGGAGGACAATAGGTCTGGAGTTAATGAGATGTAACAGACACCACTATTCTCCAGTTTCAGTGAAAGGGCAATATAACATTTGTGCTACAGATAAAGCCAGACTTCAGTATGTTTCAGAGACTATTCTGGAAGTGTTTTGGACGTACAGGATGATGATGGGGACACCACATTTCTGTAAAAACAGGAAAATAATGTTTAATTTTACAGAAAGAAGCTAGAAAGGCTTTAGTTACTTGGTATGTTAAATAGGTAAATTGCTCTAATTGTTGAAGTGAGTTGGTAGCATCAGACCTAATGTTTCAAGGGTCAACCTGTGTGTGTCTCATACTAGAAAACGACTGAAGCAAATGAGGGCTTGGGTGGAGTAATAGGTGTTTTGGGGAGATAACATAAAGCAGCTGACTAAGTGTATTGCTTTGCTCTTGTGCTGGTAGCAAGATGGTATTTATGGCCTTGGCCAAGTGCCTTCCCTAATTAGAGCAGGAAGTTCAGGAGGGGGGAGGAAGCAGTAGGTGAAGGTGGACGTCTGAATTGCCTTCACTGTTTTGGAAACAGTGAGGAGAGAGGATGTAGTACATAATCAACATGAAAATGATGGCGCATGTTGACTTGCATTGTATTGAGGAGTTTTAACAGGAATTACTCTTCCATTTACTATAAAAAAGGAGTTACTTGGCAACTTCTTGTAATGCTACACAGTGCTGCAGGGAGCAGGTGACTGGAGGAGCATTTCAGAGCTCCTGATTTTATAAAGAAGAATGAGAAGTAATAAGCAAATACATCTGCCTCAGTTGTTTCTCTGAACCACCTGTCTTCTAGTAGTAAAGAGAGCATAGGGTGCTGGAGTAAAATGGGTGCATAAATTGGCTAATAATTTGCTGCTAAAGAAAAGTGGAACCTTTTTTAAATCTATTTTGCATTTAGATAAGAATGTATTGCCATATTTCATGTGACTAAATGGCTGTAGAATATATGGCTGTATTTTATGGGGTTAAACTTTAAATTTGAAGTTTAAATTTAAACAATTTAAACTTTATCTCCAAGAGAACCTTCTCAAGGGATGGGAGATGTGTGGTATTTTTAGCCTCTTTTCTGAGGCTGTTTGGTAGTAGCCACATTTGGCCTGGTACAGCATCTGTTTCGTGTGATTTCAGAACTGTGTTACCTGGCTGGAGCTACTGGCTCCAATTTGTGCCTGTTTTGTCTGGGGGCTGGTTCTAACTGTGTGCATGTGGTCAAATAAGCACTGCCTGTGATGCCACCTGTGTTCTTTTCAGAGCAAAAATTGTAACTTCTTGGTGTTATGGAAAGTTAGGAGTTCAAAGTGTTCTGACATATCTTAATTCCATCCTTACACCCTTGAGTTTGCTTACAGCTTTTTTTAAACTTCCAGTTGTGTTAACTACATGGAAACAAGTCACTTAGAAAATAGGTCAGATTATTTTTTTTTGCTTAAAATCTTGGTACCTTCAGATGAATAGAGGATTTGCAGTTTGTCTTTAGGTTGCACATGAGATTACCTGACACTGTTTAGCAAGCAGTTTAAGTAAGATTATTTCCTGTCTTCATCTAGACAACCTGAGCTCTAAGCTGCACCTCAAATATTATTTGAGTGGTTAAGAATTTTCCACACAGAAGTGGAGGGTGGTTTTTGCTTGACAGGGGAGCATACGTGCTTTCGGTTTGGAAATGTAGGAATAAATCTGTTGGTTCCAAGGAATTAAAAGTGTTGAGAACTACATATATAGATAGATGAAGCCAGTACCACATATCATCTGCTCCTTTATTCTGGGGTGGGTTGTTTTGTTTTGTTTTTAATGTAGTTTGCATCCTGCTGATTGTTCACAGAGTGTTTTGAGAGTGGACTTAATTTTTTGTTACACTTCTTGGGAGAGGATTTGAGAGATAGAATAGTACAGTAAATAATTGGGAAACATTCAAATCACTTATTTTTAAGAGGGAATTTTTTAATCTGAGCCAAAGCTAAAAAAAAAAAGGGCAAAAAAGCCCCCCACCCCTCAAAAAATTCCAATCAAACCCCCAAAAACTCCATTGCATAAAAATGTTCTGTATTAAGTGCCAACATTTTACATCCACTTGTTACTGCTGTTTCCCTCTTGTTGCTGAGTTTTGTTGTCAGCTTTCCCTTTGGTCCCTGCACTGGAGGCCTTTCAGAATGCAAACATGTTGGTGTTCAGCTTCATGGGAACCAGGAGATTGTTTGTTCAGGTTGGCATGAAAAGCAAGCTAAACATGCCTTTTTCACTCCATGTGTCCCCTTCCCCACAAGATGCCTGTAGCAGTTGATGTGTAATAGCTCATGCTTTGGACAAGTGTTTTTGTTTAAGTAAAGGATCCTAAATACATCTCATCTGTTCTGTTGCACAGAAATTCCAGCAGATGTTTTTGTCACTTAAAGCTAAAATTAACTTCCTGAGTTGTTTTCGAAATTGACATCTGGAGGGAAATGGTTGCCTTCAAAACCCTTTTGTTTAATTACAGGCAGTATGTCAAGGTTATTAGGCCTGAAGTCTTGGCTGCCTGTCATGTCCTTACGTGTCCCTGGGATCTTCCTCAGTGGCTTAAAAAGGCTTTGTCTTTTTTCTGTATGTGTGTGTGCTAGAGGAAGGAGAGAACTGGCTCCCATAGCAGTTTGACTGATATAGGCAATAAATATGGATGAGTGGCTGAAACTGAATGCCAACTTTCAAGTGATTAAACAAATTGAACAAAAGGGCAGATTAACTTTAATGAAAATGTAAGTTTTAGTATGTAAAGAAAGCAATTCCTGTGTATACTTCAGCAAACTAAGGGTTAATGTGTTAGACGTGCAGAAGGGCTTACTTGAGCACAAATATCCACTCTGCTGACTGTCTGCATTAAAGGATACACAGGAAAAACAAGTTAACATTGTAAGTGAAGGTAAGACTGAATAGTTGGTGGACACTGTCCTCTCCTGGACATTTGTATCAAAACATCCACAGAAGTATTTTATACTTAATATTATTCAGGATGATCTGTTTCACGAAACATTTTTGTCTCATTGAAAAGTCAAAATAGAGAGTCAGTGGTGGTATGTTGGTAAATTAAAACAAATCCTCCTACTCACTCATCCTCTGCAGGGGAGCTGATTGGGCTTGTAGCTACTTGCTAACACAATAGTTTGCTACCATGAGGACATCAGATACATGACTGGGGTTTTGATGGGGTGGGGCTTGTTTGATTTTAAGGAACAATTTTTAGTTATGTTCTTCCTGAAAACTAAAGCATCAGCCCTGGTAAAGGTATTCCAGTGGCAGGTAAGTAGGGGAGGTAACACAGCAAGTAGGGCTACTGAAACAAACAGTAATTTTTTTTCTCTAGGCAGTGTTTCTGCTTATCGAAAAGGTGGGGTGGAGAAGGAAGCATGTTCACACTCTCTGGAAAAGATTGCTTTAGCTACCTTGAGCAGAGGCAAGACAACCTTGGTTAGGAGGGCAACACAATAATTTAGAGTTAACTAAACTTTGAAACTTCAATAGTTCATGCAGTTTGAGTGAGCTCTAGGTAATCTTTATCTCTTGATGAGAACAGAAAAATTGTGAATTTTGGTCATTGGCAATAGCTTTGTGGTCCAAAAATGGATTTGTATTGTGGACAAAGGACTTTGAGCAATATTTATGCCTTTCTAGAAGTAAATTGGATTAGCAGTTGAGCTGCTCAGTAGCCGTAAGAAAACTGAAGAAACTCTTGTACTTGATTTCCCATAAGGCTGAGAAATGCACACTGTGTTCTCAGCCTAAATGCTGGTGCTTGAAAGGATGCTTATGACTTGTTTCAGGATATGTCAGCCCCCTGTAGAACAGGCTGCTCTGTTTGCTCTCCTTTAATGATGCTGCTTTTTTCCATTGTTCCTAAGGCCTGGTTTTAATATAGGCCATAAATGTTGTGGCCCTTCATTGTCAGTATAAAGGTGACTGACTAGCAGAAAAACTCCAAAACAGCCCCACTGTTTAACTCAGATCTGTTCAGACCTATGTACCTATTTGGTTTGCTTCCATTTTTTCACAAAGACACAACTAAGTATCTTAATGGTGCCATTGTGAAAAATGTTCTGATGACTGCTGTAGACATTCTCTTCCTCTGGTGTTACACAAAATTAATGGTTCTGGTTTTAGAGGAATTCATGTTTCTATGCAGGTAAACAGTTTAAGTGCTTCAAAGTAGCACTGTCATTCCCTCGTGGTTTTTAATATAAAATTTAGGAAATTGTTATTTTCATAAATGGGCATTTGCCTTTCTTAGTCATGGCTAGTATTAGCAAAATTAGAAAACTTTTTTTTTTACTTCGGGTTTTTTTCCATCTTCCTTTCCACAGAACAAGCTTACCATCTCCAATGTTTTCCAGAAATGACTTCAGTATCTGGAGTATCTTAAGAAAGTGCATTGGCATGGTAGGTAATCAGAAAGCTATGATAAAAAATGGGGAGTGATTGTTTTATTTGAGGCCCAAATGAAAACTTGTTTGGGAGAAGAGGTCTTTTGGATGTGTTTTTTTCATTTGTTTTTGGGGTTGGTTTGTTTTAGTTTGTTTAATTGGATGCTTATGCTTTATTTGCTTTCACAACTTCATAAAGTAAGACTTGGTCAGAGCAATATTATTTCAGTAAAAGCATCTTCTTTTGACTTTGAGCCCTTTAAGTACTTCATGTGGGGTTTTTTAAATTTATTTTGACTGTGGAAAAAAACAAAACAACCACTTTCATTTTGCTTTTGTCCCTCCCCCTTAATATCTGAGTCTCTCCCCTTCCATGGTGTTACTGACCAGATGGCTACCACATCAGAGTTAGCTGGTTGGCACCTAATCTGCTTCCAGCTAGGTGTGAATTGAGAAGAGTTCTTCTCTCCATTAGATCCTACAATAGGCTGAAAATATTTGCTGCTGATAAACCTCTGTCAGTCCCTAACAGTAATCTATAGAAGGAAAGGTTTGTGGGTTTTGTTGCTGTTGTTTTCTCCTCCTCCCCTTGGTGTAGTTCGGAGCAGCACCAAGCAGTGAGGTGTGGAAATGCTGGGGAATGCCTGCATCAGCCCCTCCGAATCTCCTGAGTTGATGTGAAGTGTTTGAGGCTTCTCCCAGTGTCTTTCCTGGAAAAGTGTTATAAAATACAAAGAACAGTTTGAAAGCCTGCCTTGCATAAGGTGTGTGCAGGAAAAAGGGGTCTTAATTCTGCTTTGCCGCAATTTATGCAGAGAAGTTGTAGTTGTGGGAGGGCAGCAGAACTTGCAGTGGCTTTGTATAAGCATCTGCCAAGGCTCCTGGTGCCAGGTGCTGCTGTTATGGCTCAGGATGGTGCTATTTGCCTCACCCTTGGCCAGGAGTCATACTTGCACCCTTTTCATTTGCTGCTGCAGGCAGTTTAAACTGTTATGTTATGCATTCAGAGGGCATGCTTTTCAAAAATGGAGAGAGAGAACAAACAGCATCCAAACTGTAGGGCTTTCTTTAAATTCTTATTCGTTACAAACCCCGTCTTCTCGTCAGAATACAGAATCCCTCTTTTTATTCTTGTACCACTGTGTTTCACTGCCCTTTCTCATTCTCCTCCTCCCCACTTGTCCACCTGCCTCCAAAAAAAGATATGTTTAAGTAATTAGATGGTCAATATCTATTTATGGAGTAATAAATAACGTAGTCTTTAAAAGGGTTCTTTATATTTCTTTCCATTGTTTCATGTCACGTTCCTAATGCAGTAATTGATAGGAAGTTTGATGTTTGGTTTTCTTTTTGTTTTAAAAGTAGCCTTAACATCATCACAGCTCTGCTTATCAAGCTCATAAGGGTTTTGTCCTTTCAGTATTAGCAGAGCCAGGTCAAGCACCTTGCATTAGCACTAAGAGCATCATTTATTTTTGTAATAAGCCAATTACACTTGGGTTACTGCGGGTCAGTGTATCTAATCATTCAACTTCCAACACGAATTTCATTTGTGCATCAGGAGTTGTCAAAGATCACAATGCCTGTTATATTCAACGAGCCCCTGAGCTTCCTGCAGCGACTCACGGAGTACATGGAGCACACATACCTCATCCACAAAGCCAGCTCACTTTCCAGCACAACAGAGAGAATGCAGGTACGTTGGCTTGGCTAGTTCATGTGAGCTCTTGGTGAATGTTGTGGGATTTTTCTTCCTAATAGATGGTCTCATTGTAGGAGGTGCTCCTGTAACTTGCTGCATGTTGGGCTCTCTTATTCATTAACTAGTTTTGTTTATTGTCCTGGTTTTCACATGGATAGAGTTCAGTTTCTTCCTAGAAGCTGGTATGGTGCTGTATTTTGGATTTAGAATGAGAATAATGTTGGTAACACACTGATGTTTTAGTTGTGCTCAAACTGTGTTTACAGTAAATTAAAGACTTTCTGCTCCTTGTGTGCCACCCCACCAGCAAGGAGGCTGAGGTACACAAGAAGCTAGGATGGGGGCAGAGCTGGGACAGCTGGCCCCAACTGTCTAGAGGGATATTCCATACCATATGGTGTCAAGCTCAGTACATAAACTAATGGAAAGCTGTCTGGGGGCTGCTGCTCAGGCTCTGATGGGGTGGGTATCAGTCAGTGGTGGTGAGCCATTGTGCTGTGCATTACTTGTTTTGATGATTGTGATTCTTTTATCATTATTATTTTCCCTTGCCTTTACCTCAACCCACTGATATTACCTTTTTTATCCCCACAATGTAACCCCCATCTCATTTGGGTTGGAGAGGGGGGTGAGTGAGCAAATGTGTGGTGTTTATCCTGCTGGGTTAAACCACAGCAGTCCTTTATGGCACCCTAAAAGGAGCAGAGCCTGAGGGGTTGAGATAACAATGAATCTGACCAGAGCATAATAAAGCAAATTCATTATAAGCAGTTATGATATTGGTTGGATAGTCTCCAGTTGCAGTGTTGATTTATTTACTCTCAGAGCTGCTGTGAATGTTCTTGGAGTTGGGTTATGCAACATGTAACTTGCTGTATATGTTCCCTGCTGTGCTGTTTATCACCTCTGGGGGCTGGGTTAAAGTTAACATTTTGTTGTACTTTGTAACACTGTCTTATGATATGATAGAAGTCTGAGCTGGTATTTGTACTCAGTTTTGCCAGCATTTCCACACTTTGGGAGCCATCTATTGGAAACCATTTATAGTTACACCTTCTGCCTTTTCTCATCAGAGAGCCAATCCGTGCAGGAGATACCTTCCTTGCATCATCCCCTTCTCCTCTAGGCTAATTAACTATTGAGATTTTTAAATTTCATCAGGATATCAAATCCACTTGTTCCTTTGCTGCATCTCTTGAATGTGTTTCAGGTCTTGTTTATGGTAAAAGAACTATTAGTGGATAACAGCCAGAGATCTGCCCCAAGGCTGGAAAGCTGTGAGTGGCAGGGTATGTGGAATAGTATGGGTAAGCACTAGGATAGTGGGCATCTCCAACATTTTGAAATTTCACTCCTAGAGCAAGTGCAGAATCTTGAAAAATTAACAAAATGTTTGGAAAAAGTATGCTGTCACGCTGGCACTTCTAGAGTGACACAAATCACTGCAAGGTGGGGGGGCCTGGGCCAGGCCTAATTAGCCCTGTTTAATTAGTCAGTACCCCCCCTGTACACAAGAGGAAGTGTTGGAAGCAAAAGTCGGCTCATTTTGTAAGGGATGAAGGAGTCCCTTCCAAGAGGGAGCAGGAGAAAGATGTAGACAAGATAGACAACTCTGAAGCAGGGCTGTCATGAGAGAACAGGAGGAAGAGGAGAGGTAGCTGCTGACTGGGGAGGAGGAAGATGAAGAATTCATAAATGAGGCAGTACCCACCCTAACCCTGTCCTTGAATGAGTTGTGAGATGCATAAAAAGATTTTGGCTGTCATCCAGGTGAACACCTTATCACCAGCCTGCTCCAGTGCTGGGGTAACAATAGAGCCAGTTGTCTGGAATTGGAGGGTAAGGAAGCCAAGCAGGTAGGATTCCTTTCTAGGAAAGGGGGCAGTGACAGAATGATTGGAAAAGAGACACAAGTCATCGTGGAGGTGACTCATGTCAGGTGTGAAGGAAAGATATTCCTTCAAGGGAGATGTTATATGTCACCCAGACAAGTGGAGCACCTTGGAGAAAGGTATCAGTACCTGAGGGAAGTAGTCCTGCTGGAGGTGATTTAGGATGACCTGGATGACAAGCAGCTATCCAGAGATGCACATTAAGTCAGGTGCAGGTGACCCAGGTTGTGGAAGTTTGTACAGAACCAGAACTGTCACAGTTTAGGCCAGCAGGCAGCTACAATAGCAGACAGCCACTCGCTCACCCTAATTCCCCCCACCTCCTCCATGGGGTAGGGAATAGAACTGGAGAGTGGGGGCAAGGAGAAGAAATTCTGTACATTTGAATGTACAAAACAAGTGATGCACAGTGCAGTTACTCTGCCCACTGACCAATGTCCAGGCAGTTTCCAAGCAGCAGCAGGCCCTGGCCAGGTTTCTTTCCCTCCTTAGGTTATTTATATACTGAGCATGATGTCATATGGCATGGAACATCCCCTTGGTCAATGTGTCAGCTCTCCCAGCTGTGTCCCTTCACAACTTCTTGTTCCCCCCAGCTTGGTGGGGTGGTATAAGAAGTTGAAAAGTCCTTGACTTTATTGCAAGACATCGCTTAGCAACAACTAAAACATCAGTGAGTTATCAGCATTATTCTCATTCTAAATCCAAAACAGCACTGTACCAGCTACTAGGGAGAAAATTAGCTCTATCCCAGCAGAAACCAGGACACCTGTCTAATAAAATATTTTGATAATCTGTAACACCATGGCTACTGTTGATTAACTCTGTGACCTTACTCTTCTGAGCAGTGTGTTGCTGCATTTGCTGTGTCTGCTGTAGCCTCACAGTGGGAACGTACTGGGAAGCCATTCAACCCACTGCTTGGAGAGACCTATGAACTGATCAGGTAATGAACAGAGCTGCACTGGAGGGAGGTATTCCATGGAAGAGATGTTTCATTAGATTTGTTAGCTGGCTTGCAGACGGCACTTCAGCTCATAAGCTTCCAGCCATTCTCCTCGCAGCTGCTGCAGGTGCATGCAATGCATGTTGATGTTCACCAATTCACCTTTCAATGAAGAGAAACTACTTAACCTTTCAATTCAGAGCAGGCAAATGAAATTTTCTAGGTAAAAAAGCAAGTTTTATTTACAAAAATTATTTCCTTCCCTGAAACCTTATGAATGAAAAATGTGTGCGGTACATAAGGAGAGCGTACAGGAGTGTTCAGAGTACCTAATAAGCAAAATAGGTCTATTAATGTGTAGCTGTACCTAAGGCAGATTTTTCTTTCAATTAATATTTTGGCCTGTGTTTAGGTGAAGATTTAAGAAAGAGATCAGTATCAAAAGTAACTATATTGCCTCATCAGACCTGGTAGTTCTTGTTTCTTTTTTACATTAAGTCCTTATTTAAAATGAGGATGTTCTATGTTTTAGTTATCTTTTCAGTTTAGCCTAGGCTTTTAATTAACTCTTGCAGTGAATACAGCAACTGTGCATGGGTCCAATTATCCCTTTCACCTCAGGGAAAACAACTGCAGCTTCACTACACTTGGTACATGGTTTGGTTATCTTTATTTTGCAGAGATGATCTTGGATTTAGACTTCTCTCAGAGCAAGTCAGCCATCATCCACCAATCAGTGCTTTCTATGCTGAAGGCTTAAATAATGATTTTGTGTTTCATGGATCAATTTATCCTAAACTCAAATTTTGGGGCAAGAGCGTGGAAGCAGAACCAAAAGGCACAATGACTTTGGAGCTCCTTGAGTAAGTGGATCAGTGATAATTGAAGGGGTACATTGCCTCATCCTTGATGATTAGAGTGCATGAGAGTCTCACAGCTTAAGAATGGAGGTGTCCAACACCCACATCCTGAAGTCTGAGGGCAGATCACTGTGGGGAGGAGGGGATGGGAAGGTGGAAGGAACTGCATTTCCCCATACATGCTGCTAATAGCACCAGTGGGGCCCTGGACCTGGATGTTCTTCAAGGGCCTGGACATCAGTTCTGCTAAAGCCAGCTTGCCTGAGTCCTGCTGGCTTTCCTCGTGTCTTTCCATGCTAAGTGGCTGCACCAAAGTGACTCTTTCAAGGAACTGATAAAATCAGTAGCAATAGTTTAATAAATTCCTTGGGTTTCCTGAGTTATTGCCATGCCCGTTTCAAGACTTGGCATGATGATGGCTTATTGAAGGACTGACATCCTGTACAAAGACACAGTATTTTAATTTTTATTCCCTTCCCTTAGGCACAACGAAGCCTACACATGGACAAATCCTACATGCTGTGTGCATAACATTATTGTGGGCAAACTTTGGATCGAGCAGTATGGAAACGTGGAAATAACTAACCATAAGTAAGTTAAGAGTGTGAGCACTTCCACTGCCTGCAAGTTTGAAAAGGAAAAGCATTTGGCAGTAATTAGTGCTCTCTTGTTCTGCCTTTAGAACTGGTGAGAAATGTGTACTAAGCTTCAAGCCCTGTGGCCTCTTTGGGAAGGAGCTGCACAAAGTTGAAGGCTACATTCAGGACAAAAGGTAACAGCTTAATTCTAAATTGGAAACAAATGACTGCCCTTAGTTCTGAGGGGAGCTATAGAACTGAATGCCTTTAACAGAGTCTGTCAATGGCACCAACCTACAACAGCAGGGCTATGAATTCTGTGCAATATCAGTAATAGAGTTTTTAAAGTTACCCTCAGAAGTTGTTCCTTCACATATTTTTGTCTGTAATAAATCTCTTTAAGCTCCTTTGTAAACTTAGTCTGCTTTTTTTTTGACAGCAAAAAGAAACTCTGTGCATTGTATGGGAAGTGGACTGAGTGTTTGTATAGTGTTGACCCAGCTACATTCGAAGCTTACAAGAAAAATGACAAGAAAAATACAGAAGAGAAGAAAAGCAGTAAACAGGTATTAATCACATGAAGAGATGGAATCTCAAAAGCATGATAAGACAGCTAAATATTTTAGTAGCATTTAAGACATTATGATTTCCCTCACTTACCTTCTCTTTCCTAGTAGGATACAAAACAGATTGGATGAGTACCAATATTAAGGGATAAAATGCTTTTCTTCTCTCAGATTTGAATTCAGACTTCCCAAAACCTGCTGTGATGTAAATACTGTCTAGTTCATTACCTGCCTCTTCCTCCCAAGTGGCATGGAGGAAATAACATATGCATTAGTTGGGCCGTTTATGATAACAGATTCTAGTTAGGAGGATTTTGATTCTTACAAGCAGGTCAGATTAATTTCTTAACTTGATAGAAGATCATATTTTCCAGCTTTTACAAGGAATTTTTTATTGCTTTCTATTAAATTTTCACAACTGAGAAGTGCTGGCAATTTTTTTATTTTTCTTCATAATTGATTTTTTTTTTTTATCTTGTGAAAAAAACTCACTCATAATTCTTCCAAACTTCTGGTCAGCAGTAAGCTTTTTGTTTAGGATGAGTGGTGATAATGACAACATGCAGCTTGGTGAAGAACAGTCATTTGGATAGTAGTTTAAAACAGGGATTGCTCCCCTTTGGTGACTGCAGCCAGTTGGTTTTTTTTGGTGTTTTTTTTTTGTTTGTTTGTTTGTTTGTTTGTTTGTTTGTTTGAGTGTTGGTAGTTTTTGAAGAAACTTATGAGAAACTTGGAGAACTCTGAAAGCAGTTGTGCCTGTGCAGGTTTAGATTGTTGCTGTATCTGAGCTTGCTCCAGTGCTTGTCATCAGGAGAGTGGTAGAGCACTGGGGATTACTGGTTCTCTGGGAGTCTGACCTGGAGAGCTCTAGGGAGAAGGAACAAAGAAAAACACACCCTGTGTCTTTGTTCAGCAGTCCGTTTGCATTTTCCAACAATGCTCAAGATGATAATTGCTTTTTCACTTAGAAATGCAGCACCCTGTTGCATAAAGCTCAAGCTGCAGTGTTGCTCTGACTCGAGGAAAATGCTTTTCCTACTTAATTAACAGAACTTTCTCTTGTGAAGAAAACTGAGGGCTTTGTAATGTGAGGTATGAACCAGGCAGTCTATGTTGAATATATAGTGCCATTGCCCCTTGTATCTGAGAGCTGATATATTCTATGGTTTTGAAGCATTTAGCTGAGCCAAGTCTCATGGATAATGTCTGGGTTTTCCCTTCATGGTAGTGAAGGGTTCATTCAGGCACAAAAGTACATGTTTTTTTAAACTCCTAATTAGAATTTTCAGATTTATGTAGTTGTTTTTCAGATACTGCATTGTGCTGCATTGCTAATCAAGAAATGCTTCTGCCTCCCTTGAGGGAACCTGCTCGGATGAGAGTCCTTTTGCAACTTACTCCCAAATCCCTTTCATTTTTATAGAAATAAAACTTGGGGGAAAATAATTTTTCAGGGAACTAGATAATCCTCCAAGTATGCAAAGGTGATATTTTACTAACATCGGAAGATGTTACAGTTATAGATGTTACATCAGAGACCAACAGTTAGACCAGGGTGGTTCTGCTCTGAATGAACTGGAGTCTTTTTTTAATCAAGATGAAGCATTTTGTGCAGAATTTTCAGTGCAAAAACATGGAAGAGAATAATGTGGGCAACAGCAACTGCATTTACAGATATTTCATTTACAGAGGTCTTGCTTTGGCAAGTGTGTTAGCTATCCTCACAGCAATATACTGAACAGTTAAGTAGCATTGAGCATAAAATGTGGATCATTGTGACAAGAGCATATGAAAATTCAAATTTTACCTACCTATTTCTCTGTAATTCTTACGCTGTTTCAAGATCTTATATCCAACAAGGCAGAAATTTCATTGTGTATTGCAGCCTTTCTATAAAAGACTTGGAGTTCAACACTGATATTGCATTGTCTTTGTTTTGATAAAAGGATAACTTTCTGATGTGTTCTGCTTCAAATTCCCAGTTTCTGAAGGATTGATCAGGATCATTTAAAGAGCAGAATGACAATTTGCCAGCACAGTTCAGATATAGTCAAGTAAAAGCCCTTTAACTTGCCTTCCTAAGAGCTGAGGGGCTGAACCTGGTCTGCACATTATCCTGCTGACTGTGCATTATTAAAAGCACAGTGAAGGGCTCCTCAGTGAACCAGAATCCTTACTACTACTACCGATTTTCTTGGGTGCATAACACATGAATCATCTTAGAGGACAACTGGGTGCACGTTGGGTACTGGATGTTTTCAGTATTATCTGCTGCAACCATGGGAGAGCAAAGCTTTTTAGCAGCAGGATTAAAGCTGCTGGCCTGTAGCCCCAAAGTATTTAAAGCATTAGTTGCCTTTACGTTTGGCTTTAATCTCTGGTGATCTCTGAAACGTGCTGCTGTTTTTAGCTGTGGCTGTGACATCAAGTTTTCTTGGGAGAGCCCTATTCATTGTCCAGCATGGCTTTAGTTCAATCTTCCAACATCCACTTCTGTGGTAGAATTAATGTCAGCAGCATCAGAGCCCAGCTGCTTTAAAGCTGTGTGTAAAACAGGAAATGGTTTAGAACTAGTTCAGGTCATACCTACACTGTGATCACCAGTTACTCTCCTGCCCCAGTAACCCCTTGTGGAGTTTTTTACTTTCTGGGAAAAGCATTTCACAGTCCTGTGGCTACAACTGCCTCAGGTTGTATGTGTCACTCTTCACACCCTTTCCTTTCCAGAAGCTGTCGCTAATTTAGGATATTTATTTCACATTTGCAGTTTGCCATTTCAGTATTGTTAATGCAAAGAAAGGTTACTCTGGGCACAGAGCAGTAGGAAGAACTTGTGCACACTGGGCAGCATCTGCGTTGTGTGCTGGCATTTCTTTGTTGTGGAAGGATGAGGAATGTGGCTTCTATTCTTCGCCTCTAACAAAGCAGTATTGAAGTTAAGTATCAGGCATGAAAATGCTTGTACTTGAGGGAACAGGACATCTCTGAGGTGGAAAAATTGGCATTTCTTAGTGCTTAAACATCCAGCTTAGATCTACAAAGATGTTGATGCAAGAAACTGTTGGTAGTGTTCCACTGGGAGGAAATTGGGAGTATGTGTGCTATGTTAATGCCTCAATCCTTGACAAGAAAAGTTTCTTTGCTAAAATTACTCACCTTTAGTCGAGGAAATAATTTTTTGTAAGTTCCAGTATTGGGATGATTGGTGTAAATGATTCATGACTTCAAAGAATTGCTCTTTCCTTTGTGTGCTGCCTTTAGGTGGGCAATACTGAGGAATCAGATGAGATGCCATTGCCAGACTCTGAGAGTGTGTATGTTATTCCTGGAAGTGTTTTGCTATGGAAAATAACTCCAAGACCTCCAAATTCAGCACAGGTCAGCTATGCTTCTTACTGAAAATGTGTGCTAAACTGTTGCTCTGTATGGTTTACACAAAGCACATCCATATGTTGCCTTTGTCATTAGCAAGTCTGGATTTGCCTGTTTATTGCAACAAGCCTCCCCACCACAACTGTAGCCTTCTAATGTGAGGTTGGAAGAATAACTGCCACAGTGATCAATCTAGGATTAGGGGAATTTCTCTGGAAAATGGGATGTTTCACGTAGATAGTGGCATGGAGCCTTTCCCTACCATTTCTTTCCACCCTGCTTCCCCTACTGAGGCACCAGCCTTGTAAGAAATCACACTGAAGGGCTCTATCAGAGGCCAGACATTTCCAAGGACAGACCTGCATGGCACAAGTTGGTGTGTGAAGGGCTGTGAAGCCGGACAACCACTAGGCAGAATACAAGGGCATTATATGCAACTGAGAAGACAAAGAATTGGTACAGAAAAGATGCCCCTACTGCATTAATTGAGGGGGAAATCTCTCTGCAGAGATAGAGAAAATACCCGTAGGACTGAAAAGAAGTCAAGAAATAGTGCACTGAGTAATTGGATACTGGCCTCCAAAAGAAACAGCAAGGATCACCTACACTGCACTGAGAGTACAGTTTTGCTGGTATCTTGAGCAATCCTATATTGAGTGACTTAAGTGACTAAGTAATACAAAAGAACTTTGATTGTTTTTAGATAGCAGTTTTCCTTTGTATTAAGACAGTAGCTAGAGGTGTCACAAAGTCAACTTTCATCTTTGTCTCTGAATTTCAGATGTATAATTTTACAAGCTTTGCTATGGCTTTGAATGAATTGGACAAAGAAATGGAAAGTGTCATTCCCAAAACTGACTGCCGGCTACGACCAGATATCAGAGCTATGGAAAATGGAGAAATAGGTAACTTCAGTTATGGGCAAAGGCCGTTTTATTTCGTCTTAAAACTGAGGAACTGGAAAAGAAGTTGTTAGAACAGCTAGAGGAAGTAGCTCCCTCATGCATTCCTCCATGATGCCAGGCAGTAACTCTTTAACACAACCTTCTGCAGGCTGTGTTGAGCTTCTGGTGTCACCCACCAGAAGGGGATGGTTGAGATGGAGCTAATCTTCTTCATAGTCACCCTTATCTGCTGCTGTGGTTCTGACTGGTGACCAATGCAGTGTTGATAAACAATATCTGCACAGTCCTAAGGAAATGAACTTTTCAGTTTGTCTGTTTCCATCAGCCTGATGCAGAGAGAGTGTTTTGTTATGCCAGTTCTGAGAAATGCAGTCAAAACTATTTAAGTGAACCTACAATGACAAAAAATAGACTTGATGCATAATTATACTTCACTGGGAATTGAACACTTTTGCTGTCCTAGAATAGTGAATTAGAAATACATGATGAGACTTACAGTGAATAGGAGTAGTATGCTTTTAGAATATTAAAGCAGGATGGCCAGCTTTGTAGACTAAAAGCATGGGGGCTCTTGTTTTCTCTGGCTTGCCAACTGATTGTGGTAAGTCATCAAACCCTGATTCAGTTTCAGCTGTACAGGGCAACAGCTGTGAGACTTCCGATAAGTAGTCTGTGATCTAGCAATAAAAAACAGTATCATGGTGTAACACAGTGCAGTTGTGTGGTTCTGTTTCTTTTTTCTTAGAAGCTGATAACCATTTTTTGAGGCTTTTAAAAAAGCAGATCAGGGAATTCCCACAACCACTCTCTCCTGCCTGTACAACTGATTTGTAGCCAGGATGATGGATATATTTGGTTCAGAGCATCCCCAGTAATTTGTCTGCTTAAATTTAAAGTGCAAATAACTATGCTGTTAGCAACAGACCGTATTCCTTCGTGACACACTAGTGGTGTGAACTTTGTATAGCAGCTATAATACAAAGAGGGTTAGAAGCTGACAGGGAATGCTGATCAAATGAAATAGTTGAGAATTATTCTTGGAAGACTTAAGATGGATATGAAATGCTTTTTGAGGATTCAGGAAAGTGAGATTGACTTTCATCTAATCTGCTTCTGAGTCTGGCCTGTTTCTCAGACCTTCTGATCATCCTTCCTGCCCAAGAGAAGCAACTGTTCTCCTTTTTTGGGATGCTACATTAGTGCATTACCAAAAAAAACTGAAGGGATGCCGCAGAGACACAATTCTTTGTGATTTGGAAGTAAGCATTCCAAACCTCTGGTGATGATGAACTAGACATTAGTACAGCTTAACTCAAAACTCAACAAGAAGCAAGTGGCCAGACTTCTGAAATAAATCAATCATATTTTCAGTTTCCCTACTGAAATAAATTCTACGTATGCCACCTCCCTTAGCTCACATTTGCTGTCATGTAGGCATCTTTCCAGGGTCATTTAGGCCATGGATAAATATGTACTTAGCAGTCTTAAAGACTAGGATGCCACTGGCTGATCCTCTGCCACAGCTGGTCTGGCTTTGCTCTTAGACTAAACCAGTAACCTTCAGTGTTCTGTAGAAGGCTTTTTAAATTGACATTTTCTACTTCTGCCCTTATTTATTTTCTGGGTCAGATGAAGTAATGTCTCTGTTTTATATATTATGCTTTAACATCTTCTGTTCTTTTTATTCCTTCAAGATCTGGCTAGTGAAGAAAAGAAGAGGCTAGAAGAAAAACAGAGGACAGCCCGCAAAAATCGTTCAAAGTCAGAGGAAGACTGGAAAACGAGGTTGGTGCCCTTGCCTCTGTGTGTGTGTGTAGTTATGTCAAGCTTTGAACATTCAAGTAAAGTGACTGTCTCCACTGATGACATGCAGTGAGTGTTGTGTCAGCATGAAGAGCAGACAGCATCAGGTCTGGCAGAGCCGCTGTTGTTTGCAGACTCGGTCCCAGCGGGATGTCGCGCTTCCAGGGGGAAGTGTCAGACTTGTTCTGGGTTCCTTCCCTCAGTGCTTTCACACTCACATGCAAATACAAACTGTTGTCTTCTCTGAGCACTTCTTGGTTTCTGACATGACAAAGGTGTTACCTCTGATGGCTGCTTTTAAGGACTGTTGTTGCTGGTTAATTTAGAATTGCCTCAAATTTGCATGCCTGGCCAAAGAGAGGAAGAAATGCTCCCCCCATGGGAGCTTGCCCATGACTTCTCAGCCCAGTGGCTCTGTGCTGACAATGCCGTGTTCTCAAAGTTTGTCACCCAGTTATCCAAAATAACCTTCTTTTGGAGGGGGCTCCTAACTACAAAAGAGGAGCTAAGGGAAAAATGCATACAAGGCACCTGCCAGGATGTTTTGGGGATTTTTTGGGGGCTTTCTTTAAACTATGAGGAGTCAGCTGGAAGCTCTTACACACAAACTAAGAAGAAACTGTGAAAACCTGACGAGATGAATCTAGTTTGACCAGACAAAGTCTATTTAAAGGCACAATAGTAACTTGGCATTATCTTCTCAGGAAAAATAACAATAGGGCTAAACTTTAAATAAGCAAGGTTCCTCTCTTCTCTATTATTAACACAGTCAGACACTCTGGATTAAATATCTTTAAAATGTTTGTAACTATAAATCACGTTTGTTTTGTTGTTTGTTTTTTTTTTTGGTTTTTTTTAATGAAGTCATCCATCATCCCAAAATCCCAGGTTTGGACATGTCTGCCTTTGTCTTTTTCCTGTGCCTGCTCTCTTAAAGTGTTTGGGTTTGTTTGCATAGAGACTGATGGAGAATAACATCTTTGTAAAGCTTTTAAGTGCTGGACAGCCTTGCACCTCTCCTTCCTTTCCTGATCAGAGTGGTTCTAGCTCTCACCAGGTGTTTTCAAATCTGGAATAGTTACATAGTGTTCTTCTAGGTGCCTGAAGTAGCTTAAGTCTAGCTCAAAGCACCGGAGGCTGGAAATTGGGGAATTTCCATGGAACTGTGGGGTTTGGGCTATATAATTAGCACAGATGACGTTCACAAGATCCTGCAACTGCTGTTGTGCAGACTGTATAGACTTGTTCAGCATGAGTCTGGGATATCCTTTAAGAACTCTGCTTTCCAGGATGTTTCTAAAGCTTTGGCAGAAAATTCCTGATGTCTGATCTCTTTAGTAGGTGTGGTTGCCTATAAAGGATGAATTTTAGTTTAGAAAGAATTGTGCTATGGGGGAAAAAGTGCATGCTATGAACAAGAATTCTCCTACCTGTTCCCAGGTCATCTGTAGGTCTTATTCTGCAGTGCAGTATGAACTAAACTACTGCCATTTCCTTGCCACAGAAAAACAGGTTTCTTGCTTTGTTTAGCAGAATTCCTCCTTCCTAAGACAATTCTCCAAAGTGCCCAGTGATTATTTTATATATATGTATATATATATATATATATATATATAATTTCATTATTCTGAATCCACTTTAGTGGAGTCTTGGTGTTTCTCAAGAGGTGATTAATGTTTAACACTTAATATTTCAGATGCTGACCAGTAATCTTAAGTCTTGAGTAAAAATATTTAATTCAGTTCTGAAATACAGCAGTGGTCTGTTGACTTTGATGAAGTCTATCCTGTCTTTCCCACGTCACTGACTGGTTTAGGTCTTACCTGTCTCTCAGACTTAGTTCTTCACATGGCCTTTCTCCTTCCTATTGAAGTAGATCGACACTGGAGGAGAGGGGCACTCTGTCCTGACCTGTACAAGTGGTGAGGACACACTAATGAGCTGTGGGGAGGTAGAATTTCATAATCTGAGAGGTGAGGTCACTGTGGTATAGCCCTGTCTCATGGCAAATGTTTGGCTTTAGCTCTGGAATGATCTGCTGGCACCAGTGAACTGGACACCTAAGCTGATCCATACACCTCTTATTTCGGAATAGCTGGCCCCTCCTGTGGGAGGAGAGGCAGGAGTGAGCTGTGTACAGTACTAAGGGTGAATGAGTTCTGTTGACTTCAGTTAATTTAACCAGGGCAGCAGGAGCACCACTGGAGTGTTCACCTGTTCAGTTACTCCTGGGAAGGCAGCACGAGGCATTTCTTAGAGCACAGCTCTCAAGTCCTTTGACCCAAGCAAACTCGCCTGTTAGCTGCCCTGCTTTGTAACATAACCCTGCAGTACTGGTGGCCCTTAGGCTTTTGCCTTTTAAAGAGATCAAGTCATATTTGGTTCAAATGTGCTTTTTCTATTCTGAAACATTACGGTGCTGGAAAAGGGAAGAGCAGAGTTAAACAGGCTGCCTTGCACACAGATGATTTACTTCAGTGAATGTGGTCACTGCAGTGAGTCACAGAAACAACTGGCTTCTGTGGTCAGTGAGGAGGTGAAAGGAAGCTGTGGAGCTCATTAACCACAAAAACAGCTTCTACCAAGCTGGCTCATGCCGTAAATGTGGCTTGGCAAAACAGAGAAGGAAGTTAAAATGCTTGAGGTCTGGTACTGTGTGCTGTTGAGGTATAAAATTGAGTAACTGGGCCAAAGAGAAAGTGGCATTCACTGTATGCTGTATGGTGCCTCCAGATTAGGCAGGAGGAAAGAAGAAAGGAAAGAAAGCAGGTGCTTAACTCCAGTGTTTCTATTAATAGCCAGCTTAGTAAAAGCCTGCAAGTAGCTCCATGCAGATGGAATCAGCTTTCTGGGCATTGGGATTGAGTCTCCTGCTGTCAACAGTGTAACACAACATAGTTAACTTGTAATAATCCAGAACTCTCCCTGCAGCCTGTGGGTGATGTTTCATCTACACTGAGGGTAGCTGGCACACTGAGTTTCCTGCTGGTCAAACCAAAAAGAAGGAAGCAAATGCACAGGCAGTGGAAACAAGGTCAAGTCACCTGTGAAGAATAGAGAGATGAGTTATATAGGGATGGGGTAAGGAACGCCAAGGCAAAGCTGGAACTTGGCAAAGCATGCAAAAAAATAACACAAAGGGCTCCTATACATATGTTAACCAGAAAAAAAGGTCAAAGAAGGTGATGGTTTTTAAGGGGCTTGCCAACCCAGGTCACTCTACAATTCTATGATGAAGTGCATTGCAAAACAAGGCTTTAAAAATACAAGGGGTAATCTAGATCCGGGGAAATATTTGTTTTCAGGACTGCAGTGCTTGTGGTGTTTACATGTCTTGCAAAAACCGTTACTGCTTGTGCATGCCAGAATGGTTGTTCACAACTGCTTTGAAATAAAGCTGTATCTGCCCTTTTTTATGCAGTAATCTTGGCAGCTTCAAATGGCAAAAGACTGGTGTGAGTAATTCCATCTCAGAGATGTTTAAGCAGTGTAGCAAATGGGGAAATGTAGTCACTGAAGATGACTTTAAACACACTTATTAATTTAAAACCAAGCGGACTCCTGCAATAATTATTCTGTGCAGTACACTGCTGAAGATGCAGCAAAGCAGTTATGAACTTGTACAAGTGAGTCTTAATAGCGGCACTAACATGCTGTGTGTTTCATTGCAGATGGTTCCACCAAGGCCCCAATCCCCACACTGGTACACAGGACTGGCTTTACTCTGGCAACTACTGGGACAGAAACTACTTTAACTTGCCTGATATTTATTAAAATGCAGTAAGGATCCTCTGACTGATGCAATTAAGTCTTAATCCGTTTTAATGTTCTCCCTTGTTCTACTTATCTCCTGAAAATACTGACATGTTATCAAACAGAATATTAAGCATCTCTGCAATAAATCTGGTGGTACATGATCTGCAGTCTTAAAAGTAGGGGAATAACTTTTCTGGCTGATGGTGGGTCCTGCATGGACAAAGTCGCTGTGGTTTCAAGCTGCTCTGAGTACACCTATATTAGGTTGTGGTGTATGAGGAATAGAACACCTTCAGCTGTTCTATGAATACTTTATTTTGTAGATAACATTGGCACAAGTAAAACTGGTTTTATTTATTGTGACTTGGGAATGTTTAAAAAGCACACAAAGTAATTGCAATATTCTATTCTTAAATGAAGAAAAGGGTGTCACTTCTGTAAAGATGTAATTTTTCATAAAGTGACTTTTCTTTTACTGAAGTAATTCCCTTGAAGCCTGAGCTCTGCTGAGGAGATTCCAGAAGTGTTCCCATCTCTGGAGCAGTAATGCAGTTGTTTAGGCTGGTAACATTACTCAGAGATTATTTATTCAATGTTTTGTGCAGTGTGTTTTGAATTTTGCTCTCCTGTTTTGCTACCAACCTTATGGTTTAAGGAATTAAGAGCCATTTAAATATCTACAGATTTGATTTGAACTGCACACTGGTAACAGGTTTTAAAAGAATCTGTTTCATGCACTAGAAGTTCCGGTGCCCAGCACCACTGCAAGAACCTAATCAGTCCAGGTGGAACATGGCAGGGGGACAGGACTGTGTCTGTACTGTGCAAACTCCCTGGGAGGAAGTCTTGTGCATTTCAAAGGTAGTACAGCACCTCAGTGAGGCCTCCTGTGCACAGCTGCTTTACCCCTTTTCAGTGGGGTGCATTCAATCTTAGTCTGTTTATATTGAACTGTGTACAGAGCTTCTAGAGGGCAAGCTGCTCTTTGTACAATATTTTAACTGCTGTCTGGAGGTAGTGTTAATTGAATAATTTAATTGCTACTAAATAAAGGCTTCAAAACTTCTTGCATCTAGTCTAAAGTGAGTGGTGTTCAACAGTGCTGACCCCTTCTGAGCAAGCCTCATCCAAAACCTGCTGCAGCGAGAACAGGTACTATGTTTCTCTGCTCCGGGGACTTGTCTTCTCCCTGAGCAAGGAAGAGTCTCCTTCTAGGGTATGGAGAAGGCTGGGGAACTGAGAGCTTCCTGCAGCTTGAGCTTGGAGTGGACTACTGCAACTGTTAATAAGGCAATGAGATGGTTTCTATTTTTATGCTAGACGCTACTCTTGTTACCCAGGTCCTGATGCTGAGACATATTTGCATAGATAAGGGAAAGCTTTTTCCTTGGCAGCCGTTCCTGTGAGTGCCCAGCTCTCACAGTGATCTGTAGATGCAGGATTTTAATACTTATTCTATCTGTAGGAAGCTGCTACTCTGGCCAGAGCTTCTTGAAATCTGTCTTGGCTGCTGTGCCAAGCAGTGTGAGTTTGAGATCCGCAGAAGCGGCCCTGGCTGTTGGGTCAGTGAACACTCAGTGCTAAGGAAAGCAAAGCACTTAATTCCTGACTGCCCCCCATGACTACACCATGGCAGCACAGTGAGAGGCTGGGTGGCTCCTCACTGGAACAGCTCCAGCAGCTGTGGCAGAGAGACACAGTTCACACAAAGTTAACACTGGGGATGTTCAACATGGGAATTCAGTTCTAACTGCTGGCCTTTTTTTTTTTTTTTAACATTTGCTTAACATTATTTGATTTATCACAATGTAAACTCTATCCATCCTGACCTCTTCCTGTAGTGCAAACAGCTTCTCTTCTCTACCTGTTTAAAAATTAACATGAACGCAGTAGGTAAGTGTGGAAGAACTACTTCAGGTGCTACCTGAAGGGGTACCCTCCAAGGGGAGGGTATTTTGCCCCACTCTGAATATTACACAAGTTTTAAAAGTTCAGGCTACAGGCAAAAAGATGTGTATAAATGTGAGATTAAAAACGTGGTTCTTTCAGACAAAAATCAGAGCAGAACTTGCAAGCAGTAACAAGCAGAGGAAGGCAGTGTGGGTATGTTATAGAGGACAACTAGTTTGAGATGATTGGTTAAACATTATTTTATTTTGAAAAGGGTTAAATTAAGTTTCTAGTAGTAAAATCCAAACAGCAGCATGTTCCTATGTGGGAAGCAAGCTTACTTCTTCAGGACCCTGCTCTGGCAGGGGGTCTGATGTAATGGGAGCCTGTCCTTGCAGTACTGTAGCTTTCTGCAAGGAGGCACTTACTGTTGCGCGTGCTATTGCCAGCTTTGCAGACATCACATCAGCCAGAGGGATGACCACTGAAAAAACACAGGCTGTGCACGGCTTAGCTCCACTTGCAGCTGCAGAATTAGAACCAAGGCTTGCTGATTTCTCATCAGGGAATGTAGTGGATCTCCTCCTTGCACCAGCATCTGGGTGCCCAAAGATGGTATGGGTAGAAACAGGTTTCTAGTCCTGTGGTCTGAACATCAGAGCCCACTAGAACAAGTGGAGAATTTTCCCACTTCATTTTTCTTGCATCATGTAATTTGGAACAGATATTTATGACAGCTGACCGTGTTGTTGATCTTTTCCTCTGTAAAAGCTGAGCACTGCCCAGGAGTAAGGACCCCCACTTCCAGGGGCAATTTTTACCTTGGCTCAACTAGTCAGCCTTACGTCTGTGCCTAGTAAGGTCACAGTCCAGATCATCGTGGAAGATACATCAAAATATGTGGAAGACACAGAGGTGGTAAAGACAGCTAACACAAGCTGCAGCTTCTCCAAGGGCAAGCAGTATCAGACTGATCTAGTGGCCTTGGATGATGGGAGTGACTGCATTAATGGACAAGGGATGAGCTACAGATATCATCTACCTGGACTTCTGCAAAGCCTTTCCCAGTCCCTCCCAACATTCTGGCTGCTAAATTGGAGATATTTAGGTTTGATGGATAAGGAGGTGGCTAGATGGGTGGGAACAAACCAGTGGACCCTCAAGGGTCTGTACTGGGACCAAAACTATTGGTAACAAGTCTATAGCAGACTTGTTACTGTATCTTCAATGACAGGAGGCTCAAGTGCACCCACAGCGCATGAAACCAAGCTGAGTGTGGTGCAGTTGATTTACCAGAAGAAACGCCATCCAAAGGGACCTGGACAGGCTTGAGGACTGGGCCCACACAAGCCTCATGAAGTTAGGCAAGGCCAAGTGCAAGACCTTGCATCTGCCCACAGCATTCACACAAGGCTGCTGCCTTTTCCCCCTCCCTACACTACACGAAACCTGCTCCTGCTTTCTGCTGCTGACTTGCCTGAAGCCCAGCACAGGCAGAACCCTTCTACACAAGTGCCTTTGCTGTTTTCCTCACCAGCAGCCAAGCCAGACATTTCTTCCCAGCACAGGATGAGGGCAGTTTTTCCCTCAGCCTCAGGCTGTGATGCCATCACACAATCCAGTGCTGCAACTTGCGGAAAGCAGAAAGGCTGTGGCCACGTCCCACCCCTCCGCCAGCTGTGGTGAAGGGGTGGGTGCACAGACCATCCCCTACTTACAGCTTGGCCTTCTAAGACAGGTGACAAAACCCAAGGGATTTGAACCAACAAACTGCAAAATACAGCACCTGAGAAGCAATGTTCCTTCCTGGCCTCTGGCAGGGGCTCAGAGGACACAGCTGGAGACTGTAACCTCTTCAGCCCCACCCCAAGAGGAAGGAAGTTATTCCTTCATAATGGCTTTGTTTGTACTGCAGAATCTTATGATTGCAAAGGCAAACCCTGAAACAAACCTCACCTGCCCAGGTGATTGGGGCAGGTGACATTTGCTTCCCAGCACACATTATTAGTAGGTACACACAAAATCATCTTCTGTTCCAATATAACAAGCACAAAAAAGGTCACTGCATAGTGCTGTATTTTCAAGGTTACCACTGTGTTTTGGAGGCTCATGAAGACAGAAAGATCACAGGGGCAAGGCATGATCAGGATCTGCTGAAGGATAAAAACTTTAACCACCATTGCTGCAGATCAGCCTTCATTATTGTTGGAAAACCATCATCTACATACCTGCTCTTGCATTCTTGGATGTCTGCATCCCTAGACAAACCTGAGAACTTTTTGCTAAAGCATTTAGAAAATCTACAATAGCTTCTTTTAAAATGTAACATACTTGCAGCAGAACTCTCTACTAATTTTAAATTACTTTCAAGTTCATTCACAGGAAAGTATGTTAATGGTACACTCACCCCAAAATGCTTCTTGAATCCTTAGTAATTTCTCAAGAAAACTTCTCACATTATCTCTTCAGTCCTAGAGAGTGACAACACAGATGCTAATATTCAAAATGTTAAATATTCATATGTTATGACTTGTGAAACTAGGAAGAAGAGCTTCCTGTAGAAACAGTATTTCAAGAATATATATATGCGAAGTAGAAAATACATCATTTTAGGAGTAGGAAGAGCAATCCAAAGTCTAGATTTCTGTGCTGAGAGCATTTGGAAGCAACACACCTTGATAAAGGCATTACACATACCTGAGTGCAAAGGTAGCCATGATTACTTCAAAATCATCCTCAGTGAATACAGAGCAGAGGAGAACTTGCACATTTACTTCTCTGGAAAACTTTCAGAATTCCAGGTCTGCAAAGCTCTGCACAACAAAAGCTTCCAAGATGCTTAAGTACAGATGTCATAAACCACAGAAAAATGTATTACCAGAGGTGACAGAACTGAAGCATAAACCTCCATAAATATTTGAAAAGGCTGCAGGACCTGATATAAAATTGTGTGTGTGTGAAACTAAAGAGCAGCTATAGGAAAAAAGTATGTCTGGAAACTAATTCACTGTGCTGGGACTTAAATGCTGGTTTTGGAAGTGTTCAAGAGCAAGGTACTTTACTAACACACATCACCCTTTGGCCCCATAGGGAAGGGCCTGTCAGCTCATGAGCAGCCTACCCAACTGAGGTCATTGCCTTGTCCTGCCACCTTCTGACCCTTTGCAAAAGTAACAGCTTCCAGACAATGTTGAAATCTAAGAGCCTGGGCAGAAGTTCAGCAAATCAAGGTCCCAGATAAGCCTTATTTTTCTACCAGAAAAGGGATCAGGTCATTCATTAACTGAGAAGAAGTCTATGTCCCAAGCAGTACAACTATCTTTTTTCAATGCAGTAAACATATTGCTTTTAGTGAAAGACTGGGAAGCCTTTATTAGAAAAATAATTTTTCTTAGCAAATTCTGACAATATCCCTTCCTTCTGAAATCCTCAACTCAAACAAGTAATTTTTTTCCTTTTAGCCTTTTCCCCCCTGCCCATCTGGGCATCTCCTCTAGCTAAGCACAGCTTGCCAGAAATGCCTGAGGAACACTGACCAACAGCCAGTCTCACTGAGCTTTAACAGATTACTTGACTGGAACACCATCATGGAACAGGTCACATCAAGAGATAAGCAGCATTTTGGAAAAAACAGCAATGGAAAAATTGGGGAAAATAGTAAGACAACTGCACGTGAACTCCCCATGGCTGACTCTCACTGGTGGTTAAAACACAGGGGTTCAGTAGATTGTGAAGATCTTGGGCAATTGTGCAAAGATATTCTGAGCAGAAGGAGGGAAGAAATCTGCAACCAACATGCACCTACCCTGGTAATCTGTGGTGGGTCCAGCTGTGAGGTCCAAACACACATCAAAAAGTGATCAGAAAGAGAAATAATTCAGTATTTAGCTCTGGAAAGGCTGCCTCAAGTTGGATTTCTGTGTGGTAGGAAATAGGTGGGGGAGCGGCCAGGTGAGCAGGAGCACTTTCCACCATCTCCTAACAATGGCACACTTTTGTGATTTGAACAAGTCTACTACTCCTAAATTTCACTTTTCCTTTGTGCTCTAGGCTGCCTGCAAAGCTTCTGACAGATACCACTGGCTGCCCAATTGCCTTAAAATAAAAAGATAAGCATAAATTTACTTGAGAATTAGCTTTAACAATATTTGTTTGGGATTGCATAACTTCTAATGAAAGTGCTTCCTACCACTGTTGGTATTTCATAGTGATTGCTGCAAAGGGAAGCTGTGTGCTGTACAGGCTACTCTGCTTTCATCTCTGAAAGATTTGATCAGCCCTACACCAACCTAGCACCTGCTTCTGTTTGGACTTCTGCAGCTACAGAGCAATTCTAAAACACAAGTACAATCAATGGCTGGAAAGACAATCACATTATTGCAAACTGAAAAGCAATTTATTACAGCATTTGGGGAATTTTATTTAGGAATAAAGCGTAACTAGAATATGCAACAAGCATTCAAAGTCAGAGAAGAAATTAAAATGCTTGCTTTAGAGTAATTAGAAACACTTTTCAAAGGTGTAGGAATGCAACAAATACAATTGTATGTGGTTCTTTTTCTTCAAGGAAGAACAAGTGTATTTGATGTCTTAAAAATGTACCTTAAATCTTGTTCACTCTATGGTTGAGCTCAACACAACATGTAACTCACTTGCTAATCCAGGAGACTGTAATTAAACTGGAAGAACAAAGTCTGGAGGTAATTGCTGACTAGAAAACTTTGTTACAGTCTCTTAATATCCCAGAAGTTTTCCCAGTACTTAGTATCATCTTGTTCAGGAGGCCATCAATTAGAAGTCAAACTCAAGAAGCAAAAGAAACAAAATTCATGTCCACATGTCTTTTAATTTTACTCAGAAATATAAAAGTGCAAGTTCTGTAAATTAACAACATTTACAGTACATCACAATAAATATGCCACCTTGTGACATCTAAAAATTCTATTTATTTGAAATGAGTCGTACTGAGATAAAAACTGCATCAACATCAACAAAAAATACCTGTCCCAGTAAAGATGGCCTTAATATATTAATTAGCAAGATGCATATTCCATTATTGCTATTAGACCATGCCTCCGAGTTCCACAGTATAAAAACTTACTAGTTTACACAAAAGACCATTGAATTTTTTCTCATCACAGGCACAATCTAACATAAAAAATAATTTTGCCATATACAGTGTAGGACGGTCTCCTACCAGGAAAGGGGGAAAAAAAAATTAATACAGAAACATACAATTGTGATGATTTGCTAAGCCCACAGGAAAGCTGCACTTTGCACAGAGTTATTGAACTGTTACATGAACATAGAGTGTCTTTCTATACCCACTCCTGGCCTAGTGAGAACAGGCCTTTTAGTAAATTTACTACAATTTTCTAGCTACCTCCAAGTATACAGACTCTAAATACCTCAATACAAATCGCATGCAGGTGCTTTGTGTCCTGAACAGCCAAGTCTCACATCATATTTAAGGAGTGTATTTAAAAATAATTTTGCCAGTAGCTGCACCATTCCCAGCCATATACCCAGAAGAGACTGTCTGATTGCAAAACATTGAAAGTCAGATAGGACAAAATAAGATTTCAAGTACATTAAAACCCATCTTGAAAATAATTATTTGAACTCTAAGCAGTCACTATATACAATATATCATTTTCTAGTCAATACTTATTTAGATTGACCAAATAAGGTTGAACACTCACTTATGACTCAATATTACTGTCAAAGTGGAATAAAAAAACCGCAGTGTACTACCTGTAACACACCTAGATTATAGAAAAATAAAACTGCTTTTTTAAAGAGTTCCTCCTCTCCTTCAGGAACTGCAACAGAAGTGTTAAAACTGCTCTAGGAATGCCTTTCATAGCAGAACTGTGTCTTTCTAGAGAGAAATAAAAGTGTCTCAACCATTTCATTTGGCCTACCAAACAGGACATTACTTCTCTCCTCCATTTCAGTCTTGCTTTAGATGTAACCTCAAAAGCAAATCAATGAAGGTTAGGTGTGGGAAAAGTCTAGAACTTTGGCAACATGCTCTACAAAAAGGTAAGAAGAAACAAAACAAAACAAAACAAAAAAAAAAAGCTTAAGCTAAGGAACTGTTTAAGGCAACCTGACCAAAGTAAATATAAGGCTTTTGGATAACTACTTCCAAGGATATCCAGTTTTCTTAGCTTTGCAAAGCAACATAATTCAACTAACTTTATGGTCAGATTTCCATTCATAAGCTTCTTAAAAAAAATATTTACCTTCCTAGAATATAATATTAGCTGAATATAAAACATAAGGAAATACTACACATTACAGACAAAAAAAAAAAAAAAAAAAAAAAAAAGCTACAGATAAGCATACTGATGGCCAAGTATTAAAAATCATATGGTCATGACAAAAGTTTTAGGCTCTCTGAGGTATTTCAATAACTTTACACCACAGGCTTGAAATACTATACAGAGACTGAAGATATTGTAATATTGGTGTAACTACCAAAGCAGATTTGTGGGTTGGCATTTTATTTGGTTGCAGGTTTTTAAATACCTTTAAAGGTCACTGCTAGGAGGATCCAGCAGCTTGAATGAAAAACATGTAAAATCTTAACATGATAGTCAAAATGTAAGAGCTGAAATAAGAACTGCCCAAGCAGTAGTTGCATGTCAAAGTATTTGTCTGGAATGTACCAGAAGCAAAGAACCTTAAAATTGACATCACTGATATCACAAATATGAGCTGGCTTGAAAGGGAAGGGATAAAGAATAAAAGGGGGTGAGAGGTTTAAAAATCACCGTATTAGTCATCATGAGGTAACTGGCATAAGCCACTAAAATTTACTAAGATCTGCTTTTTGTGGCTGAACAGTTTTCCTCTTCCTCCCTGTGTACTGGCTAATACTTGGAGAAAAGGGAGTATTCTAACCATTTCCAACTTCAAATTTAAACCGATTACTTATATTGCATTATTCTAATCAAACCAAAAGTGCTCCTCCTGGCAAATTTTAGATGTAGATCTGTTTTAAAAGGCAAAAAAAACCCTTGCCAATGTTGTTGAAGTAAACCATGTGCTTATTTAGGCTCACCCACAGAGTTACAAGTAATAGTGTTCAGCTCGGTTTGAACAAAATAAAAAATGAAGAGTTAAAAACACAAGGTCACTTAACCTCCTTCCTGAAAGGTTGATGTATCTTTAGTTAAAATTGTCATATTTTTACTCAGCCATACCAACTCTGACCATACTAGGAAAGTGTCTCTGGCACAAGTGGTTTTCAGAAGAAAAGCTGGACTTCCCAACAGCTCTTTCTTCTGCTTCATCCTAAAGTGCAGGAACTGTGGGAAAGGATAGCAAGCCTTCCTGTCGGTCACTGTGGAACCACTTCCCTTAGAGAGGCTAAGGCTGCATGTATGCGGACGTGCAATCTGTTCTCAAAGTCATAGCCAGAGAACTCCTCCTGGGGAAAAAAAAAAAAACAAGGAAAACCACAAACATATACCTACTAGCCTTCTTCACTAAAGGATATGAAGATAATTTTGCTATTAATGCTTAAAAAATCATGTTTCAAAAGAATCCAAAGAAAAGAGGTAAATTGACGATTGCATGTTGTAATATCCCCACATTATTCACAGCAAAGGAATTATTACAGAAATTCCAAGTTGGTAAAGAGAGCAGATTGGAGCCCATATAGTTGAAGAGTACCTGAAAGGTTCTCCTAACCCAAAAGCTACAGAAAACCCCAACAGGCCCAAGGCAGGAACCAGTTGGAACAGATAAGGAATGGAGAACTGTCCTTTTTAAAATTTCTGTGGCCAAACCAAATCTTGGTTGAAAAACTTATCCAAGTTCTAGCACTGCAGGAGCTGTCAGTGATGTGGGCTCTGTGTGATGGCTGACCTAGCAGCACATATCTGTGGAGCCCACATAAATGTGTATCATGCACATTAATGCACATCTACATGACAGGAGTTGCAGATTACAGGTGAGGGACACCACCAATTAACACCCACTCCTCCTGCCCCAAACCCCTAAAAACAACCTCCCAAATGCCCCTTTCACCTCAGACAATTAAATTAGAAAATGCCTTAGTTTTTACCTTGGCTTGGAGAAGTAAGGTTTTGCCTCTTGGCACAGTCTATAAAAAGAAAAACATTGCATGGGAAACACATCACAAATATTACAGAAAATACTTTAAGTAAACAAGCTGGTAAGACTGGAGT
The DNA here is from genome assembly GCF_965231275.1 of Zosterops lateralis. Lineage (NCBI taxonomy): Eukaryota > Metazoa > Chordata > Aves > Passeriformes > Zosteropidae > Zosterops > Zosterops lateralis. Next base: position 106,049,869 of record NC_139762.1, on the reverse strand, counting down.
AGCATCTCTGCCTTTGAAAAAGGTACTGAGCAGACAAAACCCTCTCAAATTAGCAAACTGAAAATACTAATAAGGCACCCAGGAGAAGCACTATTATGTGTCTTCTACAGAAAAGGAGAAATTACAGTTTTAAATGCAAGTTGCAGTTGATGATGGTGAACTACAACAGTGCACAAGGGAACAAAAGACACTACAGATAAATGATTAATTGATTAATAGAGTAAGTTTTGTTTCTTAATGAAAGTTAAAGCCATTTATTTACAAAACAAGGTAGCAGATATTAAGCATTGCTTCAGAAATCTCAATTTCAAACTCTTAAGGAAAAAAAAAAGTATATTTGCAGATTAATATTTACTATTAAATAAGGTGAAAAGTTCCTGGCTTATTTTTTTATCATCTAGTGGATTTTTATTGTAAGCCTTGCAACTAAATAATTCACTGCCTGATAAGAGACAGAAAAATTAAGTTCTCTTATCAAATATACCTAAGTATGACAATATCTATTTTTATTGGTTGGATTACACTCTGTCTAAGAGAACCACAAAATGTAAATGTCAAAGCATTAGTATGGTTACATCAAGAACTATGTGATGGGAACTCAGTATAAAATAACAAAGATGATTCAGATGACATGGTAAATCAAACATGCAATTATGCTTAAAAATAATTTTAAAGCAAAGTAAATTTAATGACAGTATGCTTTTTATACTAAAATGCATACTGGAATCTCTATCTGTTGCTCAAGTCTGTAACATGCTCAGCCTCTCAGGTAAATGTGATTTTTAAAATCCTATTCCTTTCTCTTTCTTAATCATTATGGAGCTCTAGTACGGCACCCCAGCTACTAAATGAAATTTTGTATAAACAGGATCCACTCATCTCTAGCTCTTGCTTCCCCCTACCCCACCCCACTTTACTGAAGTCAAGCACTATTTACCTCCTCATTTTCTGAGTGCCACGAGAGGGAGTTTCCTCCACATCCTTCATACACTAAATGCTACCACAGCTCCTCCAGCCGAGGCTTGTTCAGCCCTCAAACACCCCACATGAGGCACATTCAGTTACTGTGTGCACACACTGCATGTACAGCAGGAGGAAGGAAGGAAGGACTGCTCTTACATTCTTCAAATCTTAACATACCTTCACTACCCACCATATATTCGGGGTTTTTTTAGAGACACTTGACATGATCAAATTTAAATGTCAATGTGGAAAGAAAGGCAGTGGGAACATTATGAGACTCAGACCTTCCTTCCAGGCTTCAAGGCCCAGCTCTGTCTTAGGGCAACAGGGTTTTCAAAAAGAAAATCAGTTTTAAAAGCATTTTCTAGTTCTGTCCTTTGTCATGATAATCGTTTTTATTGAAAGATTTTCCTCTCCTTCCCCCTTTAAGGGGAAGGCTCAACTCAGCCAACTAAACCTGAAAACAGAACCAACTGAAAACAGAATCTTAAGAATATGAGATACTATCAGCCCAAATAGTTCATACACTACATACAGTGATGGGGGGTTCAAGTGACTACTCTGAAACCACCTTCCCCCTAACTAACCTGCCATCTGATTAATGACAGAAGGTGGCATAAACAAGGTGCTACACCAGGGCGACAAAAACTCCGAGGACTGAGATTACATATTTGAGGAGAGAAACGGCACCAAGAGTGCTGCACAAGTTGCTCTGAGTTAAGATTCTCTGAGGTAGAGTATGCACTGTCAGCCAAGCCATTTGGACAATCTGAAAGCCAGCTGAATAATTTTCTTCCTCATCCTGAACAACAAAACCCTTACTACTCAGGGTGGAAATCAAAAGGCCCACACAAACAGCTTTAATGGAATTTAAATGACTAAAAAAACCACTTGCTATTTTAGGAAGGCATCAAATTCTATTTGGAGAGGATAAGTACAGGCAAACTTTGAATGGCATCCAACAGGATATTAAATAGGTAAGAAAAGGACCCTAGGCATCAACCACACTAAATACCACCTGCAGACAAGAAATCCCTGCCTACCCAGGGCATTCTGGCCACTTTGTTGCCAGCAGCAGCAGGAACACTCTCAGTACTGAAAAACTAAGACATTGTGACCTAAAACACATTCCATTTCTTGGATTGAATCCCCTTCCCCTACAAAGTTGTGGTTTCTTTATGGTAGGTATAAAACAAATTTTTAAAACTTAACATGCACAGTCACCTACAAACTTTGTTTCGCTCTTTGCATAGTGGTATGTTGACTCCTTCCACTACTTTTCTAAGTTTAAAAATAGGTCATGCTATTACCTCTGGATTGTCTAACAGGATACAGCCAAGTTCATAGCAAGCATATGGCTGGACGTACAAGTTGCTTTGACGGCAGAGTTCATCTTTAGCTGCTCGCTGAAAGTACTGTAAAAATAAAAGGAAAAAAACAAAACCCAAAGACTGCAGAGGTACATTACAATTGACTGGTTGTTATTTCCACACAATGCAGAAGCACCACTCAATTTTAAGCTCTAGAAATTACCCAAAACTAAAATGAGAATACATTAAAAATTTAAAACGGTATAGATTCCTAGATGTTTTTACCAACACTACTGTATCAAGGCAAAATTATTAGTTTAGATTTTTACCAAGTATTATAGTGACTGATTCAAGTTTTCCAACTTCATATTGAAAACAGTATTAGCTCTAACAAGAAACTGTGACATCAAAGATGAAGTACCCAGATTATTTAGGGTGTGTTTGAGAGAAATGGGGCAGGGAGAATGAGGGTTTAAAGCCAGCATCTTGCTGCTGATATGAACACCATTCTATTTTGGGGAGGAAAAAGGAGGGTTGTACCTACAGATCAAAACCTGGAGTGGTGGCAAAATTATTCTTTGGTATGTGCTAATAATCAAACCCCTCCCTCTAAAATGTCCAGAGAAGAAGCAACAAATCTGTCTTTTTGAAAGGTCAATCTCCAAGATACTTTAAAAGAGAAAAAAAATTCTTTGCTGGACAAAGTACATCTAGCAGAGCAAGAACTTCTCTTGTATTCTTCCCAGCTTCCCCTTAAATTTTGTTACTTTACTACAAACCACTTTAACTGCCATGTTCATTCAACAAAGACAATTACTTTCACAGCACAGAATATAACGAAGACACGTTAAATCAGAAGATTTAAAAAGAAATTCTGTTAGAATTCATAAACCAGAATGATCAGTGGCACTGGAAAACTAATGACTTCCTTAAAACTCTTACTCAAAAGTATTCACTGTTTTTAAAATAATAGCTTATAAAATAGGTATAATGGTGGAAATTACTATTTAACTAATTACCTGAACAGCATCTTCAGAATTTCCTAAACATTTGTGTATGGCACCAAGAAGCAAATTCCTCAAACCAGCAGCCGATGAATCATCCACATCATGACAAGCTTAATGAAAAGATTCCAGTAAACAAGGTGGATTGAAATAATTTCTTAAGACAGGAACTGTGATTTACATTGTCTTTTAGTCTGATATTTAAATTTTACCAGGAAAAGGAGATGCTAGTAACATTAATAGGAAGCCAAGTAAGTTCTTTTCTTTTAAATACAACCCATTCTGAATGAACCTCATCAAGAAATCCATCACTCATCAGAGTAATTCCTAACAGGAACGAATGGGCTGAAGTCAAGGGCAGTTGGTGCATTCCTCTCACAAGGGGAGGAGTGATCTCTACTGGTCTTTGAAATAGCCACTAAAAGGTAAAGTAAAGAAACAATCATCTCCTTCTGGTGTTACGGGACACTGGTTTGTCCCACATACTGAAAGAAAAATATACAGTCCAAGCTAGAAGGAGCACAGAGCAAGCAATTCAGACAAACCTGATTTTTTTCTGAACTGAAGCCAAGTGACAGACGCACAAAAATCTGTACTGGACTTAAGAACTCAGACAAGGATGTTTTGGCATCACAATTCTCAGTGATGATGGGAGGATAAGGTTAATCTGCCAGACTTTAGCTGGTCCACAATCTGGGGACAGACTGTGCCTCAGCTCAGTTGTGCTCAGTTTCCAGGAAAAACTGAATCATAACACATGGAACCCTTTCTAAACAAATCTGACTCCATTTTGATTAAGCTTATTTGTGCCAGCTCTGCTAAATCAAGGTGAGTTCCATGAGGAGCCATTTGCACTTGCCCACACCAGCACCTCCAGGAAGGAGAGAGTACAGAGTTTTCATCTCCTGTCCCATAACTGCTCTGTCTGGAACAGTGCAGCTCCTTAAACATTTTGCCTGACAGCATAAACCCTGCCAGACCTTAACCAGCTCTGCACTCACAACCCAAAGAAGCCACCTATGGATAACTATAAAGTGGCTTCATGAAGTATTTGCATTGTCGTGTGGATTACAACTCTCAAATTACTTGGCATTTTACTTACAGAGATGCAAATGGATACAAATTAATTCCTTTAAGTCAAGTTCCAGCCCTGAGGAAAAGCCTGGAAATCTGCCCCAACAAATTAACAGTCCAATTGTTCATGACAAGAGGAAATAAATGTGGGAAAAACCAAACTATTATTCATGTTTTTGAAATACAATTAAAGTGCAGAAGTAACACTCGCTGCACAGAAAACCTTCAACCAGGGATGGTTGATACAGACATATTTGTCAGTGTCAAACTTACAAGCAGTGTATCTCTGAATTTGAACCTATACTGCTATTTCACATTAAAATGTGAACCACTGACTTGAAGCTTAAACATGGGAGACCTACACTGCCTCTGAGTGTGTGGGAGAGAATACGAACTCCTTACACCCTCTAAAGCTGACTGCTCTGAAGGCAAATGACAGCCAAAAAAATACTTGAATTTATTCTGATGTAGTGAAATCTGATTTTAAAGCTTGCCATTACCTTTGTGACTAGAAAACCAGGGATCTGAATATAACCCACTGCTATCATGCAATTTAAATGGACAAGTTATCTCAAATTAAAACTGAAACAAACACCACTACTAGTCCTGACTCTTGTCTTCAAGACTGGAGTTTTCTAGCTTAACATGAAAATTGTGTACAAACCCCAAAATTTCACAATTACAAAAAAAGAAAAGCACCCCACGGCAAACGATTTTTGTTTTATTTTCTAAATGAGCAAGTAAGAATCAGATGATTTTAGAATGGTTTGGGTTGGAAGGGCCCTAAAAGATCATCTAGTTCTAGCCTCCTGCCACAGGCAGGGACACCTTTCACTAGACCAGGTTGCTCAGAGCTTCATCCAGCCTGTCCTGAACACTCACAGGAATGGAACATCCGCAGCTTCCCTGGACAACCTGCTCCAGTGCTCCACCACCCTCACAGTAATTTCTTCTTAATATTTATTCTAAATTTGCCTTCTTTCCATTTAAAGCCATTCCCCCTTGTCCTGTCACTCCCAGCCCTTGTAAAAAGTCCCTCCCCAACTCTCTTGCATGTTCCCTTTAAATACTGAAAGATTCTCTAAGGATTGCCTGAAGGTTTCTCTTCTCCAGGCTGAACATCCCAAACTCTCTCAGCCTATCCCCACAGGAGAGGTACTCCAGCCTTCTGATAATCTGTGTGTCCCTCCTCTGGACCCACTCCAACAAGTCCATGTCTTTCTGGTGCTGAGCACTCCAGACCTGGACACAGCACTCCAGGTGGGATCTCAGCAGAGCAGAGCAGAGAGGCAGAATCACCTTCCTGGACCTGCTTGCCACACTCCTTTTGATGCAGCCCAGGATGCAGTCAATGGGTTGCCAATACACTTTGCCAGGTCATGTTGAGCTTCTTGTCAACCAGCTTGAAACTGTTTGCAGAATGCAAACAAGAGTGATTGCTGGATGAAGTTAGAAGCACTGAACACCTCATGACACACACTGCTACCATAAGCTTCACGTGACAGACACCTAAAGCCAGCTAGAGGAAGAGGCAACCACTCACCACTAAGAAGGTCCCAGGACAAACAGAACACATATCACAGATAACCTCACAAGCTACCTATTTCCTCTTAGAAGAAAACTGATATGCAGGAATGAATAGGTAGTTTTAATTTTTTTTCTATTTTGTTGCTAGGTTTATATGAGTTACATTTTGCTTAGTAACTTGGAACAGTAACTATCATGCTATTGTTTCATTTTAAACAATGATTAACAAACAGCTATATGCAGCAGGCAGTTACAGCTCCCCCCAAAAACTTGTAAAAATGAAGCATTAGGCTGAGTCATAATGGGGCATTATACTTTTGTTACTCACCTGTATTTTGCTATGACACGTGCACACAAATTAAAATTTTCATGCAACTGCAATTAGCTACTCCACACAACAGCATAAAATGATACATCTCATTTTAAAATGTAAATAAATAAATCAAGGAGCCATATATACCTTGACTCATATGCTGTAAGTTCGAGAGGGAACAGTTTGGAAGGGCTTTCCATAAGTATAACACTTCAATGGATGCCAGGACACAGAGCTCTTTGGTTGGCATTTGTTTCCTAAATCTATCTGCCTGCAAAGAGGAAAAAAGAAGGAAGGGAGATCTATAATTTGTTCATGATCCATCATTCATGATATTCACAAACAATGTATCACAAACACTAATTTTGACTGTTCCAAAAAGTCACCCAATGATTTTATATAAAAAAGGTCAGTAGTAACTTAACCTAAAGATTTTAAGACTAAAAAATCAAAATCTTTCAACTAATTTAAGGGCTTACATATTGATCAAAATTAAGACCTCCTTGTATGCAGCCTGACCAGGTCTGACAATATTCCACAGCCCCAATACACACTGACTGGATGCTGAGAGAGTACCATCTTTAAGATCGTCAGTTGAGAGCTATTTCCTAGACAACTCCTAGCTCTCAAAAACAACTAAGGCTTTCACAAACAAGACAATATAAAAAGGAGTAAGAAAGGCAAAGCTAGAAGAAAAATTAGCAAAGCAATTACACTATCATGTATTTTTATCTTTAATAATTACTTTAGTTGTAGAGTGAATAGCTAATTCACATTTCCTTTGTTAGGTCCTTCAAATGACACTATTCTTTTTCCATCCTATTCCTTCCCACAAATTCTACAGAAGCAGCACAGCAGAAAAGAGATACATCCTGCTAAAGAAAATATTAAAGTAAGAACTGAATTGTCATCAGTTTACTAAAACAAGTCAGCCTACGCAACTAACCTTTTTCACTGAAAATTGTTCAATCTGATTGTTTTTCCTTTTGAAAAGCTTCTGAACTTCCTTGAACACATTCTGAGCACCATTGACATCACCAGTGGCTCCTTGACACACTGCAAGAATACAGAAACAAAAATACGTTAACAGTACTGGGATATGAAACAGGAAAAATCAACATTAGATATCCCATGGTCACAGAGAAAAACCTTCACACACTCACCCCCAGAAAGTTATCTAGACCAAAGATTTGACCAACATGGTAATCTCAACTCCTCCAGGTACCCTCTCTGTTCATTTAAAAGTCAGTACTACTTTTTATATCCATTAAAGGAAGTAATAAGACCAAGCTTGTAAAGTGGTAATAGTAATAATTCTATCTACACAGAGAGTAGTGTACAGACAGGCAGGTACACGTATGAGCATGCAAGTGATCATTACGGAAACAAACACAATTGTCCAAGTCAAGCCTGGCACACAGCTGCATGTACAGCAGGCAGTGTAGAAGGCACTACGTGCATCAGCAAGCTTCCCAAAAGAAAACAGTGCCAAAACCATACCACATCACTGGCTTACCATTTACCCAACACCCTGGATATACTCACCTGCTGTTAAATAAGCATAGTAGCACTGGGACCACCTGGATTCATTTTTAAGCCTTTCAAAGGATTCAAAGGCATCTTTGAAGTTCATCTCTATCATGCTGCACCAACCTAAAAGCAACAGTGAATTAATTTTAGGGAAAGTACAGTAATTCAAACTTGGTGTCAACATTATTGAAACACACAGTTCTGTTGTGTTTGTTTTGTTATGAGAGCTGGAGCACATTTAACAACTATAAAAGTAACTGGAAAATTAAAAACAGAACAAATGACACACATTTTAATTCTGGTTTAAATTTACTGGGTCATTTTGAATTAGAAGATTCTGTAGGAAATAATGAATCCACATTTCATAAGAGGAACAAAATTATGCACAAAAAGCTCTCATTTTTAAAATTTAGATACTACATTTTGTAGAATGCTGAAACTTACAAAGCTAATACTTTTTCCCTTATTGTTTTCTACTGTGCCAAAATCCCATTTAAAGCTTGAAGCAACCTATCTTCTCCACTGTAAGGACTTGTATGCAAATTAAGACTATATATCATATCCTGCTATTGATAGAAGGAAATGAACACAAATACAGACCCTGAAAACTGTGAAGCTTCACTAAACTGATTAAATTTTGGCACAGAAACAGTGAATCTATAGACAAGTCAGATGAATTTATTTCTAATTTTAAATAGGACTCAGTAGTTTAACAGTTTGCCCTTGATTCCACAGTCTACTCCCTGCTTTTGCATCACCTTGTACTTGCAGATAATTTTATTATGAAAGCATTAAATTCTACTTGTCTAAGCAAGAAGATTATTACTATAATCTACTCTAGACAAAGGCCAGTAATCTAAAACCTTTTTTAAAATCCTAGTAAGAAGTCTCCAGTTTGTTTACTAAAGCTGCCAGTCAAAACTTGAAAGTGAGCTATTGATGGTGTAAACATATCCAACATACCTATTTCATATAAGCAGACGTGCTGAATCTCTCTTTGGTCTGTTGCAAGTTCCAAAGCAGTATGAAATGAGGTCAAGGCACTATTAATTTGACACTAAGAAAAGTGAAAGAAAAAAAAACAGACACATGAGATTTAAAATTTGTTGGATAATTTAATTTTGATAAAGAAAAAAAATCATATTTCTTTTAATAGGTAGTCAATAAAAACTAGAGTAGAGGAATTTAACAGTGTAACATCAGCCAGATTAGACCATGTCTCAACCTTCAACCTGAAACATCAGTGAGTATATTTGTTCTATGTGCTACTAAACTCCAAAATTCATTGCGTTTGTGCAGTAAGCTTTGAAGTAACCTCACTTCCACTTTTGCTAGTCATTCCAGCTTTAGGTCAAATTTTTAGCATCTACCAATGAAGTTTAGCTTTCTGTACAAGAAGATACCTTTAATGTTTGATTTAATTTATTTTTAACTTTGCACCTCTTCCCATATCCCTCAGAAACCCCTTTAAGCAAGAGTTAATAGAGAATTCATAAATGCTGCTTGACATGTAAGAAGGTAAAAAAGCATATGAGAGAAAAAGCATTTTGACAAAATCATTAGAAACAGCTTAGCAAAAAGAGCTGACATTTTTCTAATAACTAGAATGATACTACCTGATTTATTTTTTCTTTTTTACTATCTGATTTTCCCCGTCTGGGATGGGACTTCTTCCCCATAATCAATCATTATGGAAAGGAATTAAAATCCTCTAATTTAATTAGTTTTAAACATACTATATATTCCAATACAGCCTATACCAGCTTTAATACTGTTCCTGTATTTATTATCACATAGATTTATTATAGTTAATACAAAATAAGAATTTTTAAGCCCCTCTCTGCTGACTAAGCATGTGAGCAAAAGAAACCCTTGAAAATGCAAGGGTCACCATCTATGCCAGCATAACTGAATTCAAGAATTCCTACAAAAATTTGCAGCACTGTAGGTAAAGTCCAGGCACACAGAAAACTCTGAAATGACTGTATTAGGTTTTCTCCTTTGTCTCATCAGAGAAAACTGGTTTAGTTGCTAAGGAGTGATTTAACTGTAAATAATACACATTGCATAATACACAGCAAACTGCCTCCACAGGGGCCACAGCTGTATCAGTTTAAACACTGCACACTTAGAAAGTACAACAGTGATTGAAATAAGATGCTTGCTGGCAGGGCATAAGAATATAGAACATAGAAAGACAAGTGAGTTATATTTGCCCTCAAAACTGTCAAGGAGCCTGAGCCAGGTACACCTTGTTCACTTCTATAACAGCACATTCTCTCCACTACACATTACTCCACTGATGCTGCATCATCTCAACACAACTTCCTGGAAAGTAACTGCTATGGACCCAGTCTTACAGAAAATATAAAATAACATCAGTTTACAACTTAATTCCTGTGCTAGGAATTCAAGAGTTCTGTAAACCTGTGTTTTCAATACTTCTGAGGAAAATGACAAAAAAAAAAAAAAATCTAAATATTTAGTCCTCTTCAAAGATTCGCTGTCTTCTAAATCCCTAACCATTCTGAAATAGAAATCACTTATTCCATACACAATGACTGCTGGCAATGAACTCATTGTCTGCAATGCTGTACACCTGCCTGGGGCAGCACAGGAAATACTGACCACCTGGCAATATACAAGTCCAGTTTGTTGAATATTCATATCTTCTACAATCCACCTCTCTCTCTAGATCTCTCAAGTGTTTTGACATCTGCCTAAGTTTTCCTTCAGCATCAAGCTCATGTTTCAGAGACATTCATTAATAATTAAAGTTTCAATCATCTCCAGGGATTGCAGCAACATCCTGGAATACGAATTACTGTTCTTGGCGTTAATTCTTATATTAATTACTTTCTGTTTGCTGTTTAAAAGAACAAACAAAAAGAATTATAAAGTCCTATGAGTCTGCAAGTATAACATCCTGGCTGCACCTTAAATTGATGTTCTTGAGATTTATAAATATATATACACACCTGCAATTCCTTCAATAGGCACCACTCACGTCTCTCTTGGACATAGTACAAGGACAAAAAAGGACCAACCCATAAATATAAATAATATACAGAAGTACAAAACCATAAAGAGGATTATTAAACCTAACGTGAGAACCCTACTCTTACATTTCTGGACTTTAGATTAGAACTAAAAGCACCTCAACTCAACAACTAAGCATCTATAGAGGTTAACAAGACAAGGTGCCTTTCCAAGACAGTATATACTTCCCCAGGTGTGTATCTCAGGACACTTTCCCTCCCTCAGAACTTCTCTATTCTCAATCATCATTCTGAATTCATAAAGCTTTTAAGAAGCCATCCTCAGAAATAAGGGAAAACCAAAAAACATTTTCTAAAAGCTAACAATTTACACCAGAGGACATTATATGGATGTTTCAAAGCCTGTATTTTCTAGTCCTTAACACACTAAAACCTAGTTTTCCTTAAACAAGTAAAAAATCAACTAGAATAAAACTAAGCTATTGTATTTTATAGGAACGAGTAACTAGAAAAGTCAGCACAATTCCTGAAAATAAACATTGATGTTATGCTTGTTCTGCAAATTTATTTATTTTAGATATTACTGTGATTTTCTTCCAAAAAGTTCATTTAAGGCTTCTCAATGCTTGTCCTCAGTCTGCTTTTCTGTACCACACCCTCTCATCCCTAAATAAGAATGATGTTGCTAATACCATAACATCTACAAAAGGTTAACTAAAAAGCAAGACTGCTTGTCAGCATTACATCTAAGCACATGTTACCACAGGACATTTTCAGCAGCCTGCTCATCAACCACACACTACAGCACACCTGAAAATACCACTGGTGCTCTGCCTGTCAGCTGGAGTATTTGATACATTTTCCTTCAGACTATTTACATGCACCTACACCAATGGAAAATATGAGACAAGCCTGAGAACCTGAGGTTTTTTTGCAGTCAGAGATTTCCTATTGTTTATATATATATATATTTATTATATATATACACAACACACACACAGGGAATCTATTCCTAATTAAAGCAAAGCAAACCCTGTCTAGGTGATGACTTTGCCAAACACTTTATTTTTGCTTATACCCTTACTGCTATCAATCACTGATATCACTGATATGAAGCTATCAATCTATGAAACTATTGCTGAGGGGCATAACTGTGAATGATTTGAAACAGTGTTACTAACTAGGAAAAAAAAAAAAAAAAAACCACAAAAAAAAAAAAAAAAAAAAAAAAAAAAAAAAAAAAAAAAAAAAAAAAAAAAAAAACCAAGAGAAAGCAAAACTGGAAGCTGAAAAGTAGAAATGGTAAAGATCCAGAGCATGACCTCTCATTCTGCCCTCTCCCATGCTACCACCATGCCAATCTTCCACTATTGGCTACAAAACCCCATGAACAGTGGAAGTCCTGGTTTCAAAATTAAACTGGTATTTATTAACATCATTTTAGTATCAGACAATACACATTTAGAATGTGGGTGGCAATATTTTTACTTTCACAGTAATAAGAAACATCCAAAGACAAAGCCAGAAACTCCCTATTTCAGACCAGAGGGTTTCAGCCATTATTACAACAACTACATTTTTATGTACCTTTTAGGCCTCAGTATAAAACATAATTCTCACTTGTCTGCAGTAGTTTAAGTTTACATGAAGCATCACTACCAACTTTAAAGGAAAGTTATTTTGAAGATAGAAACTGTCAGACCTTCACAAAGAAATACTCGTGAGGCTGGAATACACACCATACAATCACAAATCAAGCACAGAAATGTCCACAAAAGCAGCCTTAGTGAATTATACAAAAGTCAGTAAAAATGCAGTAATATACAGTCTCCTACCCTACTCTTTGGAAAGAAACAAGGCATTTGATCACCCTAGCAGTGCAACTTTTAACTTTTTGGTGCACTTTCATTCCAGTCTTCCCAGATCATCTTCTCTTCTTTTCCCCGCTAACTTGCTCAATTCAACAGTCTCCAAACACTTTTAGACTTTTTTCCTCAAAAAGGTGAGTGTGGAAAAAAAACCTGACAGATAATCTGCTCCACATTTTTTGCACCTGTAAGTCTATATCTTCGAAAACTGAAGTCTGCTAAGAGTTTTACTGACTAATATCCATTCATGCTTTTTGGGGCACAAAGCATTATTCAGGCCCATGCTGTTCATTTGTCTTTTATAGAGAGGAAGGTTTCACAGAAACGGCGCTTTCTCCTTGACTGCCTTCCTCGGCAATTTTCTCCTTTGTCCTATTTGTGTCTCACTGTCCAGTCCTGAATTACTGCTCCTGCCTTTTGAACAGTTTCCCTGTCTCCAGGTGTCCATGGGCTGAACTATCCTCCTTACTGTTTTTTTCTCCACAGAAAAGACAAGACACATACATACAGTATGAAGGCTTCCTAATGGAAGCTGAATATACCATCAGCTGAAGGCTACCAAACATGTATGCAGGATCAAAGGAAAAAAATTCAATGGAGTGAGTGCTAGCAAGCCCAAACGCAAACTTTACAACCATAAATGGAACACACAAGGTCTTCTGAGTAACATCTAATGGGCCTTTCATCTATCTGTGCTATTATACTGTGTCACAGAACTGTTAAAAGATGATAAATGTAAAAGAAAGGCTCTAAAGTATACAAGCTTCAGCTCAAGATATACTTTTAAATGCATATAGGTTAAAATACCATTCTGGTAAGCCACCTGGAACATCCCGTGCCCAGTGGAAAGAATTTAAACCTACCTGTGCACTAACAGTTTCAAGAAAGGCCAATGAAGCACTTTTCTAGGCTTTACAGAAGCTCTCCTCACCCATCTTGGAAATTAGGAGGAAATTACAACTCAGCATATTAGCCTGTAACGTGAGTGTCTCTGCACTTCTGGTTCAGAATCACAGAGACCTCCAAGATCAGTCCAACCTTTGATCAATCACCACGTTGTCTACTAAACCACAGCACTAACAACCACATCCAGTTATTTCTTGAATACCTGCAGGGACAGTGATCCTATCACATCCCTGCACAGTTTGTTCCAATGCTTAACAACCCTTTCTGTGAATAAATTACTCCTGATGTCCAATTTGAACCTCCCCTAGCTCAGCTTGAGGCCGTGTCCCTTGTCCTATCACTCACTGCCTGGGAGAAGAGGCCAATCCCCAGCTGGCTAAACTCAGGCACTTATAAGAGTGATAAGGTCACCCCTGAGCCTCCTCTTCTCCAGTCTAAACAAACCCAGTTCCCTCAACTGCTCCTCAAAGGACTCATGCTCCAGACCCCTCACCAGTCGTGCTGCCCTTCCCTGGACATACCAACAACCTCAATGTTTGTCTTGAAATGAGGGGCCCAGGACTGGACACTACTCGAGGTGCAGCCTCATCAGTGCCCCCTCACAGGGGGTCACTGCCCGGGCCCTGATGGATGCACTAATATGCAATGGATGCTGTAAGACCAATGCCCAGATTCAGGACACATGGAACCACAAGTGTGTTGTGCAGAAACCCAGTGCAGCTCCCCACACCACTGCCACCAACCACATTCCCTCCTTCACCATTATGCCAACAGCATTTAAGCAAATTAAGCTACCAAAATCCAGAAGAGCCCAAGACACTTTAACCAAGAACACTGGGACACAGCAAAGCCTCTGTGATAGAGCACCACTGGGAACAAAAAAATGATGGGGGGAGGGGGAAGAGGCTGCTGAATGGAAAAGCTCTCATGAAAACACACACATGAAAAGTGAAGAGACATTTTAACTCCTGCCAGCAACCAAAAAGCTTTCTGCTGACTAAGGGCATGGCAACACAGCATAACACATAGCACTCTGCCTGCCTGAGCTAACTAACTTAATTAGCATGGCCACTCTGTCTCCATTCACTTGGAGCTAAACTTTACTCTCTCCATACAGTATTTGTGCATTAAATAATGCAGTAAGATTACATTTAAACAACTCTCCTTTGAAATATCACAGTTTTTCAGAAAGGGACTGACTACACAAAACTGATACTTATCCCAAATATATCCTTTTTCTTTACACATACACTTAATTTATTAACAACTTATATTTAGACTTCTGCCATAACTTGCCCTGAAAGTCAGAAGAATCATTTGAATTTTATTCCTCGTTACATTAAAATGCCACGTTATACCCTGCATTCATTGTATAGTTATTCCCAACAAATTTGATTTTTACCATAAGAATGGAATAGGCATATAAATTAATAAAACCCACAAAGGTCTTTCCTACTCAAGCAAAAGCAATACTTTCCCAAGAGTGAAAACTTGCTTGTGACAATGTAATTCCCAAAATGCATCACTGCTTTCAGAAAGACAGCAAAAAAAGAAAAACAACATTCAAATCCCATGCAGGAATATGCCTGCAAATCTGAAAGGGCACTGAAGCCTGTTCTTCTGTTCTGTTACTACTTCTCTGAAAATACTGAGCTACATCCAAAAGACTTAACTGCAAGTCTAGCACGACCACCAGCATCGACATCTCAATTAGCTCTTGTAATTATAATGTTGACATGAAGCATTTGGACATTCTGCTTTTGTGTTACGTTTTCTGGTTCATGTAATTGCTCAGAAAATATTCTGGTCTGATAAAAGCAGCAGTTAGGAGTTGAGTAGTACTTCAAACAGATTCTTAGAGAATAATTCAGCCGAAATCACCAAAAGGCTGCTGCAGTGTTTGAATAATGCTTTGCAATAGCATTCACAAACACATTTTCAGTGAATACATTTCTTCTCAGGTCAGAGCTCACCCTTAGTAACAGAAAACATCCTGGTGCGACCTCTGAAAAGCAAAGCAGTTATTTAAGGGAAACTACTGCAGAGAATTAGCTGTATATGAGCAATGCATAAAACAAAGAGGAAGATAAATACTATGTACTCAGCAGATAATACTCAATTTTAGCTTGACAAGCAAAACTGAAATAGCTCAAGAAATTCGAGTGGCCAAATGCACTTCCTTTTAGCACAGAGTTGCAGAAGTATCAAGTAGCTGAAAAAGAATTTCAAAGTGTCATTAATTCAGATAGATCTAGTGGAAGAGCAAGTTTTGCATGTGAACTTGAAACTATGAAGGACTTAATCCGATCTTTCTTATCTTTCCATGTATCTTTAGCCACAATCTGCTGAAGTTTGCACAGTTCACTCACATCAGAAAAACATAAGAAAAGATCAGGAGGAAAAATCAGTCTAAAGGATGAAAACGTCCCATACCTCTAATCGCTGTATCCTTCCCTTGAAGAACATGAACAGAGAAGAATTTGGATAAGCAGATTCTTTTTTGGCAAGAATTTCTTTTGCCTCCTTCAATCCTGCCTTGTTATCGCTGCCATCAAGGGCAAAAAAGGGACGAACAACCGTGTGGTACCACAACAGAGCTAATCTAAAAGAAATGTAAGAGTAAAAAGGATTACAGCTTGTAAACAGAAATTTAAGGATAACATTCTACACAGACAGACGTTTAAATTATTCTGGAAGACAAAGATAGATATGAATCTTGTATTATACAATCTGGCTTTATACTTTAAACACAATACTACTGCCACACACCAAATGTACTCCTAAACTGCACCTGAACATACGATTCAGTACACATTACCCAAAGGCAAAATAACAATTAAGCTCATAGCATCAAAGCAGATGAGTCTTTAGAACTCAGTAGATTTTAGAAAAAAAAAAAAAAAAAAAAAAAAAAGAAACACACACACAATAAAACTTTGAAAACTAACTCTTGACTAGAGAGGAAAACAAAAAAAAAGCCAAACAAACAAACAAACATCAAACCAAACAAAAAACCCAAAACCAAACAACAAAAAAAGCCCTGACAAAAATCAACAAAAAACCCTGAACACACATCAGCAGACACTTTTGAAATCAGTATGAAAAAGAAATACATCCTGTGTTCAGAAGGGCAGATATTTACACGACCTACACCACTCCTGGAAAGAAAGGTAAAGCATAAACATTTGTCTCTGAAGGAGGAAACATTCCCCAAATATATCATTCTTCTCCCCCAGAAAGGAGAAAGATCAACAGGAATATTTAATCTTAAGCTTTCTAAAACAAACAGCATCCCAATTCTTCTCCAGAAGAAGAGACTTTAGCTCTGCTGTCAGTGTTTCAAAATTGACACCTGATGGTCCTTGCAGTAGGTCCAGTAATAAAAGCATTAATTTGTAGATACTTGTAGATAATGGACTAATAAAGCCATTTATGAGGGTTTAAATTAGGTCTGCCCAATCTTTCAGCTCTTGAAAAGACCTGAGCACAGTATGAAGACTTGGGAAAAAGAGTACACAAAAAACACTCCCTTAAAAATACTATAAGGAACATCTCATTTTACTGAGATGCTAAAACAAACAAACGAAAAAATTACAACTGAAAATGTTTTGTGTTAGTAGTAAGAAAAATGGCTAAATTAGACCAGTGACTCATACTAAGTAGTATGCTCTCCACAGCAGGGAATGTAACTCAGGTAAATTCACACAGCATTCAGGGAGAGCTTTTATTTATTCTGCTGGCATTTAAATTACAGGACATTAGAACTGTGGATACTGAAGAATACAGCAGAATACTGACCCAAACCCCAAATACATGTAAATAATTAACAGCAGAGATTGCATACATTAGTAAGTGATGAATTCACTAAACCATGGTATGTTAAACAACAAACTACCAGTTGATTTTACCTGCTGTTGTTTCCTTTAAAAGCAACATGAATTTTTGGTTTTGACTGTTTCCCAGCTACTTACTTTTAGTACTAAGTTATCTACCAAAGCATTTCAATATAGCTACTCACGTAGCTAAAGGGGCCTTCATGTCCTTACTTTCACTTGCATACATCAGTGAGGAAAGCCCCTGTAGGCGGTCTCCAGGAAAACCCAGCAGGTTGATGATTTTGAGCAGGTTTGGGGGCACCATGGATATGCAAAGATGAAAAAGTCCATATCCAAAGCTAACAGCACCTTTCAGTCTGTTTAGCGAATCCTCCGTTACACCTTCTGCAGCAATATGATTATCATTTGCAGCATCAGAAGTCAAGGATTCCTGAGTTGTTTTCTTCTGATATATTTCCTGAAGTGTATTAATGTCCGTATAGCACTTATTGTAAATTTTCCAGGCTTTGCGGAGTATCCACCCACCTTTTATGTAAGCTAAAAAAAAATCAAGGAAGAAAAGAAATATTTCAAGGACATATTTCAGAAGCCGAATATCTTAAGTAGTAAATGCTATTTTCCACACCCAGGATGCTCTATTTGCAACAACTTAGAGTATAAAGGATTTTGTAATAGCTACTGTTCCCTCAGAGAAGTCTTGCACAGTGGGCACTACGAACTTCAGCGTGTACAAGCACAGACTTTACAGCAGCACACAACACAAAGGCACCTGTGGTCAGTGATATGGCAGCACAGCTGTCAGAGAGAAAGAGAGCTATCAAAGAACTTAATGCTGGACTTTACTCCACTATAGGGTGCAGATGAAATGGCTGCCTAGCAGAGAGAAGAAAAACTAAAAAAGATTACACCTCCTCTCCAAAGCCCAAATTGTGTTAAAAGACAGTTGATGGGAAAATACCAGGGAAAGTCTCTCTTTTGGGTTAGACACTAAGATTTTCAACATTATCACTTCCCTGCCCTTCAAATGAACATACTGCCCTACAATTAAGGGAAAAAAAAAAAAAAAAAAAAAAATTATATGGTTTTTAAGTATTTTTCAGTTGCCTGACTTCCTCAATTTCAAATGCAATGTGGGTAACTGAATTTCCCTAGAAATCTGTCTTGAGCATTCTTGTTGGAGAATGACAGTATTCTCAGTCTGTGATCTTTACAGCAGGGTAAAGAAAGGCCTGACATCAAAAGATGAAGGTATTCAATTTGTCTATTTACACAGCAATCATCTTTGTTATAAGCATACCCTTTAATAATGGTAAGTGTTAAACATGAAACAAATGGAGAACATTCTTAAACACATCAGCTGTAAAAACAGACACCAGCATTCTCACTGACAGAGCCCTGAGAGTTAGGAGCTGCAGTGACAAAGGCTAACTAAAAATAAAGTAAAAGCACGGTTATAGCAGCAGTGTTCTAAACAAATATAGCCAGATTTGGAAAGATCAGTGTTATAACTAATGCCAGAATTAGACCATAACAGGTGGGGTGTGTCAAAGAAAAGCAAGATGCTATTAATACCAAACAACTCTGTAAAAGCCTTTGATGCCTTTGACAAAAACCCTCCTAAATGACAAAAAAAGCCCAACATTTCTAGAGAAAGTAACATCACTGACTAGACTGCCTCTTTTTGGATTCTTGCTATACAAAGAGGGCATGAAGCTAGTTTTATAGTCTTAAAAAACTGTACTGAGAAAGACTATAAAATTTGTGTTCTCCGTTACAACAGAAGGGCTCTGTCAACATGAACTTGGAAGTATTAAAAAAAAATTAAACCTCTCTCTTGAGATGAGTATTAAAGGATTAGAATAAAAATGAACCCCCAACCTTGATCCAGCTGCATTACAAGACTAACATTACTCCAATTTTATGCAATTAGGTCACTTTTTGGCTGCACAGAGTACCTACAGTTATGTGGTTGACCACAAGATGAACACTCACACAACTGTGTGCTGCAGAGCAATGCAGCACACAGACAGTAAGAAAACCCCACATTTTACTTGTTCTACAAATAGTGATTCTGCCCATAGCTAACCACTGTGTTCCAATGCTAGCAGGAAATTGAAAAGATGTGGTATGTTGAAAAAAAAAAAAAAAAAAAAAAGCAGTTTTACACTTTACTTCCACTGGTGTGCTGTCATTGAACTGTTCACTAACACAGCATAACCACAATTGATATGATATTGATATACCAATATAAAACAAATAACAAATTAAAACAAGGAATTTCTGACTTTTTAGACATAAAAATTAAACCAAGCCAAATCACTGAGATGATTTCCCAACATGAAAGTAGTCAGACCCATGACAGCAGTGGTAAATACCAAGAAAAGGTAGTTCAGTATTGCCAGGGGAAGCTAATGTCACTTGGTCTGCCAAAAACTTTATGGTGAAAGTATTTCTAATACATCTATGAGGGTGGAAAAGAAAATATAAAATGTGTTAAGCATATGAGAAACCAACTTGCGTGGTATCATATGCTTCTTGTCAAACTGCTCCAGGAAGAAAAACACAAGGAATTTTTCACCCATCCACCGATAAAAATATTTGTCTCCTGGGTTGGCTTTTTTTGTGAAATTACACTCATTTCAATAATCTGCTTGCTATTTCTGTGGGGAAATATGATAAAAACAAAGAATGTATGTACATAAACAGCAAGATAACATACTTAAAAACGCAAAATAATGGATCCAATAGCTCAGCAATGTCAGTAACTAGCAGTCACTGAGGCAGCATTTAGCTGCTTGGAATTCTAACTAAAGATTTCAAGTATATTTTTGCTCAGTAGAATAACCCAAATATACTGCATGTTCTGCAATTCTCTGCTACCCACTTAAGTTCTCTGAGCTGCAGACAAGAGAGAAAGGGAACAGACACCACCTTCAGTTACAGCATCCAACCCAGTTACGCAGCTGCATAAAACATACTGAAATAAGGGGAAAAAGTTTCAAGAGGGAGGGGGAAAAATAACCACCACAAACAAAAACCCAGAACTGCATCAAAAGAAAACCCTTTGGAAGCACAACACACAAAGTACACAGAAATACCTCCTGAACTTCTGCTAACAAGAATCAAACATATTCCTGATGCCATAGATTGGAATAAAACAGGTCTACAAATCACAGGAAGCATTACATCCTTGCCTGAAAATTTTAAGTGTTATTTTAAATGATCGGAATGTTATTCCCTCATTTCTTTTCAGATGATTAGCTCAGTTTACTGTCTGTCATCTCTTGGTCTTCACTGATTTGGTAGGAACCTGAACACTCACACTTTCTATATGACCTTGACCACAGTTTATAGAAACTTACAGATAAAAGCATGTTTTGAGATTGTGCAAGAGATGCAGGAATGCAAGAAAACATCAGAAAGAGCTCTGCTGTTGAAAGGGTGGGTTTGTATTCAACACGACAGGATTACCCTCCTTGGCATGCAAGGACACACTCCAGTGACCAGAGAGTAAGAACTGATTCAGCAGTTCCACGTTCAGTGCACTCATTTAAAATTGCTTTCATTGGCACTTTGTCACCCCCTTGAATTGTCAGGAACAGAATACATATGGAACATCAGGATTTTCCCAGTGGCCTGGATTTAACAGTCTATTTTATCTTGCAGGCCACAAAGCACACAGATGCTACCCATCTTTGTCCCAATTCCTCTAACATCTCTATAACATGCAAACTTGTCTAAAGAGAACCAATTGAACATGATTATTGGTATGGAAAAAGAAAAAAGCCCTAATTTGTAGCAATCCATCTCATTTTTCACCACTACCTACACAAAGGTGGAATACATCTGTAGGTGCACCAATTGTGGAATGTTTCAAATGGAACTGTGCTCCTTCTTACAAAACAGTTACTTCTACTGAGGTCATATGATGATTTTATGATCAAGTTTTTTATAAAAGACACGCTAAAATATATCTAAACATGAAAGCCACAGCACACCTGATAACTCTTGTTTTACAAACGAGAGCACAGCCAAGTAGACTTGACAGTCTGCTACAATTATTTGCCTTTGAAGACGATCTATCATGGATAGAGTGGATTTCCTTCCATCAACCTGTTTGGAATATACAAACACAGAGCACAGAAAAATATTAAGAAAGGTAACATACAATACTTGTCTAAATCTGAAAAATTCAAAAATCCAAAATTAACTGCATGTGGTAGTATTGCTACTAAATTAACTCAGCATTTTGAAGTTGAAAACTATGCTAAAAACTGTCAGACAGATCATCAAGCAAAACCCGACTTAATAGAGACATTTTAGGTGTGTATTACCAGTTATTTTACCAAGGTTCTACAAATTGTCAGAACAAATTTAAATTTCATTTGATTATTACTAAATGCATACGACATGCAAATTACAACTACAAGAGCACAGAAAAGGGTGTATGACAAGTGGCAGGGTAAATACAGTGCCCCTTAAGAGCAGAGGGTTAAATACAACAGGTTCAACACTTTTTACCAAGCAAACTAAACACTGAAGAGAAATGGCTTCTTTTTCTGCTATGATTCTGCTGTGTCACACTTGGCAGGCTGCTCACTGGATGCTTCTATACAACTACTTTAACTTGTTCTGAATCTCCATGCTTTATTCTTCCTCTATTATTTAGAATGAAAAATCTAAAAAAGGAAGGAAAATTCCCTAGGAATATGCCTGGCTCACAGCAATCTGCAGCCTCCACATCACTACTTTTGAACATTACTAGAGCATGGATGAATTAAAGTTAGCCTGAATTAAACAGGCTACAAGCTTCCTGAAATAATTTTAGTACATCACAAATTTTGCTTGTTCAGAAAACAATTACTAACATCAACACAACCTGACACTTTAGAAGACTGACACTTTACTCACCTGAGACTAGGTATTTTAGAACAATTAGGAAATCCAAGTAAAATATTTGACTGAATTTCCAAATTTATTATTAATCTCAACTGCTGTTCACATACCATAAATCATCTTTTCAAGACAGAAAGAGGACAGAAAAAAGGTTTCCAGAAAAATTTATTCAATACACAAATTACATTCTTACATTCTTTTTAATTTTATTCTTGATTGTTTCTATAACTCCAGCTTCGTCACTTTCACAAAGTTTCTCTGTAGCCTTTAAGTCATCACATGCCAGTTGCATTTTCTCCTCTTCAAATGTCATCATGGCATTCTATCAAAAACCAAGCACATTTGAATGATAAAAACCACAAATACTTTTATTTCTACAAAAGCTGTGGGATAGTAAAAATTTTCATAAAAACTGGGCAGTAAAACTTTTTAACTGAAGTATATTAACATACACACATCAGTGCAAATACTTCTAACACAGAAACACCAAACTAGAAAATTGATTTTTTTACCAAAATTTCAAGACAATCAACTCAGAACACACAAAGTGCTAACCTCCACCTTAGACCTTCACATACAGTCAAACCGTATATGTTAGATTACTTTAAGTAGAAGAAAAATTCCTATACATTCATTTTCAATTTTGGTTATGTAAGGCATGATACGCATCTGTGCAGGTATCTGTTTGTATCAATTCATATAAACAACAGGCCTTCAAAGTCAGTAACAAAAAGCAGCTATTAAATTCTTCAAAATAATAGCCACAGTCCCTCCATAGGTAAGAAAAAAAGGAAACTACATCTGACTCCAACTACTGCTGAACCAACTGAAAAAAAATTCAGGACAAGTAACTTCTTTTCTTGGAGCTTATTAAACAAAAGCTCTGAATGACACAGGCACACCAAGTGCTGCTGCTATATTTAGAACAGCAGCTAAGCAAGATACTTTCAAGATCCTCTGATGCTGCACTGGTTCAGCACATCAATTCAGATAAGCAACCCTGAGAGATTCTCCCTTTTCTTTCTCCCCTCCACTGACTTAAAAGGAAGCATATGCCCCAGGAGGTTTCCTCACCAGTGTATTTTTCCATATTGCATATTAGAGAGAATTCGTATTTACTTCATTCATAAATCACATATTTCTGACATATTATAATAAATTCTGTCTTTCAAAAGGGTATTATCATAGATAATTTCTGGTGAGATCTAAGATGAAGCAGCAGTCAGAATAAGGACAGTCAAAAAAAAAAAGATTCAAACACTTTCTAATACACCTGCTCAGCTTTTACACATGGCATTATAATTTCTAGTATGTTATATTTTTTAAAAAAGCATTTAACAAACCTAACTTGTTCACTATGACGTTTTAGTCAATCAATATTCTCAGTTCCCATCTATCCAAAATGGAATCAGTGAGAATGCATTAAATTAAAAACCCTCACCCAGAAGTATGGATGAAGAAATCTTCAACAACAAAAGTTACCAGAAAAACAGGCATTCATAAATTTTATTTCAATCAAATAAATAAATAAATAAGCTCTCACTTAAGAGAACTTTTTATTATGGCTCTGTTAATGGAACACATAAATATTTCATACATTTAAGAAACTGAATCGCAGAACCTTTACTTTCTATTTAAACCACAAGAGTAAACAAGCTCCACGAAGCATAATGCACTGTTCTCTAGCTATGTTTAATCTGAAAATTTGGAAAAAGTAGCCCCAGAAAAATAAAAAAGATTAGAGTACTATGAACACATGCATGCACATACAGCCACAAACCCCAAGTGTACTCTGTGCTTTCAACTACTCACCAAAAAACTGACAAAACTGGCACCAAAACTCATTAATGGGCTATGATTTCTGTAAAGAAAACAAAAAATAGTTACTATATTTGTACATATTTCCTGTAATAAAGATCTATATTGAATTCCTTGGCTTTTGCTTGTATGTTTGCAGATAAACATTGCTGGGTGTTTTGTATTAAGTTACAAAGAGATCTGCAAAACATAATGGAAACAGAAAACCAAAAGCTTCATATATTTTATTATAGATATATTTAAAGATATATAGATTTATAGATATATTTTTACTATACATATTTTAAGAATATATCTTAAAAAATTATTTTTCAGGTACTAGGATACAGATATTTTATGAGAAACCACTGCCATCAAAATACATTCAGTTCAGGTCAAAAGAAAAAGCTACAAAAAATTTTAAAAACTGCCAATTCTACTCTCCTCTTGTGATCCATCGTTCTGCTTTTGTCCTAGAAGACAAATATTAAGTGGTTCTATTAAGAGAGTCCCATTTCCATCTGTTTCTGTGAATTTAAGTTAACTTACCCACTAAAAAAAAAATATGCATCTACTACACAACGAAGTTGTTGTAACACAAGGTTCTTACAAGGCTTATGGTTTTGTAGCTGTTTGGTTTCAAGCTCAGAATCCATATCTTACTACACTGTGGGACAGCTTTGAGATGCTTCAACCTGTTCTGTTCACAGGGCTATTCCCAAAGGGTGAAAATAACAGCTAGGTAAAAAAATTCAGGCAACCAAAACCATGCTAATACATCCAACAGGTTTCATGAGGCTCCAGTAATGCACATAGACAATTTGAAACAAAATAAATTGGCAGGGTCTCAGTGGTACCATTGATTCACACTGTTCAGCGGTGGGCTGCCAGGTTATATAAAAACACAGACTTCCAGGATTTAAGAAGTATAATTTAGGTGACAGAAACATATATTGCTACAGTAAAGCATCTAATTTGTTTTCAACTTTATTTTACAAGCATTATATTAAAGCAGTTTTAAAATAGCAGAGGTACTTAAAAAAACACAGAGAAAGAAGTATATTGCTGAAACACAAATTTCCAGTGAACTAGTATTATACAAGAACAGAGTTTGGCTGTTTGTTATTTTTTTAAAAAAGAAGCAGTTAGCACCTTTTCTTACTTTTGATTTAGAATAAATATCTAAAAGCAAGGCCATGAACAAGAATAATGAGAAAGAAAAACAGGGAAGACAAACAAAGCATGTTGTAACAGGAAAAGCCTTCCCTTTTTATATACACTGCTCAATTCTGTAGATATACCTAAAAGTAAGACCAACAGAACTTGTCACATTATTTTTTCCAAAGGAAAAATAGGTTGGGTACTTTCCCCTTTGTTAGCAGACAGCAAAGAACAGCTGCCAGTAAATGTTCTCTGCTTCTCAGTACCTGGACTGTGCTCTCCCAGCAGCTGTGTTACACAGGGCAGCAGCAATCAGCCACACAAACTGCACTGGCTGCAGCTGGCACTTCCAGCATGAACTCTGCTGCAGAGGGCACACGGTTCCCTCATCATTCCTTTTTTGACTCCTGAGGCGTGTGGGACCATTCAGCAGCCAGTCCTACCATCACACTCCAAGCACAACCTTCACCACACGTCTCAAGGTCACACCTGCATTATCAACACCCAACTGATCCAGAACTGCAGAACAGATCAGCACAACATCACACAGATCATTGTGATGTCTGTGAGTACAAAGCTGCATTTACATCGCATTTCAAAGAAGTTCAGAAATAAAGCAAATGTTTCATTTTTGTGTTTCCTCAGACCCACGGAACGCAAGCAGTTTTGGGGGGTTAAAAAATGTTTAAATTATGTTAAAAACTGAGACAGCTAAATACAGTTGAGAGCCAACTGATCTTTAAAGACTACAAAATAAAGTCTACTTTAAAGTCTGAAGCTATGAAAATTTGCCCAAGTATTCCAGGGTATATTTGTCTGAGTACAGCTGAGTTTTTTCCCCAAGTACATACTTATCTCTTTCAACTGACCTTTCAGAACTGCTTCCACACTTGCACTCTTGACACTCACTGCTACTTCTGTTCCCAACTTATCCCCCATGACCAAAGATAAAAAAACAACAAAAAAATCAAGAGCCATATCATTATTCCATTCTGAAATTATCACCAGCTATAATACATGAGGTAAATGTCACAGATCAGTTCTTTTTAACTTTCAGTCACTCAATCTATAAAAAGCATTGCCATTACAGCACATATGGGCTGCACCACAAAAGGACCCTGAAGCAAGAAAACACGATGCATAATATTATCCTATGTCTGGGAGATGCTTCTGTTGAGACCACGGAGTTTGGCAATCAAAACATCAAAACTTTACTGTAGGAGTCCCCCACACAGAGTTTGTGTCATCACTAAAGAAAATAAGGAACACTTCTAGCACATTCCTACATAGTCACTGGGTAGAGACTATAATTGCAGCTTTATGGAAGGTCACTTAGTAAGGTAATTTCAGTGTTTAAAATACATTTTTTATTAACAACCATGTTATGTGCTCAGGCCTCGTGAGTATAATGTTGACTGATAAATTCTTCAACAGTTTAAGGCCATCTTTTCCTTTCGAGCTAGGCAAAAGTTTGAAATGGCACAGTACTGTCCCAGCAAAAACTGAGGTGTGACTAATGATGACAGAAGGTTTCTGGGAAAAACACAAGCCCACAAAAAGCTCAAGCTCCTTGTAAGTGACCTTCAACTTCAGACATGAAGTTTCATCCTTTTTGACAGGCAACTCTGAAGTTGTTAAGAAACAAAAAAAATGAGGCAGCACTCGAGAAGATACTAACAGCAAACCGAGGGCCACCTCAATGCTGACAGGAGCTATGGAACAGAATACAAATTAACACCACGACACTGCACTACCCAAGTTATCCTCAGACTTTGAAAGCAATAACTTCCATTAAGTAAAGAAAAATCTCAAGACTTTTAATTAGCTCAAAGATGAAAGGAAAAAAACCCAAAACCCAGTCTCCAGACATATTTCATAAAACACAGTTTGCATTTCACCTAGGAAACTAGGACTTGGAAGGTATCTTTTTTATAAGAAACTATGTTATTAACACAATTACTGGAAGATATCACAGTAAAAGGTCCTACATATCAATGAAGTCAGCATGTGTAACTAAACTTAAGTCAAAACCTTAAGAGCACTGAAGTAGAACTTTCTTCCAGATATATTAACCAGCATTACACAAGACATTGCTTCTCCCAAAAAACCCTGATTACTTTGCTTCATTTCATAGCATACATTTAAGGTATTAACTCACTTTCAGAAGAAAGGTGGTTGCTATGCCCCATTTTCACACATAATTATAACATTCATGGGGTTTAAGCTTTGGTTTAATAATGCTGAGATAATACAGCCCAGTTTCACAATAAAAAAATACATCAGAACTGAAGCACTTAAAAACGAACAAAAAAAAGTTGATTACTCCTCAGCATCTTCTCTTTTTTTCTACAACTTTTTCCAAGACAGTATTTCACTTCTCCACATCAGCTTCTAAAGCTAATAGAGCCTAGCTCAGGTTTAAATTTAGAGTAATGTAATCAACTTGCCAACACTTCCTCACTGTTTTTCTAGTCATTGCTACTTTAACCACAGTCCATCAAGAATTCCAGTCAGGATGCTGAGAGTGATGCGCAGGTTAAACAAATTAATTTTGTCCACAAAGTGGGAGAATAAAGCAAAATGGCATAATTCATCTAAGTTCACAGATAAATATAGTAGCGGGAACTGAATATTTTAAAACAAGACAGAAAAAATATGTAAACAGTAAGGTAAGGAATTTACTGCAACAACAAACAAATCCTTTGGTCATTATTCCATCACAGATTACTCTAAAATGTGTTCTAAAAATTGTTTGTGAGATTACAAACATGACAGATCCATATATGTACACCTCTCATCCAATACTGGTATATGAAATACCCATGGTAATAAAAGTGTCATGGAAGCATTACAGTATTAAATCACATTGAGAACTGCAAATATCAAATCTAGGTTTAGTTTACATTTCATAATCAGCCCAAATTTGTTTTGTTAAATGAGCCCTTAGCATACATTTCTATTTTTACTAGAAATACACAACCAAAAGAGAAATTCAAGAATATAAAAATAATTCTGTGGCCTCTTCTATCTTGGTTTTACCCAATTTGTTCTATCCTTCTGCAAATGAATGGGAGATTGTTTTGCTCTAACTTCGGGTTGTGAACTTTAGACTCACAACATGAAAACACTGGAGATAAGAAAAAGAATTTGCATTTGCATCTTTAATCTGAAAACTAGTTACAAAGGTGAGAGACAAGCTAGCTATAACACATCAGTAGATTCGTACTAACTCTCCACTTGCACTACCTAAATCTGTAAGAATTGGGGACTTAAACAAAATCTGTTTTTCCAACCTGACCAAAATCACTTTCCACAATCAACTAGAGCAGCTTAATTGACAGCATGTAACTTAACATCTAGGAAATCCTGAAGTAAATTAAAACAAAAACATATCTAACTATCACAACAGCCAGAAATATTTTTCCAGAAACAGTAGATCAAAGAGTGGGCATACTAACAAGAGTAAAAAGTCTTTTAAACATTTGCATCTTTCACAGAATTACTTTAGTAAGATCTGCTTACCATTACACTTCTGCTGCCATCTCCACCAAACCTGACTTCTAACCTCTGAGTTATAAACCCAGATTTTCGTTAAGCTTTCTGTCATCTTTCCTTGGATTTACAGCCAGCAGATACTGCTCCATATGACAAACAGATCTCTCAAACTCCCTCTACCATTTCTACCACTTCTTCTGGCAACACCACCTGTCTTTGTCACAAAGGCCACAAAACTAAGTGTCACACTTAATGTGATCATCTCTGTGTACCAAGGTCTTGGAAGATTTAAACTGCAGAATACTTAAAATATTCCTAATCTATCCACTTAGCTGGAAAACAGATGCTGGTTTTATGTGCATGGTTATTACTATTTTTTTGCCTAGCATTGAGCAATGAAATCTCACCTCACTGAGGTACACATTTAGAGTATCGCTACTAAAAATCACTTCCTTACAAACAATTCCCCTTTCTATACATCCATCTAGCAGCTGCTCCTCTGCCTATGGCTGCAGCAAACAAAAGCACAGAGGGTTGCTAGCAGGGCACTCATGATTTATTCTCACACTGCCAATCTAGATGCTATCATCCTCTGCCCAACCAACTGACGTCAGCTCCCACTCTGCTGGCCTTATCTTTAGAGAAGCTACTGCAGCATCTACTAAATCACTTCATTTTTGCTCTTAAGGTTCCTTAGCTGAGGTATATAAGCAAGAATTTCAGCACTGGTTAGGCAGCCCATAGATGGGTCACAATCTACCTGCTAATCAATGCTGACTTAATGTCGCCTTGCCTCAACTTTGGGTCAAAAGTATTTTGAGCCACTGACAGCATTTTAAGTTGCTAATATGAGGTTCAAATGTCTATTCATAATGGACTTCTGGTCCATTACTGAGTTTGTCTGTTAATGTGCATAATGTAGCATGTCAACTTTAAATTAATTTCAGATTTATAAAGCAAAAAGTAAGCTTTCTTCCCACTTGCACCAGCTTCCAGTTCTCCATGTTCTGCTTTACCCTAGCAGGCTGAACATCATGTTTTTCTACACCAGCCCCATTCTTCAAATCTTAACACATTTTGTTTATAATCACATTTCTTTATATAATTTACAATTTCTTCTGTGGATGTGACCTTACTATACACATTTTACTTGTCATCTTGTACCATTTCTCTTTCCATTAAGATGGAAGTTGGAAACTTTACCAAGCTTTCTAAGATGTTAGAATCATTCATGCAGAGTCAAATGTTTCTTTGGTAGGAGACAGATTGTTGGATTTCTTATGAGATAACAGCCCTGATCTCATGATTTATGCCCTGGCAGCTCGGAGAGCCAACCATGTGTCCTGGGGTGCATCAAGCACAGTTTGTCATCTAGTCAAAGGATGCAACTGTCTGCCCTGCACTGGGGCAGCCTCAGCTTGTGTTCTTGGGTGCCATTTTAAGCACCACAATATAAGAAAGATGCCAGACCATCAGAGGAGCATCCAAAGGAGGGCCACAAATGTGGTGAAGGACCTTGAGGGGAAGCCATATGAAGAGAGCCTGAGGTCACTCGGCTTCTCCAGACTGGAAGAGACAGAGAGGAGACCTCACTGCAGCCTACAACTTCCTCTTGAAGAGGACAGAAGAGGAGGGACACTGATCTCTTCTCGCTCACAACCAGCAACAGGATTCAAGGGGATGGCACGAAGCTGTGTCAGGGGAGGTTTAGTTTAGGTATAGGGAAAGAGGACACTTGAGCACTGGAACAGGCTCCTCAGGAAAGTGGTCACAGCAGCAAGCCTGACAGAGCTCAAGAAAAGTTTTGGGCAATGATCACAGGCACAATGGGGTGATTCTTGGAGTTGTCCCTGTGCAGGGCCAGAAGTTGAACTCATTTATCCTGATGGGTCCCTTCAACTCAAGATACTCTATGATTTGACAATTTATGTTGTGAGTCAACACTCAGCGAAAAACTCCTGGCTTTATTTAACACAGTCCTCTCCTCCCTTAGCTGGAAGAAGTTTTTAAATCATTTCTGAATTGCAAATGCTCTTAAGAAGTGTAGAATCAGCAAAAAAAATAAGTTCTTTTGACAGTTTCTTTCCTTTTTATATGTCTAGAAATTCACAAAGCTGCAAGGGGGAAAAGAACACTCCAGAGTTCAGCTTTCCTGCTAGTGTCAGGATGGTTCACCAAAACAGTACCATCCTGCTGCCTGAGGGCTCCATCTTCACAGTCTATGTCCTTGGTTAACCTCCATCCCTCTTGCAGCTTCCACAGATACTCAAAAGTTTAAACTGATGAGAACTAGAACAGAGTCAGCATTGTTCAAGCTGAATACAGAGATTGATATCTGACAGTTTCAAATATGAGTTAGCACCGAGGGAACCTTATATGGCTACAAGCACTAAGGACAGTGGTGCTGTCTAGTAAAGACCTATGGAAATACCACATTCACAGGTATTTGATTCATGTTCAGATTGTTATCACCACTAGAAGGTAGAGGATTTGGACTTCTAAAAAAAATAAGCTCGTGAAAAAGCACATGCAGATACAGATGCTACATGTAGATGAGTCTTCAAATCCTACTATTTTCCCTCAAGTATAATTTAAAACAAAAATACTCACAAACACCTGAAAATTCATTAAGTGCTTTAGTGTAATAGTAAACACAGTTCCAGCTACATGTTGTATCTGGCACACAACTGAATATTCATCTTCTTCAGATTCTCTACAGATATGTATACGAGCTGTTACCACCAGAAGATAAAATACCACTCTCCCATGTCCAACCCAGAAATAATAGTTTTGTGGCACATAACTTCAAAGTACCACCACTCTTCATAGGCAAAACTTTACTTGTGTGCATATGCACATGAAACACAGCTGCAATTCCAACCCTGGTTTCCTCAAGGACTGCATTATGACCAGCTTTCAAATATAACTGATTTTAGGCTCAGCAGTCAGCTTTCTTTTGACAGTTTCTTTCTTACATGCTTAGAAATGCACAAAGCTGAAAGAGGAAAAAGAATACTCCAGTTCAATACTCATTACTTTCTGGAAGATGCAAAAATGCAGAAGAGCAAAGAAAAATACATATTGCCTGTTTTAGAAACAAGGTTGCCTACTGTCCCACAAAGACAGAAGCATTAATTTGAATTCTTCACAAGATCTTTCAGGTGGCAAATGAATTTAAATATTGAAGTAACAAAAAGCAGAATCAAAACCACCAGTTTCTAAGAAATGGTTTTAAGTAGTTTAAGTGATGTGGCTACTGGAATGGAAGTTTTGCTGAGTATCTCCATTCTTCACTTCTAATTTATTAATAAATGTTAGCTTCTGAAACAGAGCTAACCTACTAATCTAACTAACCTAACTACTGCATAGGCAGTAGTTTGGAACTAACACTTTCTACAAGAAAGGTCACTTGAAATACAGACAACACACATTCATATCAAATTAAAAAAGCTGCATGCCATCAGACATCTTTGACCTCTAGTATCACGAATTACAAACATTAATATTAAATTATGGGGAGGTTCTAAACCCTCCTTAGCCCCATTTAGGATGGCTTGTATTTCATAACTGCAAGCAAACACCTACAAAAGCACACTCCTTAAGACTGCATGCAAGCAAACATATAATAGCACTGCTTAAGTCCTTGCAAAAAAAACACATTCAAGACAAGCACAGATCCAAAAGCTGTTGGGAAATACAAGTGGCCCACACCACACACGTGTCCAGAATTCAGGTTTATAGGAAGATGAGCACACTTTGCTGCATCTTCTCTGCAATATGAAATCCAAATTTTCAACATACAGTTATTCTGCAATAAGGGCTTATTAGTTCACAGCAAAAGGAAGCCCGCTACAAATTTTGGGATGAAGGAAGTTTAAATGACTGAAAATCTCCAGCCCAAGACATCAATTTACAAACCATAAACTATTAATCTTATGAAGGGATTCCAATTTACTCCTTGCAGGGGGTGTTAAAAAGCCACAATCAAAAAGTACACTGAACTCAGAGGCATTTCTTGATAAAATCAAACAAAGAAAATCCTGCATCTGGTAAAAAAAGTGTCAAGTTTCTGCATTTAAGATATCTTTAGTAATAAAACCTCCAGGATAACCAAGAGAAGAGTTTGCAAAACAAATCATTATTCACCCTTTCAAAGGAGGATTAAACTGCATTTTGAGAACAAGAATCTTAACAATTTTACTCCCTAGTGCTACTTTAAAATGTAAGAAGCATCACATATTTAGAATTCCTAAACTACTTCCAGATTCACACTACTGAGAGAAAGCAATGGCACCACAGCACAAGAGAAAGTGGAGGAGAGGAAACCACACTGAGTGTTCCTTAACTGGCACCTTAAAAAATTACACAACACAAAAGCATGCAACCAAAACCAACAGGTTCCTTAGATACACAGAACAACTGAGGACTTCCAAAGAAAGACACAAGAAGAAACTCATAGAGTGCAACTTCACATGACACAGACCTGCCCATTATGGACAGGGTTTAGTGGTGGTCTTGGCAGTGCTGGGTTAAGAGTTGGACTTCATGCTTATATGCATGTGAGGAATGCAGAATTGGACCTTGCTTGTCACCTGCAGCATTCCAGTTAGTTCTACACAACAGCACTTTGTGCTACATAGCAGTATATACTAGAGACAAAACGACACGTTTAATATTAACCTGTTGCAGGTACACAAAAAAAAGTGTTATTCCCTTGTTGTTATTATTAAGGGGAATGTTCTTAATGTATCTCTTACTCCCTGCATTCCACTTCCAACCATCCTTTCTGTAAACAAGACTTAAATGCATAAGTACACCATCACTATGAAGTTCTATTTTAAGTCAACCAAAGTCTTTTTTAATCACACAGACAACAGCATTATAGTGCATATTAATTATTTAGAACATATGCGCAATTACAGCAGCAGCTCAAGCTCGAGTGGAAGACATTAGTCCTAAGAAAAGAAGCAAACACAGGTAGGGGCAACCTTTTCTTTAAGCCTGACTTCCACAGCTGCACTAATGCCATTCCTACCAGATGCCTACTTAATGCAGAAACCTAGACATGATGTATGTGGGGATTATGAACATAATCTTACAGCCCTAAGATAAGCACAGCAGCAGTCACAGACCTTTCGTTGCTCTCCATTTTGTACACTGAAGACTGCATCAGACCACATAGGACGAGCACCGGAGCGAAACCCCCCCAGGACACATCTCCAGCCACACGTGTGTGTTTACACATACACGACAACCAAATGCAGACAGGGCTCTACCCGAGGGACCCCTGCTCAGCCCTTCTCCACCCCTCCCAACAGGGCACCATTCACCCCCACCACAGCACACCACACACCACCCCCAGCCCTTGTGGCCAACAAGGCCAACAGAATCCTGGGATGCATCAGGGACAGCAGGGACAGAGGTTGAGGGATGTGATCCTGCCCCTCTATTCAGCCCTGGTGAAGTGGCATTTGAAGTGCCGTGTCCAATTCCAGCTTCCTGAGTACAAAGGAGCTATGGAGCTCCTGAAGCAGATCCAGCACAGGACAAGGATGAGCAGGAGACTGGAACATCTCTAACGAGGAAAGGCTGAGGGAGTTGGGCCTGTTCAGCCTCCAGAAGAGATAACTGAAGGGGGACCTCATCAATGTGTATAAATATCCAAAGGAGGGTGTCAAGAGGACGGGGCCAGGCTCTGCTCGGTGGTTCTGAGCAGTAGAACAAGAGGCAACGGGCAGAAACTGATGCACAGGAAGTTCCACCTGAACATGAGGAGGAGCTTCTTCACTGTGTGGGTGACCCTGCATAGGAACAGATTGCTCAGAGAGCTGGTGGAGTCTCCCTCACTGGAGATATTCAAGAACGGTCTGGGGACAACCTTGTGCCATGTGCTCTGGGATGCTGAGCCGGGTCGTGGACCAGATTACCCACTGCGGCTCCTTCCAGCCTGACCCAACCTGTCATTCTGTGAAATGCTCGTGCCCCTTCCCCATGAGAGCCCATGAGACGGAGACAGCGACCAACAAACAGCGCAGACCCTTCCCGCTCGCTCCGCGGGCCGGGCAGGGCGAGGCTCCCCGTGCCGGCCCCCGGGCGCCCCCGGCCCTCACCGCCCGCCCGCGGGGGCACAGGGACCGCGCCGGGGAAGGGCCCGGGACTGACCTGTATTTCTTGAAGAGCTGGTCGGACTCTCGGAAGCCGTTGTTCAGCAGCATGTTGATGCCGGCCAGCGCCAGCTCCGAATCCTCGATGGGCAGCGGTGCCTCGCCGTCGTCCCGCTGCTCCGAGCCGGCCATGACGATGAGGAGGCAGCGGGACCCAGCCGACTCTCCCCTACCTTCCTACCTACGTACCTACCTACCTAC
Organism: Zosterops lateralis; assembly: GCF_965231275.1. Classification (NCBI taxonomy): domain Eukaryota; kingdom Metazoa; phylum Chordata; class Aves; order Passeriformes; family Zosteropidae; genus Zosterops; species Zosterops lateralis. Next base: position 106,014,825 of record NC_139762.1, on the reverse strand, counting down.
CCAACTGTCCGCCCAGCCCTTCCCGGGCGGCCTGCGGGAGGAGCCGGGAGCGCCCGGTGCCGGCGGAGGCGCGAACTCGGGGCTGCCGCAGCCGCTCCGCGCCCGCAAACGCTCCGAAAGCGGCGGCGCCTGCCCCGCGCCCCAGCGCGCACGCGCCGCCCCGAGGCCGCGCAGGCGCGGGGCCGGCGCCGGGTGAGGGGCCGGGGGCGCGGCGGGCGCGGGGCGGCTCCTCCTGTGGCGGGGCCGCGCTGGGGGCCCTCACCGCCGAGCCGTCAGCCGCCTTGGGGGGAATCGCAGGCCGGCTTGGTTTGGGCGGGATCCACAGGGGTTTTCGAGTTCAACTACTGTCCCTGCAAAGGCCCCCCAGAAATCTCACTGTGCGCCTGAGGACATTGTCTAAAGGCTCCTTGAGCTCTGTCAGGCTTGGTGCTGTGACCACTCCCCTGGGGGAGCCTGTTCAGTATTCAAACACCCTATGGCTGGTTTGAACCTTTTCACAAAATCACAGAATGAGCTAGGTTGGAAGAGACCTTTGAGATCATCAAGTTCAACCTATGACCTAACACCTCCTCATCAACTAAACCATGGCACTGGGTGCAGCCTCCAGTCTTTTTCTAAACACATCCAAGGACGGTGACTCCACCACCTGCCTGGGCAGAGAATTCCAGTGCCCAATCACTCTTTCAATGAAGAATTTTTTATTATAATATCCAACCTAAACTTCCCCTGACAGAGCTTTATTCCCTCAAGTCTTGTCACTGGTCACAGAGAAGAGATCAGTGTCTGCCCCTCTGCTTCCCTTCACCAGGGTGTTGAAGGCCACAACGAGGCCACCCCTCAGCCTCTTCCAGGCTGAAGTGACTTCAGCCGCTCCTCCTTCAAACCCTCCATCATCGTTGTTGCTCTCATTTGAACACTCTGGAGAGTGCTGACTCTGCCCGCGGCTGCCGCACCCCCAGCTCTGGGCATGGCACAGTTAACACCAGCGGGAGAGAGGCAGGCACTGATGCCTGTCTTAGTTGTCCACGTGGGGAGCAGCTCCTGCCTCCATGTGCCGCCCTTCCCTCTTCATCCTCACCTCACCTTGTGTTGGCAGGCACTGCACAGGTGCAGGTGGCTGCTACCCACCCTCCTACCCTCAGGTGGGCTCTTCACAATCCCCTGGCTTCTTGCAAAATCCACTACTGTTTCTAATGGGTGGGTTGTAGTAGCTGGGGCTGCAGCCAGCCCTAGAGTGTGAAGAAGTCCAAAGTCCTCCTCTGATAACACAGCTTTCCGTTTGCAGAGAATTGATTTTTCTTTTTTCTTATTAGTGGTTTTATTCAGTGGCTGCAGTCACTAGAACAGAGAGTAAAAGTTCCTCTTTCATACAGTGGTGACTTTGTGACCTCCCCAGTGCAAGTCTGGGAAACAAGGGTTTCTAGGAATTTGCTCCATGTCTCTTGACAGATACCTTCATGATTAGCAGTGTGAACTTACCTGTGATGCTGACAGCAAAAATCAGTATTTGCAAGTTTGGTTCAGATACAAGTTAGTCTGGCAGGCGTTTCCAAGCACAGGATGGGTGAGAAAGTACACTTTTGTAAATGTATCCATTCTGACCCAAAATGGCCAAGTACCTGGACACTGAAAATACACCCACATTGTTTTCATCCTTTGCAAGAAGAGGCTTTCTTTGCTGTGCTAACTTCCAGGTGAATATGAAGGCTCATAGCAACAACCTGGTCTTGCTTCCTGACAGCGAGAAGAGTGCTATGGCTGCTCTTAAGAAAAATTTAAGGCTCAGACTTCCGCCACCTCCCCTTGGTAGCATACAAAAGGATGGGACCAAACACTGCTTTTAGTAGCAACCCCTTTTCTCCATCAAGCAACATGTCTGTCTTCCTGTGAATCAAGTCGCCATATTTCTGTACATGCCTTGTGGGAATCGCTACCACCCCCTCGGGAAATACTCTGTACCAATAACTTCCTGAAACAACAGTTCTTGAAAGGTGTGGATTGCCTAATGCCAGGAAGCTTCTGCAATCTGTCAGGTGTGAATCCTGTCCTTCAGATGAATGCCAGCCCCTCTGTTTTACTGAGCAGGGCTGGACACTCAGAGGGTGTTTAAAGAGGACACATCTTCTGTTACAATGCACATCTCCAAAACAGCATGATCTACACAGCCTAGAAATCCTAAAGGGCTTCTAGAAAGTCAGCACAGCATGACTAGGGAACAGCGTGTCCTCCAGTGTGTTTACAGGTGGTTTGTGAAATTTGGACTCCAAAATGCAAGGAGCCTCACTAAAAGGAAACTGCAGGTTGCAGATGTGGTGCCCTTATTCTCTGTTTCAGGCTCTCTGTTTCAAGACACTGCATTCCAAATGAAAACAATTACTCCTGTATTATTATCTGCCAGGCAGGATTCTTTGAGCAGAGATTCATGGTGGAGCAGTTTATTAAATCCTTTCCCTTTGTCAGGTGTAATCAATCTAGAGACAATGAATCTTCTTATAGATTCCCTGAAAACTTGTCATAGGCTCTTACCTCCAGCAAAGAGCCAAGTCCTTTGTGCAATACCTACTCTATTTCTCCAGTGCTACACTCCTATTTCCTTGATCCTGTCTTTGAATAATAGCTTAGCAGGACTGTGTGCTTCCTGAAGGTTTGGGTCCCATGCACAAGAAGCTAGAATTCTCTTGAGATCTTCTTTCTAAGTACCCAGTTGCTCCAGAGCTTGCTGAGGGCTGGCACTGATAATTTGTCTTCTGTAACAAATGCTTTTATAAGTACCCGGTAGCTAGCTATTAATTTTCGAACTCAAGATGTGAATAGCTGAATCAACTCTACAGAAACACAGTTATAAGTGTATGGGAAAAAAAATGGCAGAATGAAAGTGCAACTGTTCAAGTAGACAAGTAACACGTTGAACACACCTTCCTTAATTAAGGAAGTTGACACGTGCAGTTTGACTTCATCAGCTGAGCAGCAGCAAGTTTATAGTGCCCATGTTGTTGTGACCTGCGCTGCATTCTCCTGCAGAATTGGATTGGAAGTCAGCAGAGCTGTAGGTCTCCCTGCCCTGTAACAGCAGATGAGGTCTTGTGATGGGTTACAATTAGTTTGATTCATATGGAGGATGTGGTACCGTTGATTCATCCTGCTAAAAATGTCCAAGGGACTGAGGAAACCGTAGCGAACAGGACTACATGGATGACTTGTACATGCCGATCAAAGCTTACATTGACTTTGCAGTCTAACAACACTCTATCGTCTATCTTGGGGTTTTGTGTGTTTGATTTTTTTTTAAATTCCTGGTATCATACTATCATCAGCAAAATAGGCAGTTGTCAGCCAATCATTTCAGCAGAGGGGTCAGTCATTGGCTAGTTTTCCCCTCACCTCACAGCTCCCTGCAGGGAAGTGTTGAATAACCTGTGCTGTTGTGGCCTGTTACCTCTAATGAAAAACATTGAGGCAACTGATTTGTAATTACTCACGGACAGTGAAGTTACTTATGAGCAAGAATTGTACTTTTAATAAATGAACTGGCTTGAATTTTACAAGACCTTTACTCTAGCTTCCCAGAAGCTGTTAGATAAATGAAAAGTGGTTACAATATTCACATCCTGTACGGGATACAGAATTGTGGTGGTGTTACAGTCCCTTTGCACAGCACTGCTGTTGTAGTTCAAAATAGCCTGTACCTTTGTGTACTCAACTGCTCTTCCCTTTGACAAGCTTTCCAAGTTTCTACCCTGTCTTTGTGCTTCTGATAGGGAGAAGTCCTGCTAGTCATCACACACTGGTCCCCGAGTAAAAAATACTGATGTTTTCCCTCCACAGTCTAACTGGAATTTAGCCCTACTCATAAACAACAGAGAATAGCAGAAGCTGAAGTAGCAGGAAATAAATTATTACAGAAATCATATTGATTTATCTAAAGCATCAGAGAGAAAAGAGTTAAAACCACGGGCAGGCCTATATTTGTATTTTCTTTAATATCGTTTCCATAGTCTGTAAATTAGATTCCACTTGTCTCAGGGCTCTTCTCCACTGTGTCTGGATGCAGCAACCTAACCCCTTTTTTCTGTCTCATGGTGCCCTAAATCTGATTTTGCTGGGTTTCTCTTTACCTATATTGTCCCAAAACTCTACCTCTGTCCTGAAGCACTTCTATAAGCCTGGTACAATTTACAGTTTTTAAGATGATGATGAAATTTCAGCAGCTTAGAATACTTGACAATCAGCATTTAAATTAGAATCACTGCTCATTTCAGTAAAGATAAGAAAAATCCTTCAGGATGGAATTAACTTTCTGTGTTGCAGAAAATGTGACTGTGTATGAATGTAACATGTTGGAAATAATTATTCAAATCATAAAGACATCTCCCACACTTTTTGAACAGACACAAACCTGCAGAATCTGCTTCTGTAATTTTGAACTCGTTTTTGAGGATTTGCTATTCTAATTCAATATCAGATGCAGTCCCATTGTTGACTATGAAGGGGTGTTGCAATCCAGAGTACATCCATCTTTTCCAAGCCATCAGAGGGGGCTTATCTGTGTCAGTGACTGCCAGTAATGGCTAGCAAATATATAAATGGGGGGATTTCCCCTTTTTGAATACAGAAAGAAAAAAAATATTAAGTTCACAAGTACATTTCTAAGGAAATGTACTTTTAAAGTAGCTAAAGTCACTTATTCTTGTGCTTTGTGCCTCACACTGTACCTCTGATCTTGAACAATAAAGATGCCTGTCCATTGTGTCTTGTCACTTAAATATTTATGAGTGGTGAGCTCTACATCGGTTATCATCATGCATTTTCCATACAGCACAGCAACTAAGCAATACTACAAAGCCAAGCTAATCTTCAGAGCTGGCTCTTGACATTACCCGATTAATATGCCTTGTCCTTTTGAGGGCTAAACCCTGCCTGAGGACACACATATGAAACAATTTGTCTGTTCTGTCAATAGACAAGGAATATGCATACATAAACTGGTAAAACAGAACAGGCTCAATGAGTCGCTTCATCAAAAGTATTCCAAGGGTACTGAAAATTAGTCCTTTGAGCCTTTCTTTTAATTAAAGAGAGCTACAGTTATAACAATAATAGCTACTATTTCTTTGCAGTGGACCTTACTTTAGAATCAATTACTCCTTCCTCTCACAAGCTTTCTGTTTTCTCTGTTTTGTTTTTTTGTTTGTTTGTTTGGTTTTTTTTTCAGGAAGCCTTTTGTATGGTGAGCTATCACATAGAAGGTGACTGATCTTTTAGTCCTGGTCTCTTGAGCACTGTTTTGTGGCTGCTCTCATTTAGTCTGTAACACAGACTGTGCTGTGTCACTTCTGCACAGAGAAATTACAGAGATGGCTGGGTCAGAGCAGGTAAAGTTCTTGGAAATTCAAAAAAGAGAGTGAAAGATGAGACAGAGCAAGGGCATATTTTTTTTCTTTTCATATTTGCTTGTATTGGATAATGTTTATTTTTTACCCACATATTGTTGCTCTGGACCCAATGTATAATCAGCCATATAATGGGATAAATTGATGTGCAGTCACACAGAGTTATTCTTACTGAAGCATATAAAGGTGTATAATTTTTGCTATATAAAGAATGCTAAATAACAGAGCTTTTTAGTGTTGGAATTTTTTTTCCCAGAATGTATTAATGCCCAAACATATTCACATAGTTCCGGAGAAAACAAAGGAATACACAAGTATTAAATACTAACAGCTGCTCTGTTCAGGCAGCAGCCACATGCTGTCCTGTTTTATAAAAATTAATTGGAAAGACTTCCACTCAAAATAATCATGCCACTTGAATTTTTAAGAGCCAATGCAATTTTTTTTACTTTCAGAGGAATGGCTTCCTACAGAGTTCAGATCTACATTTGGTTATAAAAATACCTGTTCTGTATTGCCACACAGCAGGAAATTTAAAGCCCCAAGGGATCACCAGAAATCCACCGGTTCTACCCCAATCTTTTCTGGGGAGTAAGAACAAATTCATCTAAATGGTAAAAGAAAAATCTTTTTCTGAATATTTTTTTTAAATACTTTGAGTATGGAGACCCTGTAGATTAATTTCCCTCATGTTCTTGCTTCAGTGAACAAGGAAAACAATTATATGCATTTTTCTTATAGAAGCAGGAGGTTAGTGGCAAATTAAAACAGGTGAGCCTAATGGTTTTGTGTATGGAAGGTGAGGTCTGTCTTGCCCAAAATGGAGCATATAAGCATTATTTGTCCCACCCAAACCCCTTGTTTCTACATTATGGGCTCTTGATTGAGGCCCTGTTAGTCTTTCAATTTTTACAACAAATAGCAACTTTGACCTTTCACAAGCAGGTCATAAATTTTAAACCTCTAATCATTTTTGATGATCTACTTTGGAGGGGTCCTCCAATTTTCCTGCATTGTTCATTTGTGCATGAAGCCACTTCACAGGCCAGTTGCATTTGTGAAGGATTTTTTCTATACGTTCCTCTATATACATGCACATGTATCTAACTATATGTATAGCATTTTTCAACCAATCACTTACCCAGATAGTGAGGATGTGCCTTTGTACTTTCAAGCTTGTGATGAGAAGCAAGTAATCAGCAAGGCCATAGATAACCTGTGGCAAACATATCAGCCTCAATAAACACCCTTTGCGCTAGTGCTCTCCCCAATCCTTGTCACTTACAGTAATCAAAACCCCTTGTAAAATATATTTTGGATTGTTTGGAACATAATAAAGATAATATGTTAGTGAGGCTTATTCTTCATTCACTATTTTAGCAGTAAATATTTTTCTCACAGGTGTCAAGCAGCTTAATGCATAATGTGATTTGAAGTGAGACTATTTAAAGAACACTTGTCAGAAACATTTTCTAATTCCATTTGGGACTTTTGGCATTATATGTGTTCTATAGGTAGCATTTCAACAGCTTTCACTTTGTTCTTTCTGTAGTCTTTCGCTACAGAAATGGAAAGGCCATTCAATAGAATTGAGCTACAGAGGCTTTATTTTGACCGTTAGGCATCACATTTGTTTTTCAGTTTTGAATTCTACATTTCTTGTAGAAACTTAGTACCTAGACTTAGAGTGGGGAATCTTTTGTTTAAAATTCTAGTGACAAAAAATGTCAGCAGATTCCACTGGTGACAAGTTTTTTTTCTGACATGAAACACAAGTTTATGCAGCCAGATTGTCCAGATAATTGTCTGGAAGAGACTATGACCTGGGTTTACACTCCTTGCTTTGAAAGGTTGTCACTGCAATGCCCACTAGTTCAGGTAAACAAAGGAAGGCATGGTTGCCTTCCTAAAAAGGAGGCCTGGTGGGCTGATGGTTGGGTACAACCCATGAAGGGAGATGAGAACTCAGCAGGAGGTTATGAAGCAGCCATGGCAGAGTTGTGCATCTCTGCTCCTGGCATTAGTAAAAACCGCAAACAGTGAATTCTTGTGCAGTTGTCCCTTTTGGCCTGTTTTCTCATTTCTGTACACTTTTAGATGGGAGTACTACTTCATGGTCTAAGAAACCACTGTCCCCTGACAGTCATATGTCAGTCACATATAAAGGAACTTTTTCAGCAGTGCCTTTCAACAAGCCACTTCAATTGTCCATGCGTTGGTTCTCATATCTTTTGATGGGATGGTAGTACCCAATAATTTTATGCATCAACATTGATGGCTATGCTACATCAAGATGTTTGGTGATCTACAACTGCCTCCCACTAAAGCATTTTGACTTTTTGTCACTGGAATGGACCACACAGGACATGTTCATTTGAGCAGCAGTGTACATACAAACCATACCTACAAAGATGGTGAGCTCCTTCCCTTGCATTTACACCTACTTAGCTACTGATGCCTTTGTCCCCAATTATTTCACTTCCTTATGTTTTGGGAGTTTAACCATGTCTTCTGGAGCACAGTGCTCTGTTCTTTACAAAACTCTTCTCTGAGGCTTGCACACATAGAGGTGGCAACTGCCTTTTAAAAGAAAAAGTATGATCTGCAGCACATATCACAAGCCAGAAAAAACCCTAGAAACCATATTGAGAGACAGATGCTACCTCAGATATCAAAGGTTTTATTTCTGGATACTAGCTTTTCATCTGTGAAATGTGTTTTGGTCTGACAACTTTTGCTGCTCACTCAAGAAAATAACTAGTTGTACCATTTAATTTAGAGAACCATTTAATTTGCAGGAAAAGTCATTGTGTCTGTTTGTATAAATCTGAAGTGTTCATCTTCTTCTATATGTATGTATATTTAAATACATCCAGGTTGCAGCATTATCTGGAGACAACAGCTAAATAAATCCACGTGGTTAAATAATCTTCATTCTAGTTTTTGCCTTAATTTGTTCTATAGTCATGAACATTAATTTAGGTGAATGGGATGCCAGTTGATATGAATGGAAGATTCTTCACATTTTGATGTGCAAAACTGTAAAGCAGACATAAAAAGTATACTCTTGCTCTTTGGTGAGATTATTTTCTGTATCCAACATTTAAAGAGAATTAAAGAGCCCGGGAGCTGTTGCTTGACCAACTAGGCTTTGATTGACAATTCTGTAATGAAATTAGCAAACCCAGGAATGTATGTTTTACTTCCTGGTACTTAATGAAATAAGCAGCCTGCAGCTGCATTCCTATTCGCTACAATAAGAAGTGATTTCTCTTTTTGCTTACCATTAAGTTCCACTTACTTCTGGAAAGTTACTTCTGAAAAGTGGGCCCATCTATTTGGCATATGTATTTTGTACAAATTAATTTATAATATGTTCTTATTTGGGCACTTATTAATCAAAGTATGTGAATTGGGAAACACTCTTGACAATTATAGATTCCTCAAAGAAGTGACTACCAGAATCAGTTCCCACTACAGGAAGTGGCAGCTCTGCAAGCAAAACACTGCATTGCAGATAAAGGGAGACATCAAAGTCAAGATTCTGAGTGTGTGTAATGGTAACCACAGGAGTAACTTAAAAATCTTAACTTGCAACAAGACTTTTATTAAAGCAACAGCTTAATAACAAATTCAATAACCCTCCTCTTTTTAAAAGTGTATTTGGATTCTGAAAGCACTCCTGCCTTTCTGAAGGCACAGTGCCTTTTAAAACTATACATTGGGTGACTTATCCTGTACCGACTCACAGTTAATTGTTCTACAAACACGTTTTGTGAGGCTGAAAGCTATGTACGAGGTAAGTACCTTGTACCTGAATTGCATCATTTTAGCATTATGAGTTATGCATGGCAATAAGGAGGATAATACAGTGTGAAAAGCTGTGCTTTTACTGCAGGCCATTTCTTCAGAGCTCATCTACCAGGCACAGCACAAGGAGAAACAATCTTCTATTTTTTCAGTACACTTTCCCATCTTTCAGTTCATTAGCATTTTTTTCTCAAATGCTATTTTCTGCTGCAATTCATCCAGCAAGCATTCCTCTGTTTTCCTTTCTATTCCTTTCATTTTGATAGCTCTTGCACTCACTTATTTTTAGAGGGGTTGTACGCATACAAGCACACATAAATACGCCTTCTATCTCACATCTCTTTACTTTATGTGCCTTTCATTTGGGTTCAACCTACGTTTTCTTCTTAGATTCTCAAGCTTCAAATCATACAAAGCACAGAAAAAAAAGTAGTTCATCATATGGAGATGCCAGAAATTAACCATGCTCTGTCTGGGTGACTCAGTATTGAAAAGGATGAGTGAAAAAAGCATTTATGATGTCGAATTTTTCCTGTAACTGGAAGCAGGAGATAATTTCCTGTGGCTTGTTCTTTTCTTCTCTGCGGCCTGCTGACAACACTGCACAATTATATTTCTATAGTTGGGTCGTAAGGTGGGCTGAGTATTCCTGAGGACTGAAGTATAATCAAGTGCTGCATCCATCTTCAGGGAATAAGTCCAGTGGGTTTCCTGCTTGGAGCTCAGAGCTAGGTTGGCTGCTGCCATGTACTCTTACAGTATATGTTTGAGATGGTGTCTGGGTGCATTTTCATCTGGGTATAACTAACCCTCCTCCAGTGATTATAGAAAGACAACCAAGTAGAATAGACTATAGAGTCTACTATACAGTAGACAACCAAGTTTTGTCCACCTGAAGTTGCAAGATGAGTAACCACACTGATCCATAAATGCTACGGGGTTTTACTCAAGTCAAGTGGGTATTACCAGTGCTACTGGCTGATTTTATATGCACCCAAGTCTTTCTAGCCATTCCATTTGCTTAAAATCAAATAGGTCCACATATTTTGTAACTTTCTGTGGGTTCCCAAATGAAAAATAATGAGTTCACCTATCCTAACAGTAAAAGCCTTAACATTTTTGTCTGGATTTGGTGGTGGAATGTGCTCCTGTAAGCACGGCTATGCATGAAATGCAGATGCATGTGACACTGTTACAGTGCTTGTTGGTGCCAACCAGGGTTGTTTTGTTCATTGGTGTTACACAACATTCACAAAAAAACCTCACTGGTGTTGCCCACTGAAACACAGGAGATTCATGCTATCTATATAGAAGCAAACTTTTGTTTTCCAACAGACTTCTCTCTAGGCCTTAACAAGTTTCTGAAACTGCAGTTTTGTTTTCAAATGACTTCTTGATGCAAACACTTTCTTCAATTTGTGTGAATTTGTTATAGCTGGGAATGCCTACATTTTATTAACACACAGAAGTAAATCCAATGGAAACATAGCAAATTATATTCAAGAATGTTATTTCAAACATGCACAGGAATTCCCTAGCAGACAGCATTATGTAGACTCTTACCTCAACAAAAGCCTTGATCAGGCAGCTGGGTCATATAATGAGTAAATGCAAAGAGCCATATGGAATTATCACTGTTGTCCAGACTGTGAAGTCGTTCCATTGAATCTAATCCCTGCTTGAGGCACAGAGTTCTCTTTGATCACACTCAAGTCCTTTCTTCTCTAACTTGAGCCTGCCACAGCTGAAGCTCACCCTATTACTGAACTCCATTTTAGCATCCAGATAAATTAAAAGATATGATGCCAGAGCCTGAAATTTAAAAATTTGCTATGCAGTCTTTGGTTTTCAACAAACTAGAAATTTTCTCTGCCTTGTAAATTACTCTAAACTGTGTCTCTTAGTTGCAGTGCTGAGCAGCTTCTATTTTACCTGTCTAGAAAATCTGACTCTATTACAGGAGAAATGAGGACACCTGTTCTAGGCAACAAAATGGTATCTGTGGTTTCATTGCCAGGGGACTGTACAACTAAAAAGACAGGCATAAGATAAATGTATTTGCTTGATAGAATAAGATGTTATAAAATGCCCCTTCATGCCCCTTCATGGAGGCTGTAGAGCTAATGTAAACTTCTTCTTAGCTGCAGGAAGCAAGAAAGGAGTATTTGCCTTGGGCAACTGCAGAGAGACAAGAGTTAGCCACACAAAACATCAGCAATCAGAAGTGACTCTCTAGAGCTCAGTTTCCTCAGATCTAAGAGGAGGAACGAGGAATGAAATCTGCTTATAGTCTCAGCTACACTGGGATGTGAGCGCGGATGTTTTGATTTGGGTCACCGCATCATGTCTTATGCAGAAAGCCGTTTCTACTGGAAATTGATAGATCAGAGGAAGTTCATGCTATTCAAAGTTATATTGAAGGGTTTAAGCTCAGCTGCACAACTGTCTCCACAAATAAAAAGGAGGCCAGCACTCAGTGCCTCTCAGAGATACGCACGTGAGAGGGCCCTCTGAGGGGAACAGAAGAATAGGCAGGAAGGGGTGTGCAGAGCTATCTATGACTAATTGCTGTTTGCAGCTGCAGATAGACACGTGCTTAATTATCTGCTATATGCATGCAAATTTGGTTGCTGTCACTAGAGTCCAGATGTTCCCTTCCCTTATATTGAGTACAACACACAAAGAAAAAGGATCAGAGACCAAAATAAAAAGGGCCAGGAGTGGCAGCTTCATGATGTTTTCCTTCCTGTCGTATACTCGGCCTGGGTGACCATTCTTCTGAACTCCCTATCGCAGAGATTTGTAAGCTCACAGACTGAACATCTGGTCAGCAAAGAGGGGAAGCCTGAGAAAAGTCTTTCCCCACAGCACTGGGGAAAGCACTCAGCCCCATTCCCCTGGGCTGAGAATGGGTTGGGACAACCCAGATGCCACACAGGAGCAGACCAGGAAGGTGGTACTGAGTCTGGGGTTCAAGGGCTCGGGGCTGTGTTCCTTGTTGTAACCACATAACCTAAAATTGTCCAGTCAAATTAACCACAGTTTCTAACACCTTCTCTGCTGTAGACACTTCCCTTGGCAGAAGTAAGTACTCTCTGAGCAGTGCCAAGGCTTGCTTTTTCCTTCATACCTTTTCTTCTTCAACTTTAAGATCTTTTTCTTTCTATCCATCCTCTAGGCTTGTATCTCATTTTTAACCTTTTTTTTGCATTGATAAAAAACACTTATATTTTTTCACAGAAAGTGAACTGTAACATTCCTGGGTTTAACTCTTCGCAGCAAGGTCCTTTTTATCAGGTCTATGTGTCGTGTCCCCAACATTTAAAACACACGAAGCTACACAAACACAACTAGATCCTCTTCTCCTATCTACCCAAATCCAGGAACAACAGAGTAATGTTGATTTATCCCGATCAGGCACCTGGCCTTTATTCTGTTTGATGGCATTCAGTGTCTCTTTGAAAGATTTAACCTATTCATTCCATTTTAATTAAATAATGGTAATGACCAGTGGTGGTTTTGTGGTGTCTGTTTCGAATTAAATTTGTGCTACGCATATATGTCATGTTGATTCGTTTTATCTTTTGTGATAAATGCAATATACATAGATTCAGGGATCACATGTCCTCTTAAGTGGCTCTGCTTTGGGAACATTACCTTCCTTTAACATGCCAATATCAAGTTACAAGAATCTGACTAAATACAATGATCAGTCCAAAATTTGGTACTATTCTTCTGCATACAGGAATAATGAAATTGCCAGAAGAGTTTTCTTTCCTTTTGGCCTGGTACAGGCATAGTGGGGTGACTGCAGTTACTTCTGATTTTGAGCAGCATAGGAATAAGCCTCAGTGGGGTCTTTGGCATCCAGGTTGAATGCAGGTGTTCTGAGACCTCCTCCCAGCACTGCCTTCACCACTAACATTCCTCAGGGAGCACAGTTTATCTGCCTGGTGTCCTTGCTTCCCACTCTTCTTGCTGATGCAAATACCCTTTGTGTTTGTGTAAAGTTTCCATTTATGTATATTTGCATTAGATGGATTATCTTATGTTTTATGGAGACTGTGTCCTGCCCTTTATTACATAACAAACAGATTTAATCTGCAGTAAGAATTCTCTATAAACTTTGGCAATATCTTCGAATACATTTTTTATAAACAGTAGGTAAGATTTACTGCATGCTTTAATAAGGTCTATGAACCAAAGTCCTGTGAACTAGTTCAATCTTTCCACTAAGCCACTGAACTTTGGATTATGCCTATGTGTTTCCCTGGAGAATTGCTCAGAGAGTTTTTAGCTTCTTTACTGCTTAGGTTAATGGCCCTGGGGACATGTCCTTACCTTTGATTTAAATGAGTACAGAATAGGGAAAGTTATAACTTTATTACTGATCTAACACCTTGTTCTCAGGTAAATTTTATTAGCTGAAGCCCTTGACCTCGCCAGAGGAGTCAGTACCTGGGCTTATTACTGGTTCTCTAGTTTTGTAGTATCAGGACAGTAATTCTGATTGGAAAGTAATCAGGATCTAGAATTAAGATTTATAGTAGGTGCTGTTACCCAACTATATAACTTCTCTATTAAGTAATATCTCATGCTGAGAGCTTTTGGCTTATTATACTAATAATTAACCTTGTTAATTAAAAAAAAAATTAAAACTGTCAGCAAGAGCTGGCTTGACACAAAATCATTCATTTCTCTATCCTTTAAAATGGTTTTCTTTGTTATGTGTTCAGGCATCAAAAAGCAATCTGAACAATTCTTTCTGGATGGAAATTCTTACCATATTCTTTTCCACATTGCCTTAGCTCTTTTCCATATTGCCTTAGTTTTGGCCAGGACAGAGTTAATTTTTTGCAGTAGCTGAGGGAGCATGGCTGAAGGGGCATGGTAGGAGGCCATTCCATACCACCTCATGTATTGCCAGGAACAGGAGTAAGGGACTTTCTGGTTTTTGCAGGGGGTTGCGGGGAGGACAGGGCTTCTGGTTAAAAAAACATGGCAGCATTGTCTGCCATGGTTCATTGTCTTGGAGGTTCCCTGGTGAGCATCTTTGCACGTGAATCACTCTCTATTTACACTTTCATCATCCATGTTGTTACTGTTCATTTTCTTATCTCATTGCTGTTTCCAGTAAGTTGTTCTTTTCTCAAGCTGTGATCTTCACCTTTTGTGCTCTAATTCTCAATTTCCCCTGCCAGACCAGGAAGGGGCAGGGGAAATGAGGAGCAGGCAAGGGTCGGTGTGGTTTGAGAGAGTCTCAGTGGGTGCACTGAACTGTGAAGCACCATTCCTAAACCATGGTATATATTATTTTATAAATTACTGACATAACTTTGAATGTAATTATTCATTCTTACCAGTGCATATAGCCTTCTTATGACAAAAATCTTAGACATAGGCTCCCACACAATGGAGAAATCTGTTGTTGCTCCCAATTTAAATATAACTGAACAGAGACAAAAGGCCATGATGCCAACGATCTTTCTTTTTATTCTGTGTGATAATATAGCAGTGTTCCATCTTTCTCAACAAGTGAGTGACACCTTAACAAAGAAACTATTTCTCATGGAACAGTTCACATGTTGAATAGCTTCACATTTTGAATAACCTATAGGAAACACAGTAACTGGCTGAGGTGTAAAGTAATGATAGGAGTGTTTAAAAAAGATCATATGGTATCAGTGGCAAAGCAGGAGATACAGTACAATATGACCAACAGGTCATAGTTCGGTGTCATTGCTACAAAGGATCCCCTAAACTGACAGAACATAAAAAATCATTGGTTATTTTGCTTGCAATTCTTTATACTCAGAGTATAAACTATATACACTCACTTCAGTGCGGCTCAGGCAATGACCAGCCTCTTGCAATTTTAAGATGTCTGGGCCAGCTGCACAAAGGATGTTTATGTTTCTGCCTTGCAGACTTAATGCCTCCAGTGAAGCTATAGTATTGTATTATGGCACCATCCCCTTTAACATCCCTTTTGCCAGGAATGTCCATTTAATGTATTTTTAGAAAATGCAGACAGATTAACAGAAGGTTGTGTCCTAAATTTCCTTACATCATTAGAGAAAGATGCAGGAGGTTTTTGTTGGGTTTGGTTTTGGGTGTGTTTTTTTTTTTTTTTTTTTTTTTTTTTTTTTTTTTTTTTTTGAGGAAACCACAAAGAGAATGTTAAGAGGCAGAAAGCGTGGCAAGAGTCCATTACAAAACCATAATCCATTTATAGTGTTTTTACCAAGACTGCATTTTCAAGGCTATTTTATGAAGGGCAGAAAGGAAGGAGAGGGGAGAAAATACCCCAAATAATAATAAAAAAAAACTATATATGAAAAATACCTGTGGAGGACTTATGGAAAGGCAAAGAGGATGGAAAGCGAAAATGAATGGCTCACAGGTGACTCAAAGAAGTGGCTACAAAACCACAGAAAGTTAGCTAGCCCAATTCACAGTGCTGGTGACAGTGTAAAAGATCAATGATGCTCTGTTTTAAATGAAAGCTCCACAGTAACAAAAGCATAGACCCTTAAGCTCAGGTACAGAAAGACTGGTGAAGTTTTAATTAGAAGCTTTTGTTATTAGAAACTTAAGTAGTTACAGTCATTTATAAGCAGGGAAAAGGCAGTATGTTTTCCTTTTTTTATATATACATGCTTTTTTTTTTCTACCATGAACGTGTATTTCCTTCTACAGTGCTCTGTGATCTATTTAATTTTATTTGTGCTCAGTTCTGAGTGCTAGGCTTTCTGTCTTTCAGCTGCCAATAATCTGGCTGCGGTTAGTAGTTATAATAAATGCAAACTCAAAGACCTTGGTGTCATCCACCTCAGATAACATGATCCTATTAAATCTAATCCAAATTAACTGGATGAGAACCCTTTGCCCTTGATACTTATATGGACAAGAGAGAGATTTGATGCTAGCAATACCAATGTGGTTTAGTTTAGAGTGGAAATCTTCTGCTCTCCTTCTGTAATTGATTTGGGATTGAGAAGAACTCTAACATGCTGTAAAGGGTGTGCATTTTTTAGCCATGCATTCTCAGTGTACTGAACATGGTATTTGATTAGACTATAGAATAAAATGTTACAGGGAAAGCATCTCCTGTGATTTTATTCTACCATGGGAATTGCTAGTTTTGGGGGCACATCTGAAATGCTACAGTCAAAAGAGGCAAACAATTCATGCAAGTTACTGTCAAAAGGTAACACTGATGATGAAAGACTTGGAACTACTACATTTAACATTAAAAAAAACCCCATAACACACTGTCCAGGTGGATTTCTTCAAAAATAAAAATTCTTCATTGACTGAAACAGGACAACTTCTTTCCTCATGTAAAGATCATCCAATGGACTTGATGATCTTTGAGAGTTCCTTCCAACTCAAAATATACTGTGAAAAACCTTATTACTATGTGTTCCTCAGTCTGATATAGATTTACCTATGTGAAAGTACAGAACCTGAAACTCTAGTTGGCTTTTATTCATTGTCCAAACAATGTATGACAGCCTGACTCTGTGGAAGCAATACAACTGAAAAAAATTGTGGGGAAAAAAACCCAAACAATCACAAAAACCCTTAAAACCAAAGAGATTTTACTATTTTTTTTGTTGTGCAAAAGTAATATTGTATTGCAATTAATACTTACTGATCGATATGTCTTACATTTACTCAAGTCTTTATACATTTTTCATTTCTTTTTGTCAACATTAAAACTACTTCTGATAAAATCAAATCAAATGGAAGAGAATTGAAATCTAGGACTGGCTCCAGGTTGTGACGCAAAAATCTTTGCCTTTTTTTTTTGTTTTGCTTTACTGAGGGGGGGTAAGAGAAGAATGAAAAGGTGCTTTTTTTGTGATTTGGGAAAATCTCCCTCACAGAGCCATCTGATAAGCATGAGATAGGGAATGTTACTAGAGAATTGCATGATAAGATTTAATTCTTCTTTCTTTCTCCTTCTGGAAACTTTTAGTGTCAACTCAAGCCGTTTAATGAATTGAGTATTTTCACAGTTTTGGTCACTGAGAATTTGAGCAGTATTTGAGCTTTTGTAAGTAGAACGGATTCAGTTGTTGCTATCACAGGATATGGTTTCTGAACCCATCATATCCAGCCTGATGGGTGTTTCTGTCCCATGTGGCAGGTTGCTGTACAGGAGAATATGTTTCTGCAGAGCATCTCCAGAGAAAGAGCTCTGCCATTACATGTCAATCCTTTGCTCCATCTGAGCCCTCAAACCTGGCATGCATCCCATTCCCACCAAACCTGGCTTTATACTTCAGAAACCTCCACCTGGCCTCAGATTTTCCAATGAAGGAGTTGCCATAAAAGAGAAAGTAATGCAAGATTTGGTGTGAACAGCATTCTGACACTTTTGCCACCCTGCAAAGCTGCAAAATACAAGGGACTAATGACCAAAGCCATAAGGGCTATGATCTGGCATCTGCTTCTATTAGTCCAGCTTGCACCTCGTTTTAAACACACTGAGGACACGCTGCTATAAATTGAGAAGAAAGCAGTGGAAAGTGGGAGCATTAGGAGTGAAGGAGAATTTGTCTGCATGCCTCCCTACATTGAGGACCAGCCTTAGAAAATAGTTTCATTTTTTTTTCATTTTTTCATTTTGCAAAAGAGGGTTGGCATCAGAACATTGGGGATAAAAGAAATGTTATCAAAATGCTGATTCTGGATGACAGTGGAAAAAGAAGCCATGTCAAGTCTATACAGTCCAGATGTACTCTAACAGTCATGTTAGAGGATTCACAGTCCAGCCCTCTATTCAGAAGAATGAAGCAAAGTGGGTTCCCTGCCCTTCACTGTGGGTCACAATTAGGTACAAAACTAAGATTTGAATGTTGAAAATAGTTTTGCTGGGTTACTCCTGTACTTCATGCTATATAATTGTAGCAGATGCAGCTACTGCTCTTGATAAAACTTTTCTTCATTTTATTAGGGAAAAAAATGCCTATGGAAGAGACTTTCTGGCTCTGAAGATTGCAGAAAAATTACCCTCTTTTTGAGATGTTTAGATAACCAAGTTGTGATGAGCAGAGAGATGCAGAGATGATAGATACCTGCTTATTTGGGCAAATTAGCATCTTAAACCTACAGAAATATTTGCAGAAAGCAAGCAACATTTAGCAGCTTCTAAAAAGTACTTTTAAACCCCACCAGGTTAAATCAACCAAACAAGAAAATGCAAGGGTTCAGGAACATACTGCATTTATTGGTCCCAAAATTCCTAACTTTGTAACAAACTCCCAGAGTTTCACTCCTTAAAGTGCTTCAAACTCCATTTATATTATTATTACTTTTAACATCAATGTACATTTCCGTATAAGCAACAATCCAAAGAAATTTATATTTTTTATAAAATTCTTTATATTAATGAATCAAACTTGCTCTCAAGATGGCCAACATTGAGGAAAATGTCCAAAATTAAGACACTGGAGTTGCTCAAGTCTCTGGTGTTGTGGGTGAGAGCAGAATTTGGCCCAGTAGGGTATATGCAATTATATTTTCTGCATATATCTCAAAAGGCACAACAGATTACCTCAGAAATCAATAACATTTAAAAGGGAGTTTGTCAAAGCAAATACTTTTAGTTTGCTTTGGCACAGTCCACATCCAGAGGATGCATTTGCTCACCGGCTGTTCAGAACAAGCAGCCTGATGCTGATCAGCAAAGGGGAATCCAAACAGCTCTTCAGCAGACACAGCCCGATGTGTGCACAACGACTGTAACAGCACAGTTACTTCCCTGGGCACCCGTGCAAGTTCACTGCACCATGAACCTCTGAAATTCTCCTGGTGGAGACATGTTTGTCATTGATGGTAATATTCCAAAGGCAGCCAAAAAATGGGTCTTCAACTGGAAGCCACGGGGTGTCCAAATTTGCTACAAAAACAAGGCAGCAAGATCAAGTTAAAAAGAATTATTTTAAAGAACATTAATTATGGCAAGGCTTTCAAAAGATATGATACAGGAGTACATGAAAGGATGGGACCTTTGTTTTGGAAAGGAAAAAAAAATGAAAAAATATGAAGAAATAATATTACCTGGAATTTTGCCAAAGTAGAGTGGCTGGTACACACGTCTAGGAGGAGAGGGTTGAAGTTCAGTGGTATAGTTGCTCTGTGTGCCCACCTCTAGCTGCACTGTGTTCTTCTTCTGAGAGACTGCAAAGAAGGAAGTAAATGAGAACTCCTTCTCAACCCTATTAAAGAACCAGCTAGATATGGCATTATTTTTAAATAGCATCTTTCTTGAAATTAAGGGCACAAAACCCCCAGATTTTATTTTAATTCACAGTCAGACTGACAAACCTAGGTCATCTGGGGCCTAACAAAGCCTATCAAAAAATTTATGTAAAGCCTTTCATTAACACAAGGCACATTGTTCTAAAGAGTATTCTCAGACTAAACAGAAATAAAATGATTAGTAAAAATTTAGAGCTGTAGTGCTCTGTGCCCACAGAGCTTCAGAAGAAATGTTATGTACATTGTACCTGCAATGGTATGCCACTGTCCATCAGACAGAGGTTTCTTTGGTGTGACTGATGCCTGGAATTCTCCAGCATCACTATTTCCAGCAGCAATGACCTGTAAAGAAGTTACCTGTTAAGCTACTGTGACAAAGAACAGGAGCACCTGAATTGCCCCTGCTGAAGGAGGACAATGCAGCTGGAATGGGAACAGTCTGCACTCACCTTTCCTCCCTTCATGTAAACAGTCAAATAATTGTCTTGCTTGCTTCCAGCATGGAGGAGTACACCTGTTGAACTCCTCGGTCGAATGGTAAATACAATCCTGAAATCCAATCCCATCAGCAAATTACCTGTGGAGAATTAAACAGTGGGGAGAGGGAAGAGGAATGAGAGGTGGAGACAATTGGAAAACCACGTAAGAACAAGTAGCCCATACACCTACATGCTTCAGACATAATTCCATATACCATAATCTCTACACAGCTTACCAATGGTGATATATCCTCCTTCATTAAAGAAGTAAATCCCTGTGTCCATGGGAACGTCCAGGCATGGAAGTACGCCATTTTTTTGTTGAGGTGCATTCATGACTTTTCCATTCACCTTAAAATTCCTCAGGCAACCCTTGAAACTCTTCATTTGTATATTCTGAAAGCATATTTCAAAATATGAACACTGAAGCATTATGGCTTTTTTTTTAGTAATAATACTAAACATTGGTTCTTTTGGACTGTTGGACTATAGAAAGCCAACTGGCACTAAAGGCCCCTAACACCCATCTTTGATGCAGTGAAAAGGTATTCCAAAATTCCAAAAAAGTGCTTGAAACTCAGTAAGAGTTGATTTTGAATTAACATGACTCCTACTTGTAAAACAGATACTTCCCAATGATGTGTCAAAAAGACAATGCAAGAGTAGTTGTGAAATCCCAAGCAGCCCTTCCCTTCCTAAGTCTGTTTATTTAAATCTGATTTTATAAAATACCCTGGATCATTAACTCTCCCCTTTTTAAAATAGAAACCACACGTATTTCAGATTAAAATCCATTTCTACATCCATAGTTCCTTAATGAGAATGATTTTTTTGCTTCTCCACCGATTATTGTTTAGTCCACTAAGGTACTGATTATTTCTAAGTCCACTTAGTCCATATTCTGCAGAAAGATGATGTTTCTGGAATTAAAACTGACTTTTGCCTTCTCTATTTTTAAGGAATAAAAATGAAAAGAGGACAGGGTTGCATCAGTGTCTCAGCAACATATTGAAAATACCGGTCCAGGTGAAGGCTGTGTGAATGGGTGAAGAAAAAGATCTGCAATGAACCACTGCAAACAACATATATGGTGCTCATGTGGTCCTTGGAAATCCCCTCCAAAGCTTTTCAGCATGGAAATCCTACCTATGAAAGACTTTCCCATATAATTACTGCAGCACGGGGAGTGTGTGTGCAGATGTGTCAATTATTTACCTGTTTCTTCAGTGGTGGCAGCCCTCCCACGTAGACTGGTGGCTTAATGCTGATGGCAGAATTTGTTGGCAATTTCCTGTGCTGGGACCTTAGACCATCAACAACAAGGCGGGCACTCTTCCCATCTGTGCTGAAGATGACCTTTCCAGGAGGCAAATATAACAGAATAAAAAACTCAAAAGCCAATGAAAGCCACTGCATATTTTCTTTGTCTTTAAATTAAATACCGTGTTGTTGAAATATTTAAACAGAAAATAGCATCCTGGGACCATCAGTCTCAGTAAGGTCTCTCAGAGATCTGTCAACCACATCAACTTTCAGGCATAGGAATTAATTTCTGATGACCAAAACCGAGTTTCTATACTCTAAAAAATAGGCTATGCCTGATGAATGGTAGTTATGCCATCACCGGGGTTCCATACTACTTACAGTGTGCCATTGCCCATCATTGTATTTAATACTGGTTTTGACTTTGATTTGTTTTTCTCCAGAGCCAAGTGAAAAGACAAAACGTCCTTTAGAAATGTGAAGAGCCATGTAAGAGTCCTCAGAGCTTTCCTCCATGAAAACTATTAATCCTCTTGATGATCGAGTCCGTACATCTATAGAAAAATGTAACCTGTAGTGGAAAGTAAGCATATTCCAGTATAGGTCTATTTTGTTAGTTGTTGCATCTTTTCTGTTCTCCAGTGAAACTCATTTGCAAAATGTGGACTAACATTTGGGTGGAATCATGGCACTATACACTGCATCTCTGAATGTAAATGAAAATGGACACATTCAGGCTTAGGAATTGGCATTAGCATGCACCATAATTGTCCACCACATCCTGGTCAATCTACTCAGTTTAGGTCAGTTTAGGCAAATGCTCGCACAGAAAGAAAAAAGAAAGAAGAAAAAAAAAAAAAAAAAGCCTGAACTTTTAGAACCACTTTTTGTTATGGCTCAACACATAAACAAGAAGAAAATCGTTACACTCTGCACCCAAAGAGTCAAGTAGTTTTGACAATTCTAGGTATTCTAAGTACTAGGTGGAGAACAGAGAATGTTTTTATTACCTGTCTGTAGATAACCATGGAGAAAACATGTAGGATATGAAACTGTTGGGTATGCTTCCAAGGAGATATGCTTCACTGCTGTCATGTAATGGAGCTGGTATAGTGTGGTTTTGCACCTTAGCAGCTTTCAAATAATCAAGGTATTTTTCATTCTGTGCACACAAGACAGAATTGAAACATTTACTATATGTGCACATAAATAGAAACATTTCAATCAAAACATTTAAGAGCTCCCACCCAAGGCAGTCAACAGCCTTCCCTAAAGACAGAAAAGCTGTTGTCATTCCAGACAGGTATGGGTTTAGTATGAAACTCCAGCACAGGGAGAACTTGCTTCAGATGTGAATGGAAGGAAAGGAAGAACATTTGAATCTGAGTTCCAGAAATGATGGCTGTGCAGACAATGCCTGGGCATTAATATGGAGCAAAGATGACAGTAACAAGGAGCATACCTTGAGCATCTTAAGCCTGAGAGGATTTTTAAATTCCTGCAGCAGCATTGGTTCAAAATTTTCATATTCCTGGCAAGCTCCAAGGGATACACCAGTCTTGGCAGTATTAGCAACAAGATTTTGAACCTCGGGGAGCTGACCTGTCCTGTTGTGATGAAAGCAGTAAGTGCTGTGATTCAGCATTCCTTTTCTTTAGTGTAATCAACAACAAACATATTGTAAAACCATGTTCTGCACAAAAAATATATTTCCTAGTGACAAGATAATAAAGTACCAAATCTTATTTTTCAACCAAAAATGTACATTCAATTCTGTAAAACGTATTTTATTGGGCTCTGGTCATTTCTTTTTGGCTATAGAAAACCTGATGTTTTGTTCTCATCTTTTTTAAACAAAGTAATTTTGCTAAAAGCTATTTAAAAAACACAAACATATATGGTCCTTGAAAAAAGAGAAAAAAAATCACAGGAGCCTTGATTAAGATTTCTGAATCAGACTACAAAACTCTGATTGGTAATTACACATAACCAGTTTCAAATCAAGAAACAGAACATCAGGTTCTGCTTCACTTTTGTCAAGGGACAAAACCCATTACAACTTCATATGTAGCTCTAGTATTATCACCGAATTATCAGAAAGAATGTCAAAGCCAATTTACCCTGTGTACAAAGAATAATATTAGGTAATACAATAATTTTCTAAGCTGCACAAAGCATCTCTAATGAGTAAGTTACAAAAAATTTTACAACTAAAAAAAAGCTACAAAGCTCCTTGCTTGTGGTTTTCTATGAGAAGAGTGGTAGATTTGTGAGTAGAACCTGGACTTCTTTAATGATGCCCATTCTCCATTCACTCCATCAGACCAGCTACAGCATTAATTCTTCATTTATTTTGGCACAAAAACTTTCCAAATTTATTTTCTGATGGGAAGTTCAATATATAGGTTACTTCTGATGACTTTTCCTGGTCTTAAAAAAATTGAGAGCCAGACACGGTTAAGAGATAAGAGGGTTTTATCTCAGTATTTAAATAAGGATCCTTGGGGTGCACCGTTTCACCAAAGTGTGATGTGCCAAAATGCATCCACACGATAGATCATGTATACAATTTATAGAGATTACAGATTAGCAGAGATAACAAGGATGCCCAAACAGGAAGCCTGGATGAATAGTGTGATATTCCCCCATCTGAGGAATTTCCTCCCCCCTGGATGGGGAAAATCTTAGTTTCCAGGATATGTTCTTGGTTTCCCAAGATAGCATAGGGCTTTCCAGCCTCCTACTACAAGGCCTCTAGGATGTTTGGTCT
This sequence comes from Zosterops lateralis, assembly GCF_965231275.1. Classification (NCBI taxonomy): domain Eukaryota; kingdom Metazoa; phylum Chordata; class Aves; order Passeriformes; family Zosteropidae; genus Zosterops; species Zosterops lateralis. The sequence continues at coordinate 105,990,841 of NC_139762.1, read as the reverse complement.
CCTGGCTTAAGATTACTAGGGCTAGGCTAAGTTACCAGACTTAAGGAATTACGTGTATGCATGCTAGGAGTACGGAGGATGCATAAAAGGTATATAAAAGGTATATAAAAGAAAAGGCAAAAAATCATCTTGGCATCACTTCATTGCCTTGTGATGCTTTAAATTAAGATATAATTTGAGCAGCCTGGATGAGTGGAAGGTATCCCTGCCCATTGCTAAAACTAGCTAAAACTAGAGGATCTTGAAAGGTGCCTTCCAGCCCATCCCATTCTGTGGTTGTATGACAAACAAATCAAAATATACTATTTTTTGAAAACTCTACACATGTATAAATACTCATCAAAAACTTAGCTAACACAAAGTCTCACTGGGACATGACTTATGACACATGGGATGCTTGTCTTCTAGAAACATATTTATGCATATTTTTTCTCCGAAATTTTGCCTGTAAGATGTCTCTAATAATCAGACAAACGTGTCAAAAAAAGAGACAGCCTAAATCAGGCAGATGATTTCTACAAATATGGTCTCACTTGTTGATGTAACTGTTTTGGTTCTGTCAGCTCTGCTCCTTTCACTACCCGGTTCCCCGGAGAACTATAACAATACAATCTAGCAAATCTTTTTGGATGCCTTGTTGGGACATATCCAATTCACTCTGCAGAGTTCATTCTTTGGCTAACAGACTAAAATTCCTTTACATCTGAGCAGCAGATTTAATTATAACTGGATCCCATGTATTATATACCTGAATGAAAGAGTATTTGAAGGCAGCAAAGTTACGTATTCACGAAGGTTTCACGCACATAGAAGAAAAGCATTTTAGCAAAATGCAATTTTAATATAATTAAAGAAGGAAAACAGACCAAAATGCATGAAATGTAATTCTTTCTAGGCCAAATACCTTTTAATAAAGATGTTTGAGATGCAACCTTCAAAGTTATCTCCACCAAATTTTATAGGTCTGTTTGATTGCTGTGAGCTTGATGACGTGGGAGAGTCAACTGCTTTTGACTCATCATCAACCATCAGATGTACTCTGAAAAAATTGAATGAAAATAAGCATGACATATAAAGAGACAGTTAAAAAATGAAATTTAAAAAAATATATATAAAAGAACCAGATGTGTTTCCTTGTTACATTGTGATTGTGCTAGAGCTTCATTAGCTTACTTCTGGGACTTTTTCACTATGTGCTTATTGACTGCTGTGAAATTGCTCTGCTTTTCCATATTAGATAATGAGCAGGAGTTGAAGTTCATACTTCAGCCCTACAGTGAAATCATGGTGCAATTTAAATTAATGAAAAAGCTCTCATTATCAACTATAGGACATGATTTAATTCTTTGTGTCAAAATGAAACAGACAATACTAAGTTATAATCACCCAAAGTTATAGCTAACCATTCAAACTTTCCACTTCAACTAACACTTATGAATTTCATGCATTCCATAGCAATCAGTATGATTTAGGAGCTTTTCAGTAAATTGTGTCTTCTAATATCTAATATCTGTATAACAGATAATTACTGAAAAAACAGACACAGCATTTGCTTCTTCCCTGGTCCTTTAACCACCTGTGTTACAGGGACACATGTGAAGGTTATGGGAAGGGGAAGAGCTCCAAAGCTCCAGCTAGACAAACAGTCAAAACTCACACAACCTATAAAGAAATGCATAGTAGGGTACAGCTGAAACATCACAGGTACCAGCACGCATAGAACAAAAATCTCCTTTCCCTTCATTATTTAGGTATCCTCTGCTAGAAGAGACCATTTTAAGCTATTTAAGAATTAGTACCACAGAATGTGAATTTGCCTTCTCCAACCACAACATGTAAGAACTAGATGAATAACTGGACTCACCGGTTGTCCATTTTTATTACTGTCACATAATGCATTGACCCATCTTCATATTTCTTTTCCAGTTTAATTTCCATATCTCGGATCTTTGCAGTTACAGAGCCAGGACTCAGAAAGATGGAAAGAACATCAGGCTACAAAAGAACCCCACAAAATGATTAGCTAAATAAATGCAACAGCCTTTAGCTCTTGCTACTGCCATTAATAGAGTTCTCAGTGGGTGCCAGTAGGCAACAAATTTTCTTACACTAGAACTGCATTTCTCAGTCATCTAGTACCAGATGTGTACCAAGTTCTGCATGATGAGCATAGCTTCCATTTCAAAATACTCCTGCACTCTGAATAGCAAACATTTATTTAAAATACTTGTTTATTTTTACAAAATGCAGAGAAGTCACTTCTCCACTTCTCAAATGCCTGGTGTACACTCACTTCTTAGCTCCTCCAGCCAGCCAGAATGGGGTTGTACCTAAATTTCCCTACTTCTGAAGGATCATAGCCAGAACCAATCCCTTTCCTCTGCCTATTTGGACATGGGCAACATTTCTGTGTGGGAAAAGTGCCATTTTTCCTTGAGAAAATTTCCAGCTAATTAAGCAACAGTTTTTTTACTGGGATGGTGGTGTCAGGTGCCTGAGCTACTCTGCAGAAGGTTCTAGTTTAAAGCTCAGTTACTCATTGCACTGCTTGTTGGCCATGTGAAGAAATTGCCAGAATGCATTTCTCTGGACTATGACATGCAAGATGCCACACTCAAAAAAGGCATTTCTTACCCTAAAATACAGGAATCTACATGAGACTTATGACACAAACTGAAATGACTGATTCAGAGATAAACCCCATCACATATGCTAAGTTGAATGTGTTTCATACCCGTAGATTGTAATTTAAGAGTGTTCCAGTTGAAGTTGTGGTCTGAAAGCCAAAGCCAACTTGGAAATCCTGGGGAAATGGGAAATCTGCTGCACTCAGGCTTAATGTTCCATCCCTGGAGAAAGCTGCAGATCTGACAAGCTGAAAGAGAGAAAATAGTTATTTTCAGTGATTTTTGTTTTAATCACAAGAAATGCCAATATGAGACAACAGCTGCCCACTCAATGTAATTGTGATCATCTCCAGTCAAAACCAAGAACAAGGCAAACCTCAAAAGCCATTATTTCAGTACAGAACAGACTGTCAGAGTTGGCTTCACCATCATTAACTATGGTCTGAGAAACTAAAAAGAGAGAGGAGGCTTGCTGAGACTAATGAGCTTTTCATCTCTAGCTACTGTGGCTTTCAAAGTTTTCACATTTGGGGACACAAAACTGAGTAGCTGGAGGAATAGTTTATAACTATGAAGCTGTGCAGATGAGCTACATAACTGAAACTGTGTGAGTCATAGGACACCTTCTAATACATGAGAAGTTTTACAGATATAGAGAACGAAGATTAAATTATCTGCCAAGATAGTCTGTGAAGAAATCACTCTGTGAAAGGTTTAGACACCACAAGTAAAAGAAAATAAGCACAAACTTTCAGTGCAGTACTGTAGTAAAAATGGCAAATGAGATCATGCACCATGAAAGCAGCATAAGTAGAAGCAGAAAGATAGTTTTCATCATTTCATGCAGCTCCAGTTAAGCCAGCAGTGAAATGTCATGTTGTCCCATTTTAAAAAGAACGTGGTAAAACTCAAGGATGCACAGAAAATAATTAGAAAACAAACAGATGAGTGGAGCCTTAGAATAAGAGACTTTGATGGAAGTAGTCTGTTAAGATCTTTTAAGAAAAAATGCTGAGAGGTCATTTAACTAGGAAGTGTAGACACCTTGGCAAGAGGAAAGATACAGAGTAGTATTAAGTATCCCAGCATAATTAATAAGAGCAACTGGAAGCCAACAAGCTTACAAGGTAAATATGAATACTTAATTGTAAACATTATTAAATAAGAGGGTGGACTATGTGCTGTAACAAGCTATCACAATAGGGCTGGTGTCTCTTTCATTTCCATAGCTTCCCACCCAATCCAGGTTCTTTTACTGCCATCACATGTTAACCAAATATAATTTTTGACCTAAGCAAAACATAATGGTCCAGGATTTATAGACAAACCAGAGTCTGTGAACTCCAGTAGAAGTTTTTGAGGAAATGTATTAGTTACCTTCCAGTCATCTGAACATTTCTTGCTGACACCAAAAGTCTTATCAAAAACAACAGATGCAGTGGATGGGTTTTTCACATTCTTCATGCAGCCCCGGAATGGAGGTGTGGATATATTAAAGCTGGTTTCAGGGAGGGGAAGGAAAAAGAGTTCAGTAGCCTGGTATTTCAAAGCAGACACCACACCATAGTAACCTATAAATGCTGACAATATAAGAAATAGAAAAAGAGAACAAGAGCAATCTTTCTTGTGTACACATACTCATGCTGATTAAACCAAATCTTTAGGATGAGCTCCAATAAAGATCTCACCATTAGCCAAAAATCACAGATTATGATCATGTATTATACACTTGTTTTTTTATGTCACATTAGATAGTTGATACAGAGCGTGAAAGAAATTGTGTAGGGAAAGAGTTTACATGGAGTTTCCTAAAGAGTTTAGATGGAGTTTCCTTACAAAGCCTGTATATTACAGTCTTTTTATAGTTACTCACTGTTCCCGTAGAAATGATGGAACTCCACCTAGGTAGTACTCAGTGAAATTGAAGACATGTACGTTGGCTCTAATACCAGGACTGACGTACACAACTTTGTTTCTTCGGTCAAGCACCACATTAATCTGAAATACACGAATGAGAACCACTTCACTTGGCAGAAACTAAAATAATTTACCTGATTAGAAGCACCCCCACAGAGCAGATTTTTTTCCCCTTCCTCTCATTTACTTAAATCAAGGATAACTGCAGTAGTTCAAAGGTATTTCGCAAACTTCAGGCATTTAGTCAAGACAAGGAAAATGTTCAACTCTCCAAATATAAGGTGAGGTTTTATTTTCATCTGAAAGATTGTCCTAAAAGCACACCTCACCTAAAATTCAGATATTGTTTTTGCAGCTGAAGATTCAGAAGCTGCTGCCTGAAGAAAAACTAAGTCAGTCAGCTGTCTGAAGGTAACTTGACCCAGTAGAGAATAAAGATTCCTTGCAGCAGACCCTGCCGTTTACACTATTTAGCTGGAAATATATTAAGGGGAAAAGGGAGAACTAACCAACAAGGAAATCAAAGACTTTTTACAGTATCTTTATGATTTCACTCTGGTAGTGCTACAAAAGAGCTGGGCTAAAGCTAAGGGGACAAGCAACAACAAAGACTGCAAAAGAGTAATCTCAATAAAGATCAGCCCGCCATGAAGAAATAAACCCTTGAGTGGTGAAAACACTAAGCTAAGTATGAAACTAACGCAAAGAAATGCAATGTGCACAGCTACCTTTAGGTAAAGCATTGCTCTGACAAAGTTTTTTCCTTTAGTGGTTTCACTTTTAAAACTGAACTATTCATATTAAAACAGGACAAGAGAAAGATTAATTTTCACATCTCCAAACTAGTCCCTAGTGACTTGATTTCCTCACACAAAAGGAAAACTCCACAACTAAACTTTACAAGAGGACAGTTTCAACTAATGTCTATTTTTACAAATAAGGAGCCCTTGATTCTTTAAAATTACATACTTGTTGATATGTTCCATCATTTACAGTAGTTTTGGCTTCTATTTCTTCTGGAGTTTCAGAGTCAAGTTTGTATCTAAAAACTGTATGACCATTTTTAATAAGCACACTGATGAACTGATCCTGTGATTAAAAAAAAAAAAAAAAAAAACAAACAAAAACCACAATTAAACTGCCACAATCTCAGATATATATTTCACTGTTATATGAATAATTTTAATGAAGCTATCTAGTTGCTTCAAGAAAGCTTTTCGGGGAAAGGATAACACAAGGCCTAAAACTTACACTAATCAATCATAATTACTTTAAACTATTATAAACAGATCTGGTATCAGCTACAGGTATTCTCCAAATTTCTAAAGGACTTTGTGTCATTTCAAATGTCTACTGACTTTTTACATCATTGAAAAATTATTCAGAATATGTTCCAGTGATTGCAAATGTGCCTACAAGATTACCTGATAAGTAGCAGCACTGTGGTTATGAGCATCTTTACAGGTCTAAGTCATTATGTCACTTCCTATATTCTTTCTTACTCTGTTTCCACATATATTGAGATTTGTGAAGAGTGCACTTCCAGTTTTGGAGGATTTCAATATTCCAATGTTGGTTTGATTCCAATTACATTCCTCCTTTCCTGCCCTCAGTTCTGAATTCTCTGCATGGCCTAATGGAGGAGCTCCTTGGAATGATTTTTTACTCAGCCCTGACAAAGTGAGTATTCGTCAACCATTGTACAATCATTGAATATCTCAAGCTGGCAGGCACCCACAAGTCCAACTCCCTGTTTCTTGCACAACTACCTAAGACTAAACCATATGACAGTAAACATACAGCAGAATCTATTAATTTTCCACACAGATGAAAATAACACTTTTAGGACATTTCCATAGTTATTGCTATATCTAACATGTTCTTTAATAAGCAAGATTTTTAAGATGTTCTTCCACTACAAAACAGACAGAAGCATTCCACACATTACCCCATTTGAGGCAAAAAACACGATGCCTTCATCTGCTGTCGTCTCAATTGTCTGCTCGTACCGTACTTGTTGGGCAACTCTTTCTCCCGTGGTGACACTGGCATAACCAGTGCCCTCAAAATAGCTTTGGTCAGTCTCCTCTTTATACCTGTAATAATTCAATATCTCAGGTGTGAATATATGAGAGCAAAAATGTCTACTATGTGGACTTACTGCCATTTAAATTTTAAAACAGCTTAAGCAATTTGCTTTAAGGCCAAATTCTGATCTAACCCAAGTGGAGAGAAAACCTTCCACTGGCTTCTATCAGATTTACAAATGGTCTGTAGAGAGGAAATCATTAATGACTGACTTTTTTTAACTTAATGTAATATTTACTTTATAAAGTAGATGAACACATTAGTCTACAAATTGTGTCCCGATTTTATAACACTTAAACAGATTGAAATTGCCATAGACATGAATCATGTCATTATTCAAGATTTTCTCTAAGAAATGTAATAATGACCAAGAGTTAGAAAAAAACCCACCACTTTGGCTTCAGTGGTTATTCTCCTGGATGTGAAAAGACAAGAATTCATAATGATAAGATCACAGAACTGTGAAACACTTCTATGTTCATATCATACCTTCTGCAGGGCTGCACATCAGTGGTGTTGAGATTAAAAGTCCTCTTGAAGTTGTAAAGGCTGATAATACGCTCATTGAGGCTGTTCAATTCAATGCAGCCTTCATAACGAGGATAGTTGAGATTACGTGGAGGCTGCAAAACAATTAAAACCATTATATCAACATTAGCTAACAAAATCTTACACTGCAATCTAACTGCTAAGACTTACTGCAAATATTATTAAGACACAAAAGATGACATTCTAAATATGTAAAAAAAGATACTATGTGCTTGTGTGTAATACCCAAACCATCTGATATGACCCTTAGTGTACTGCAGCTCAACTTAAGGCACAGTCAAATGGATTTGGAACAATATTTAGCAGGGCTGGATAGGTTTCATGCTCTCCTGGGCAAGTGAAATATCATTATGCTCCCTTCTTTCAGCTCTAGCATGGTACAAGCCATGGAGATTCTGTAGGAAGTAGTATCTCCTGGTATCTCATCTATTTCTACTGACACAGATAAATTTTTACACATGCTTTTGAAAGACTGCTAGTTCCAATCTTTACTTGTAAGAACAATGCAATGATTAACACAAAAATTCTTTGAAACACTAGGAAACTCTGTACCCTAAAATCTGGTGGGTATCCTCCAACATAGAAGACAACACTGCTGGGATCAAGATTGAGGAGCATGTCACTGTCTCCACTGCTTGCACTTCTAGGGCTTTCATAATCTGGAGAAATTGATGTTGCTGCTTTGATGTACTTCAGCTTTGCATACTGGTAAATCCTAAAACCAAAACAGAGAGGCAGAATATCAGATCACACTAATTAAATATGTTATTAGCAGGTTTTCAGGAAGATTGTTGTATGCTGTGGGTCTTATACCTTTCAAATGTAACTTGATCCATAACAGCTTCCTCAGTTTTGCTTTGAGTCACCAATGACTGCACTCTCACTTCTCCATCACCACCTCCCAGGTTATAAACACAAGTAAGGTAACCATCTTTCACAGCCATACCAATGTAGTCCTTGGTAGCCTAAAAATAGCAAAGCAAATAATAATTAATACATGATTAATTGTAATGAAGGTAAAATACACCAGCACTTCCTCAGAGACATCCTCATGCTGTGCCTGAGTCATAAGAAATCCACCCACCTAATGATGAGAATTAAGTTTATCAATTCTGGGAAGAAAATACTGTAATATTATACGTTGCACTGATTCAATGAATATTGTTATAAATTAACTGAAAAGTCATGTATGCCTTTTTATTTTTTTAACAGTAGTATCTAAAATATTTTTCTCACTGCTAACATCTCCCAGCTAGAGCTATGAAAACTTGACACCTTTACTAAGAATTAGATTCAACATCTGTGACTTAAGAAAGATGTTCAGAATAACACTCAGTGAAGGACAATGGTTCCTACTGAGGTGACTGGGAGAAGTAATTTTCCAAAAAAAAAAATCATATTTTATTTCTTCAAGATACTGTATTTCAGAAGTAACTATTAAAATGCTTTCAACTGATGTTCTGGCCAGTTATTCAGAGGATAAAGTTATTAAATCCAGTGTAGAACAAATACCTCTAAACAGCTTTCTGTGTAGGCACAAGGCTCACTATAGATACAGCTGCTGTCAAATAACAAGACAAGAAAACATATATAGGAAATTTTTAAAATGTTTGATGGTGATTGAGCAAACCTAAATGCACAAACAGGTCTGCATTATTCAGCACATTTAGAAGACAAAAAAATTAAGACCTGAGGGGCTGAATTTTAAAACTGAAATGATCACTTTTTTTTTAACCAACAGAGAAATTCAGAGTGACTTATATTGTGAAAAGAGTCAAAGCTCTGAGGCAGGAGTTAGGCTGTCTTTGTTCTAAATGGTGGAAAAAACTGATAGGTCTGGTAAGAATGTGTGATGGTATCCATGATGGAGAAGTAACTTTTAAAGGAGCAAAAGAACATCGAAGGACAAGGCTCAGCCACTTCTTAGTTACTTTGCTAGGGAAGGAATGAACAAAACACTTCTACCATCACTTAAAGGCAATTTTAAAGAAACAGGGAAACAGTAGCTACAAACTTCAGTCAGAACGGATCACTTCCCATCCTTTTCTCAAAACGTGATGTCTGGTCTAAAAATGAGATTAAATATCAAAATATACCTACATCTTTATTACCCAGGTACAGGACAAACCTATTTGCCCTCTGGCTGGTGTCTGGTTCTTCCTGAGGTCTTTGGATAAATAAGGAAAGTGAAGTATAGCCCTTGAGATCTTCAAGGTTGCTCGGAGGTCGAACCTCTACACCAGAGCTGCCATTGAACCTCATAGGAATAGCAACCTGTTAAGAAAACCAAAGCTCAGTATGTTACAATTAACTATTGCTACTACTCCTGTTTCACTGGTGTGTTTAATTGCCAAGTAACCCATTACACATCCTAGTCATGTTTCAGCCATTAATTACCACAGATTTGGACTCTGATCCTACCAAACAAAATAATTAGGCTGGATAATGCAGTAGTCTGTATTATCAATACTTAACACAGCACATTTTGTTCCAGACAACAATTAATCAACCCTTACTGTGCCTCTGTCAAATAACTGTTACCTTCAATACACGGACAGAGAAGGATGTGCCCTGCAGCTCTGAAGAGCAAGTCTATGAATTATTGAGATGTCTACAAACACATCCTGGTGCTTCACTTAGCTGGACTTAGACTGTCTGTTGGGAATTACGATGCACCTCTGATATTATAAAGACACATCCTATTACAGCTAAATACACCGTGATCACTGATTCCTGTTATTCACTGTAACTCTAGGCTATTTGTGATCATCTCAGGGATACTTATTAGTACCTGAGGCCACACTATCTCTTCAGAAACTACAGAAGTTGCTTAAATGAGAAAGAGCAGTCTAATAAGGTGCCAGTAGCCAATTTCTAACATCTTGGAGCAGCTGGAGTAAGGAGAGCATAGGGCTGCACAACTTTGGCACTGTCAGCTTTCAGTTGACCATGCATGGGTGGAGAGCCCTGTGTCTAAGCAGCAGAGCCAGCTCTGTCCCTGCTGCCAAAGTCACCACAATGTACCTTGGAAGGCAAGAGGCTGCTGTACAAATAAGTATTACAGAGATGCCGTGGGAAAGAAAAAAAACCACAAAAAACCCCACAAAACTAAAGGGAGAAAGAAGCAGCAGAATGCTACTGTATCCTGTCACTTTTATGTAGGAATTATTATGCTTCCCATCACCACAGTTACTTCAGTTGCTGGGTAGTGCTGTTGAATTAAATTTATGTCTGCTCTTTCACACGTTTAAATAAAATGATTTAGAAAGAGAAAGAGAAACAAAAGTACTGTTGTGTGTCCAAACCACTGAGGTCAAGCATGATTGCAATGCTCAGGACAGACCTTATTTGCAGCATCTCTTGCCTGCTGAATCAGCTCTCTTATGCGATTTATGTTCTCAGAGATGTTGGTTATTGGCATCAGCTGTTGGTTGATACTCTTGATCTTGCTGAACAAATCTGGAAGTTGGTTTGTCAAATTTTTTACTGCAATGAAAGAATGCAAATCATTGATATTAAAAAGGAGGAGGAAAACAAGATGCAAAAATATGGTATCACTACACAATTATCAGAAAAGTAGTGGACAGGGTAATGACAAAACAGTTTTGACTGGTCCTACAATATTAGGAAGCTCTCACTAAAAGTAGCAGTTCATACAGAGGTTATTGTACTTCTGAAATTTGTGGCCAAAGGTATTTGCAAAAGCAGTCAGAATCAGCACTTCCAAAAATGTCTTAGGTAAAGGTCCAGAAAAAAGTATTAAATAGAGCAGTGATATGGTCTATGACATTATTACCCAGTAGCTGTGGATGCTAGGGGAGAATGAGGATAAAGGACAGCAGACAGGACTCAGGCTTGTAGCATCTCCTACTGCCACTGTCAGAGAGTGAATAATGGGGTAGGCAGACTGCTGGCCTGACTGACTAGGACATGAATTATATTCTTGTGTCAAGGTTGCTAATCAGGACAGTTTAGTAGTGAGTCTTACAGTATCTGGCTGGGTTTATTTCAGAGAAAAGAAAAGACAATGATAATTTCAACTTTCATTATAACAGGAAACAATTTCTCATCTCCTGTGACTGCCAAAAGCCAAAACCAGAACAAAAAAAACCATCCTGAAAATATTTGCAGACTTCAACCCTATGATGCAGAAGGCAAATAAAATTAAATCCAGATCTTTTTTTCCTCTAAACATGACTTATAAACCAGTTTCATAACTGCAGGGATGACTTACAACCCTGCAATACCATGCAGGACTAGCTCCTGTATTTATATTATTTAAAATGTTTTCCTTTTATTTGATTTGATCAGATAAAGCTGCTGAAAAGATGTAAAATTAAATTGTTTGGGAGTGTCATTGTCCCTTATTTTGTATTCAGCACAGGCTCTGTGCAATTCTGTTCACTTAATTTCAGCTAACAGATGTAGTCTACGATAATTGTCCATGGCTCTTCTCTAGCCAATGTAGTGGAAAACCACATAATCACAGAGCAGCTGAGGTTGGAAAGAACCTCTGGGGGTCCCAATGTCCAACCCCTGTGTTCAAGCAGGGCCACCTAGGTCCAGTTTCCCAGAATTCTGTCTAGGCAGGCTTCTGAATATACCCAAGGATGGAGACTACACATCATCTCTGGGCAACCTGTGCCAGTACTCAGTCACTCTCACAGTAAAAGTACTCTTTTGTCATATTCAGAGGGAATCTCATGTGTTTCAACCTTTTACCCCAATGTGCCCAAGGGCACATTGCTGGCTCATCTTCAACTTTGTGCCCACCAAGACCCCCAGGTCCTTTTCTACAAAGTTTTTTCAGCCTGGCCACCTTCTCAGCCTATACTGGTACAGGGGTTCATTTCTCCTCAGGTCCAGGACTTTGTGAGGTTCCTGGCAGTTTATTTCCACAGACTGTTGAGGTTTGTCGGGATGGCAGCAAGACCATCTGCTGTATCAGCCACTCCTTCCAGTTTAGTGTCAGGAGCAAACATGCTTAGGCACACTCTGCCTCATCATCCAGATCATTAATAAAGATGTTGAACAGGATTAGACCCAGTATTGACCCCTGAGGTCCCCCATTAGTCACTGGCCTCCAAATCTCTAGAGACCAGTCATGGCACTAGCTTTTGACATATAAGGAGCTTTAACATATACCACAGAATGGCCTGAGTGTGCTCTCTGCTGTGCCTGTCCCTTTCTACCTAGCTTAGGATGCATGCCTAACTTTTGAATGCAAAACTGGCCATGTTCACCCTACAGTGATTTGGCAGATCCCACAAAGCACCTGCAATACCTGAATTGTTTGCTTCCATCAGTGCTTTATTGAAGCTGGCACTCTGTGTGCTTCCATAGTTACTCTTAATTCTTTCCACTTCTTCTTTAATTGGGGCCAGATCATCCAACACACCATTGGTGACAGAGTTGGCATTTTCTGCCATGTTCCTTGCACTGGTGATGATGTTGTCAATGTCACCTGAAACACACAGAAATGAACATGCAGATTCTTATAGTAACAGATGAAAGGGGCAGGCCAGAAGTGATGGCTAAGTAACAAACCTCTGTTTATCCCGTTGAGATTGTTTTGAGCAGTGACAAGATCAATTTTCAGTGTATTCATCTTTCCATCAGCGACATCAAGTCTTTGCTTTAGGTCTTCAAGGTTTGGACCAAGAGCTGCAAAACAGTGAAAGCCCCATGAGAATTTTAAAGAAAAATATCAATTTTCTGCTGGACAGATGGTGTTGCAGCACTTGTCTACACTCTTACACAGGTCACGCTGCCACTGAGCATTAAGTCCACTGCAAAACAAGTACAAGGCAAAGGATTTGCTGGACAAGAGGACTGCAAAGCTGTATAGCATAGCAGAAGCAGGAAATCTATTTCCTTGCCTTTTTTCTATGGGAAATAACCATCACATAAAGTCCCACTGTAATGAAACTACATTTTTTTCATTGAAAAAATGCTGAAGGGCTTTGCTGAGATGTGAAAATTTTTTGTTCCAGGAAAGCTTCTCATGCTGTGTCAACATTTCTAGTACCACTTTCTTTCTTAGTACCTTGCAATGTCTTTTTAGTCTCCTGTGCTTGATCCATGAGTGCACTGCTCTCAGTTTTTAACCTTGCAGCTTTTCCTGACAGGTCTTCTCTCTTCACAGTCTGATAATAGAACCATGGTAGTGTAAGATCACTTGATAATTACATTAAAATTTAAAGAGTAAAAGAGAGAGCCCAATCCAATTTAAAGAACCCCCAACTCTACAAGGGCAGAGATCTCATCTAATGAACATCACCTTTAGCAACAACTACCAAGGTTAATTTAAGCATACTACAACCTTGGTCTTTAACAAACTTCAGATGGATTTTAGGGCATTAGGAGGAAATTACTAGCATTACTAGCTGTTGGATGTTATGTCTCTGCTGAAGAGCTTGTGGGTATTAACGGTGCAGAAATCACCTGCAGTGATTACCAAGCTTGCCTTGTAAGAACTCTTTATTTTGCATGGAAAGAAACAGTCTGTGATCATATGGGAAGTCCCATCAGAAAAAGTAATTGGCCTGGTTAGTGCTGAGTCAAGACTAATTAATCAACATGCAGAACAGCAACTCATATAAAAGGTCACAAAAAAATAAAGCATGCCAAGACACAGGTGTTAGATTTTGGGGTCACTGGGATAGTTAAAATGAAACTCTGGTTGTAACAAGTTTACCATCATTTGGCCACTTACCGATAAAGCCAAGTCAGCTGCTTTCCCAGCTTGGTTGGCAGCCTCCTCTGCTGCCTTGATGGCACCAATAATTTTGTCATAGGCAGTAGAAGCTTCCATAGTACAGCTTACCAACTCGTCCTTCCTGACACTGTTCTTTGTGCTGTGGGAAACAGGGTGAAAAATGCAGCCTTCTGCCAAGGCTGTGAGATGGATTCCAAACAGATCTGAACTCAGTATTTTCTAAGTAATGCCAATACAGAAAATGGTTTTCCATTAGATCTGTAACTTCATTCTACAACAATATCAAATTTGGAGATAAACCAACATGGAAAGACCCTTCAGAAGACAGGATAAGTTCAGGCGTGTGGAAAAGCACAGCTGTGAGACTCCAAAGCATCCTTCAAATGACTAAGATGGAGAGAGCATATGGTCAATAATAAGGCACCTCAATCACAGCCCTCCAAACACAATTCAGTTAAGAGGAATTCAGAGAACTGTAGATGCCAGATCATTGAGCAACTACAAGACCTTTTGTGTTTTCCCCAAGAACCAGCACAGCATCTCTGGAATCAAAAACAACAGACAAAATCTCTTCTATTCACTCCCTTTGAACTGTACAACTGTCTATTATTAGCTGCCTTGTATTTGTGAGAACAGTGCCTTCTTAATTGAAAAAAAATCACACTGAAAACTAACATAAAAACATAGTGAAAATGTGGGGTTTTACCCAAGAATTTTACAGCCATGCTAGGTATTTTGGAATTTTACTTTCTGAGACTTTCCAGTTGGTGCAATGACAAAATGTGAACAATTTGCATAGGGAAAAGTAAATCAATGTTTCACTTTTTTTTTCATTTTGTTCTGACATATCACAGAAGGCCTCCAAAACCCCTCTCATAATTCCAATGCAAAGTACAAATAATGGAGAGAGAAACACTTGATTCCTATCAAGTTTACCCTATTTTTGCCTTTCTAGAAGATTCCTTGAAGGATGAGAAAACTAGATGAGGTCTTTTCCTCCATAGTGCTAAGCAGGCATGTCTGAAGACTGACAAGACAGCATTTATTCCAATTATTTGCCTCAATTCTTTGACACCATAAAAACATTCCTGAGTACAAGTACCTGAAATAACTCTACAAAAAATACGCTAAACATCTTCCCACTCTGTATATGAGGATTTTCTCTTGCTAGTAAGATGTTAATGAAGTGTTAGTACAGTAGTATAAAACAGTATTATGTAAATTCACACTTCTGGAGGAGAAAAAAATCAAGAAAATACAGGAAGATCTGTTTTTTGGAGAAAAAGAAAACTTGCGTGCATCATGAAGAAATGGAAAGAGACTAACTTAATTTCTCTCTAGCTTTGCAAATGGTTATAAAAGCAAGTGAAATTAGAGACCATTACAACCACTGATGTTCTCTACAACAATTACTCGTTTACAGGAATGGCAACATACTCTTCCAGTTGTTTTGCCAAATCTTGCAATGATTTGGCATGTTCCTCGGCCCTCACCACCAGCGGTTCTTTGCTTGCTGACGAGAGATTTGCCACTTTTTCATTCATATCCTTCCTTGCTCCATCCAGCTGAGCAGCCAGGGTTTCATATTCCTATGGTTTTAAAAATATATAATTTTATTTGTACTTGTACATGTTTCATTTTGTGCACGTCTACTTCAGTGTTACACATACCTTGCACCTGAGGCGACCAAAGGGAAAAACATTCCCTTCCAACTTACTCTGCAGGTTACTGGGAACAACTGGCAGTCATTACATTATTCTTCCAGACCCATTACACAAAAGCTGAGTCAGAGCAAAGACCTTCTAGCCTAGTACCTTGCCTCTTTAACAGTGGCTTAAAACAAGTAACCAGAAAGAAATACAAGAATAGCACAATTGCTTATGGTACTTCTCACAGATGTTCTCCCAAATTCTGACTTCTGCAGCTCAGTGTCTTCTTCAGCCACATCACAACCCACAACAAGCTTCTCTCACAGAAACCTGTGCAGGCAGGCAGACTCCTTTTGCATCCAGGATGGGCTGTGAGATCCTTTCTTTCTTGACTGGCTCAGATAAGCCTCATTCCAACAAGATATTGGGATTTTTAACCCTAAGTTGGTAAACTTTACCTCCTTGCTTTCTTGCAATAATCCAAGTGCACTCTTAGCTTGTGTCAGGGAAGATCGGGCTGAGCTCAGAATATCCAAGACTCCATTCTGTTGCACATTTGTCTTTTCAACCCGTTTCTGAGGAAAAATTAATAGTTGAACAACATGTGATTGACTTAAGAAAAGGGGCAAGAAAAACCATATCTTGAAAGCAAAACTAAAACAAAACAAAACAACAAACCCAAACCTAATCTAGCTGGCAGTAGGATTTACCAAGGGTACAGTCACATTTTTTTTCTTAAATATGGACATTAGTGTGGTAAACCAGTGATACATTTCAGCCAGGCTACAATTAAGAGAATGTGTCCTGCAGCACACACTTATTCCTTGTAATATTTTACCAGCACTAAAATTCAAACACTGCTCAGTAGTAACAGCTGTTCCTTGTCCTGATGAGACCTCAGAAGCTGTTCTGTAGAACGTTAATCTCAAATATTTTAACAGTATCACACATACTTTTGCTCCCATCTTTCATGGCTGTTAAAGCTAAATACTTTAAAGAACTTACTATGAAAAGTACATCAGCATCAGGAATTTGGTCTAGAAAAGGAAACAAAAAGACTAGTGGCAGCTGGAAAGAAGGGCTGGGAAGAGACTTTCCTTCCCTGCTCTCATCAGAGCTATGTCTTGGTCACACTGCTCTGATCACACCAAGAGGCCATAAGCAGCAGTGCACTACATTTATACCTGTCCATACACACATCAGAAGATGGAAAGAGACCTTGAACAAAGTCTAAAGAATTAGTGCTGCTTAGTTTTGTGAGGTCAAAAGCAGCAACCAAAACCACTTCTTATCTTCTGAGGCTTAATTTTTTTCTCCTGAACCCCAACATTACCTTAATGTCTTCTAACAGAACTGTGTTGTCTCTATTTAAGCCTTCAGCCTGCTTGATTTGTCCTGTTGCATCATTCAGAGCTTCACGAAGGTCAGTGATTTTGGATTCATATTCATTCAGTGCATCCCTCACAACTTTAATAAGCCCACGATTTTCTTGGTGATACTTTTGTAGTTCATTCTTAACACGTGCCAGTACTGCAGTATCAGGACCAGAAAGAAAAGTTTTGTTCAGAGAAGAAGGGAACCGAAACAAACTTTGTTAAAAAGGGCTTGACAGTAAGGATTATAAAGCTGTTCTTGTGTGAACTGAGCATCTTCTCCAATGCTAATTTCAGTGCCACTGTAGCAATTATACTATTTAGCATCTCACTGGATCAAATCTGCTCACTAGTTTACTGCTGCAGACACAGATAATCGTTCTCTTAATTAAGTAAGGATGAGGCTGATCTGAAAATACAAATTTTTTTTTACATGGAAATAACAGTTTCATCAATATTTTCATCTACAACTGAGCTAGTTATCAAAGCCTCCTCTGTAATCAATGGAGAGATATAGGCACATTTAATTTCAAAGAATATAGGAACACAAAAGATGTCAAATTAATCACACTTTTAAGCATTTCACTGCTGACAAAATAGGATACAGAAGAATCACTCAGAGGTAGGCATCAATGTTCAAGGCTGATGGAAATTAACTGTCACTCATATGGGCTTCTACTATGCCCCTGGTTAGGAGATAAGCCTGCAACTTTTCTTGATGTCTTCACTGTCTGGAATCAAGTTTCTGAATGTTCCAGTCAAACACTTGCAGAGAACATGACAGGGAATACAACTAGTGCAACTAGAGCTCCTGAACTTCTTCGTCCTTGTATGACCTGGCCCTTGGACTAATCTAGCAGCTTCTGAAAATCTGTTTAAATAAACATGCAGTTCCTCTAAAATAACTCTATATACCACTGCCTATCTTTTACAATACACAGAAGCATTGCACAGGTTGTGCTAGGATTTGCTACATCTTTATTTTACTGAGATTGATCTAGTTACAAAAGAAGGATCTACTGGGTTTCTTCCCCAGTGCAACCCATTTTTTTCCATAACACACTAAAAATGCCTTTAAATCCCCCCCAGAACAATCACTTTTTCCATTGACCAACAACAGCTACAAATCTCAGGGATACACTGAAAAAGGCTGCTCCCTCTACTCCAACCCAATCAATAATTCTTCAGATGCAAGACTTATCTTTCTAGACAGTCAGAAGCTGAGAGAACAAGTGCTTACACTGCTGAGCTTCCGCTCGCTCCTTCTCTGCCTCAGCCTGCAGCTGGCCAAAGTTGCGGTTGCGCATCTCGGCCATCATGCGCTGAGCCTCGGCCAGCTCTTCAGAGGCATCTCCCAGGGGCAGGTTGTTCCCTTCTCCTCTTGTACCAGCTATCTGCTCCAAGAGTGCTGAAAAAAAACCACTGTCAGAGTTAAAAACAGGATGCGCTTAAGCCTATTCAAAATGCTCAAACAACGGGGCCAACATCTTTTCTGAGATGGATCTGCCTCATTAATGAATTCGGGAATAGGCACGTCTTATTTTTTTCCTTAATGAAGCAGGTCCATTTTGCATTAATTCTATTAAGATGAAAAGTATCCCATGGCACATAACCAGAGAGAGTAAGATGGCATTGGCCTTGAAATTCTTCCCAAATTACCAAGTTCTTAGCAATAATTTTAGGCTTCTAATTTTAAAGAGCCCATAACAACCCAGAACAAAGTTAGAGTTGAGTTAGGATAGTCAAATTTTTTGCTAGAAATGTCTCTCTAGTGGAGCTTCTCTGTCCCTTTTCACTTCATAGGGAAAGTACAGTTCTAAACTAACTTTATGTATTAGATTTCTAACAGGAAAAGTGAATTCTACAGCTGCGACTAAATTCTGATTTATTAAGTTGTTTTCTAAGAAAACCTCCTATGAGTAATTAAGAATATTGTAAATAAGCTGAAAAGATGCTGTAAAACAAAGCATGAGAATTAAGAGAATTAAGAAATTACTTTTTACCTTGTATATTTTTGACCACTATTTCTATTTGTGAAACCAAATCCTTTCCTTTCTGATGAGTTTGACCAAAATTGTTAAATAATCTCTCAGCTTCTTTGTAGTTAATTTCAGCCTAGCAAGGAAAAAAACCTGTTAGATTAAAAGTATTTGGATACAACATGCTAATACATAGTCAGGAGAGGTGTACTTTTAAATTGATCTGATAAGTCACCTTTTCCTGGAGAGCATTTATATCACGACCTAGTTTAATGAAGTCTGTCTCCAACTCATCTACCTTTGAACCTTGATTATGAACAACGGAACGGTAGTTGTTCAGTAAGACCTGAAAAGAAAGGAAAAAAATAATCCAGTAAATCATCCACTGCACAGCAGACAGAAAGCAAAAAATTCACTGGATTAAATCTTTACCCAAGGTAAATAAAAGCAAAATTACTGATATGAAAACAATTCCCTCCCCAAACTTCGGGTTTTATCTGTGAGTATAGCAACTGCTATTCCACTCAAAGAACATTTTTTTAGAGGGAATTTTGGTAATGGCAAGTGGAATGTTGGGGGGTTTCAGTAATGCAGAGACATGAAGTGCTTGAAAAAGACAGTGAAAGGGACACCTCAGAGGTGTAACTTCCAAGGTGAGCACGCCTCAGAAAAAGCAGATACTGATTCCCTTTCAGAGCATGACATGGAAACCACAGCTATCTTCTAACAGGTGAAGCCCAGCGCTGCCAGCATCTGGTATTTGGAATCCAGAATTGATATACATCTTCTTGCAACTGACAAAGGTTCCTATCTTCATTGGACCCTATGGCAAAGATTCCTGGATTCGTTGCCTATCCACTCAATCTGAAATCCACTTTTCTGTTTCTGCGTGCCTACCTTTAAGTCCTTGATGCGTGTTTCCAGGTCTCTCATCTGCTGCAGAATGTGGGTACTTGCATGGACATTTTGCAGCTGAGACTTAATGAGCTGGAGCTCATCACCTATTGTGCCCAAATCCTTCAGCAGTGTAATCACACAGCTGTCACAGGCTGGAGAGAACAGTGGAAATCAATACATATTGTTGATTATTTAACACAGTGAACATTTCACTGAATGCATTAGTAATGGTGGAAAAGCTTTGAAGCTTGTCACCTGGTGCTGCCTGAAGAACAAAGGCAACAATAAAGCCTACAGCACTAAGTAAAGTGACTTAAACCAGAAGTAAGGAGGAGGTTCCATCTATATCTGACTAAACGAGCACCTCTTTAATAATTTTTCCAAGTATTCGGTTGAATGTTTGATTTCAAAACATTCATTACAGGATATTTCAGTCCTTTTTTAACTATGTCACCCTTAAAAGAGTCAGAAGTATGTATTCAGAGCCAGCTGAAAATAATACAAGTGCAGTTCTATTTTATCACTTACCGTCACAATCTTCATTGGGATCCACATCTTTTGGGTCATTATTGAAACATTCTGAAATCACAAGATTGTCATTAGTAAACCAGGTCTTCTTATGGAAATATTACTGATTTTTTTCCCTCACTTTTCATGTTTGGCAGCCATTAAAACACAATGCTGCCCTTTCAAAAATCCATACCCACTGTGAATGAGCTGAAATGCTCAGAAGGCATGCCAAACATTTAACTCCCACTAATGCCTTGCTGAAAGCAACACCTTTTCCATCCCTCAAAGGAAGCCTACTGCAATTCCACAATATATGCTACTGGGATAGGAGCAGGAGACCCTGTCACAACAAGTGTGCCAAATGCATTGCTAGAATTTGCCTAGAATAACACCACCAGGATTGGAGACAAGATTATATTGTTAAAGCACTTTACCCAGGACATAGGTTCAAACTCCTTTTTCTATTTAATATCCGGGTTCAAACCACAGGTTCCAATTCCTCAAAGAATGTCTTACCCACAAGGAACTAAGAAATATTCTTTCATGCCTGTCACAGCTTGCAAGATTAAGGAATTAATCAAGCTTGAGAGAAATCCAGTGTGTGCATGGATGGAGGCACTGTACATAGGACAAGGCATGCACCTTGGACAACAGATACAGCTTGTATATAAGAAACATTGCCCTCAGACTTTCCAACAAGCCAGCACAGGTGACTTCCTGTCCAGTGCAATCTTTTGTTTGGTTTTTACAAATCCTGTTATAGGAAGCTTAACAGTCTCCAGGTGCATGTGGAGTAACATCCTAGGATCCTAACTTCCAGGATGCAGGAGAGGAACTGGCTCCTAAAAATGCCATCATATAGGACAGGAATCTCTCCATCTTGATGCCCAAGTTCTTTTCACAGGCTTGGTCCCATTGCCAAGCTCTCATCTCCTGTTGAAAATGAAAAGGGCTGTGCATCTTGGTCAAAGATTGAACCTGATGATCTTGGAACTCTTTTCCAATGTTAATGATTCTATGTGTTTTATTCTAAAGGAAAAGATGCATTCAGTATAGCCTGCTGCTGGCAAGAGTCAACAACAGCTTGCAGCTTGCGAGAGGATACAATGATAAAACTGGACCTGAACTTTACCAGCAGCATGAAACAGCCTGGAACAAACTGCCTAGCTGTGCCATCTCCTTTGGCACTTGCACATTAAGCCATCAGGAAGTTAAACGGGATTGGTAGTGATTGCTGCTGCCAAAAGGAGACAAATCATAAAGAATATGTTTTTAAGAAAATGAAGGAAATTCTTCCAAAATTCAAACATCCATGCAGGTCTGCTGTTCTGTAGTTCAGCTAATAGCAGGCACATTTCAGCTGTCACTGTGAAGAACCAATTAAATAAAACTATTATTACAGCTTGTGCACCAACAACATCAGCCAAGAAATGGTGAAGTGCTGGCCAACCACCAAACATCATGCAAAAGGAACCTGCAAGAACATGCTGTGCCCATGATCACAGAGGGGTTTATTCCTAATGAAGAGAAAGGATCAGGATGTGTAGTTGGAGGAAAACAAACTGGCTTGTTGGATATTGCCCTATGGATTAGTCTGTCCTAGCAAACTCTTGCTTCATAAAAGAAAGGAATGATAAAACATCAAACACTGCTTGGATCTGTTCCATACAAGGTATAATAGAGATGTATTACTTCAATGATGAAATATGAAATGAGAACAAGCTATTGAAAAATTGCACCAGATGCAAACATCACTTGCTCTTTTTCTAATTTCTGTGGCCAAGGAAAGACAATGGGCTCTTTGCAGTTACTTGACTGCAGGATGAACAGCAGGGCAGAGAAATAAAGAGTATAGAAATATTTGGAGTTATTAGTTGGAAATTTCACTAACCTATGAGGAAGAAAAATCTGTCTACAGGGAAGGAAAAGTGAAATTTTATTGGTGAATGAAAATATAGGAGAATCAAGGACATTTCAGGAGCACTGGCCTCTGTATTTCTGAATATAAAGGAGTATCCCAAGGGACTGAGGTGAATTAAGGTAAAGACACTCTGAGGAATGTAAGATCAGGCCCTTTACTTTACAATTCTAATAGATAAAGCAAGCATACGCCCATGGTATTACCTAAGAGCTTACTAGTAGTGAAATACATGTGTGACTGATTCTGGGAAATCATGGACATTTTAGCTAGAAAAGCAGTGTAGAAGGATTTATAAAAGAGCCTCCTGTGTCTGGTTTTAACTTCCACTGTAAATGCAGACAGCTTGGATACCTAAGACGGCAGTGCCTGATGCAGACTCTGAAGATTTCACTAAACTGTGCCAAATACATTTTAAATAGGCATATTGAGGATGCTCAGTTTCCTGAATCCATAACACAGACTGGCAGGATATGATTTAACTCTGTCAGCAAAGGAACCATGATATATTTAAAAACCACTGCCACAAAACAAAACCAAATTAAAGTTGGCAGTATTTATGAAGGGAAATAAGAGACAAAACCATTTAGAAGGGCAAACCTGATGACTCAGGACAGCTCTTCTATTACCATGGTGTTGTGTTTTAGGAAATTTTACATTTTGTAAAAAATTATCTGCATTTCTTTTAAGTCTAGTTCTTTCCTTCAGTTCAGCTTACCCAAGTACCTTCCTTCTTTGGTTCTCAAAGAGAAAACAATGCTCCCTGCCATTCAGAACAATGCTCTATTCACAGACTCTTACATACCTCCAGTCAGGTGGTCACAGCTAGCCAGCTGTCCATTATTATTACAGTTACATTTCTGACAGAAGCCTCCATATTTTTGTGGATTTCCAAAATATCCAGTAGCACAGCTAGATAAAGAGATACAAGTAATTTTTATTAAATAGTTGAAGCTAATTTTGTGAAATATACTTTCCTTTGAAATAAAAACCCAGTTATTCTCCTGAAGAAACTTTCAAGAACTTTTGATTTCATGTCTTGACTTAGACAGAAATAATATATTTTTGGTTTACAGTATTCTCTGCACTATGCTAAAAATATCTTTGTGAGCACTGCAGAATTTTTTTTCTAAAAATAGAAGAACTCCCACAGTGCTCTTGCAGGAACAATTCACTTAATCTGAAAAAAAAAAAAAAAAAAAAACCCCAATGCACACTGATACATACATACATAGAGAATTTGACATGGCTTAACCAAGCAAACCCTACCATTCTGGCCTGTGATCCCACCAGAAAACACTAAGGGGATCACACTGCATGCACAGCTGAGATTTCAAACATCAACAGCACTGAATGACATCATCACCCTTCTGCTACATGACGCCCCCTCTTGCCTCCTGCCAGCAAAACAGTCTGTGTGACTGATCTCTAAATATTTTAAAGGTAAAATATATTGTTCAGACTGGACAGCTAACATTCCTAGAAGTCACTCTGTGGTAAGACCTATAAGGGTGATAATACACAACCAAAGGGCCAAGATGAGCAGCTGAGGTACAGCTATACCTGGAAGAGAAAATAACTATAACCCTCAGATTAGACAGGGTCAAAGGCACCAGTCTTGAAGGACAAGACCATGTCTACTGCAGGTCCTGTCTTCAGAGGCAACATCATGACTTATTAGCTTCAAATTTCCAAACCAGACAACAGCATTCCATTACACTTCAGCTATCTCTGGATTTGAAACTCAGTAAAATTGGTTTCTCTGCCTGCCTGAAACTGCCATGCTGTTCCTCTCTTGCTTTGCCAAACTGCTGCAATGTTCCAACAAAAGAGATGGCTTTAGCCTGGTGTGTGTAAGTTCTAACTGTGGAGCATGAGAATGATTTGAGATGAAGGGTATGGTGCTAAATGTGATGTGGTTGCTGTCAGATAAGACCATTGAGGCACCATCATGTACACTGGAGGAAATAGGAAAATGTTTTTAACTTGAAAGGGGGTGAAATAAGTGGGAGTCACTATCGCCAGAGTGCAGGATGAGGCCAGGCACACGGTACTTAGGCAAAGAGGTAGACACCTCTTTTCAGAAAAAAATGGTGCAGTCAGCAGTCTGTGGAGAATTGCTTATATCTCCCCAGGGAAAATTTGGTTTGTGATTGGAATTACACCACAGCACCACTTTACTAGCTGTTCATATAAATAGCTACTCCTTATGTACATGGACACGGTGCATAGGTGCATATCCATATGTCCACGTGTCTCTCCCAATATAGACATCCCTCCTTTTATCGTGTCTCTCAAAACTCTTGGTTTTGAGAAAGAGGTTACTTACCGTTCACAACGAGATCCGGTGTAGCCTTCTTTGCAGAGACACTGGATTTCTTCACCATTTGCCACACAGCCACTTGCAAATCTTTGAGAAGAAGCAAAAATATTATTGTGAGCACATGAGCAATTA
This sequence comes from Zosterops lateralis, assembly GCF_965231275.1. Classification (NCBI taxonomy): domain Eukaryota; kingdom Metazoa; phylum Chordata; class Aves; order Passeriformes; family Zosteropidae; genus Zosterops; species Zosterops lateralis. The sequence goes on along the minus strand of NC_139762.1, from coordinate 105,966,161 downwards.
GGTTTTACACTCTAGAGGTTCAGTTTAATGACTTTCAGATTAAAAAGTTTTTACAACACCAAATTACTTCTCAGCTAATATAATTGCCTCTAGATAATTTTGTTTCTTAGGGAGTAGTCTCTTGCCCAGCAGTTACATGCCCAGTAGTTTCCTGGGGAGTAGTTTCTTGCCTAGGAGCTTCTTGGGGAGTAGTTTCTTGCCCAGGAGTTTCTTGGGGAGTAGTTTCTTGCCCAGGAGTTTCTTGGGGAGTAGTTTCCTGGGGAGTAGTTTCTTGCCCAGTACTTTCTTGGGAAGTAGTTTCTTGCGGAGTAGCTTCATAGGGAATAATTTCTTGCTCAGTACTTTCTTGGGGAGTAGTTTCTTGCCCAGTAGTTTCTAATCCTTTGAAGTTTTATATTTTTTTTTTGTGCAGACTTTTTCCTTGGACTCAAAATTTATAATTTCCTTGCCCTGTGGACTGAGTTCACTACCCAAAGGAATACCTAAAATAAACCTTGATACTGATGTCATAAGAAAAGTCTGGGTAGCTATTTTATCTTAGTAGGCAAGAATCAATAGCTTATGCTAGACAACATTTCCTCATGTTTGTACATATTTTCTCTTTTCTTTCTCCTTTCTTTTCTTTTTAATCAATGAAAACATTAAAGGATATTTTTATGTCACTGAATTTATTTGGGGATTTTTTTTTTATCCAAGGCAAAGTAAAGTTGTGCACAATTTTTGGGATCTAATGAACTTTTTTCTCTGCTCTTTCAAGCAGATTTGTCTAGATTCAAAGTTCAAGGTCTGTGAAGGAGAAAGCAGGAGTTGAAGCAGGGCCATGATTGCTATTTTCATTTTTTAATCTATGAACAGTTGGATAAAGCAAGTCTGTGCATCAAAGACAGAGGTTTGCACTAAGAATTACTGGATTTTGACTAGATAGAAAATTGTCAACTCCAGTAATGCCAGGTGGGGTGCATTTCCTATGTCAGAAATGATATTCAACACCCTAATCTGCAGTTATGAAACTGCACGGGTTTATGGTCTCCCTAGATAATTCAGAACTATGAAAGCAGACGATGACTAAAAACATGTTCAGTCAGCCTCAGGCAAGCACCTGCAGATGAGGCTGTCAAAACCAGATCTATCAGAGTGTTCTCTGATAAATGATAAACCTGTCTATTGTCTGATGGTGTAAATCTCTTATTTAAAGGTTACATGGTGTGTGCTAATGCACCTGGCAAATACTATGTGGTGCCTTTAGCAATTCATAGCTTAGGGTTTGGTTTTTTAAAAATTGATTTTATTTACCACATTTCAGAACTGACCAATGATGACAATCTGGCTAAACGTACCACGTATTTATGCAATTAACTGCCAAATTTTAAAAGCTTGGCAAGTTTATTAGATCCAAGGAAGTTTCACTTTTTCACTTTTCATCTCAGTGTGTTTGCACTTCAAACAGAACTTCCGTAGGAAAAGCAACCATACTCTTTTAGACTTCTAGATACGTGCTTAAGGCCTTAAATGTTTTTGTATTATTTTTTCATCTTAATATTTTTTCTGAATTCCTGTAAAAGACTTGCTTCACTGTTTTCCCTTATCTCCTAGCCAGAGGAATGGTGTTAAACATCTTGCATTCCAGTAAAAAAGGAAGATTATGGATATGCCCAGTAAGGGAAAAGATCTCATTCATATATTTCTCACTATGAAGGAAGTACTGGTGGTTTTGAAAAGAAGCCCACTTCTACTGTCTGGGGCTCCCCAAGGCTATGAGCAGTGTTCCTGTGAAAGATCTGAATGAGAATTGGAATACTCAGCTTAATAAAAAAAGACAATGCTGTGACACAGACCATCAAGCTCTCAATACAAGAACAGAGAAGAAGATCATTATATTGCTATGGTAGCAGAGTTTGGGCTTTGAGATTTTTTCCTCTCTCTATATCTCCTTTTTTTTTTTTTTTTCCTTTTTTCTTACCTCCCCTGCTTGACTCTTCTTACAAGATTTTACTGTACCTGTTTGTATATGGGCAAGGGCATTCCCGGCAGGAACCTTGAGTGGCATCTCCAAAATAACCATCTTTACAGTGCTCACATTTGTCCCCAGCAGTATTATACTGACAGTCCTTGGAAAGGAAACAAGCAAGACATTTAGCAGTACTTTACCACTCGATATTGATTTACTATTATATAAAAAAATACAGCCTGTTTACTCAGAGAATATGTTCTTTTTCTTCCACATAATCAAGTATTTATTGCTGAAACTGCCTTCACAACCAGGTTAGAACAGTTTCAGTCAATTTTCTAACTGTACAAAGCACAATTTCCTCGCTCTTGTGGAAAAACGATAGATAAATAAGTTGAATTCAACACATTTTTAAAGAAACTCAACCAGATACATAGTTTGTAAAGTAGCATTTCATTAATGGTCTCTCTCTCTGTCTTCATATTACAATTATAAATCACTACATTTATATAAAACTTTAAATTTTGCATCTTAACACTACTTAGAAGGCAGATACAATCTAAAAGCATGCAATCAATTGAGCCCAAGTACATTGCTTTAAAAATCTCATTAAATAAAATACAAGAATTGTTTCTCTCAGTAGATTCAAACCAGAATTGAGTTTCATGTAGTTTCTCAAGTGTATGTGTTACTTGTATTTTTCTGTAGTAACTGGAATAAATAATAGAAAGCAAAAGCTAAGAATACAATTGAAACTGATGCAGCTGAGCACCTTTTTCCATGATAAAATTGTGGGGGATTGTATCTTCATTTAGAAACATTCTTAATTCTAGTGCTGTCTAATTGTCATACATTTATGACATACCTTATGTACATGTTATGTACATACATTATGTACATGGGTACAGAATAAGGAAGTTGCCTTCTCATTATCTAAAGTGTTGCTAACTTAAAAGAGAAGTACTTCAAATATATAAGCAGCATAAATATACATAAGCAGCCGTAAGGAAAATTCCAAATGACTAACAGTCAAGAGGCATTCACACTCCCAAGTTCTACAACTGTTTGTCTTCTGTGCAACAGACTGATCAAATGTCCCACGGAGCTGAAGGCTTACTAACAGAGCAAAAGATGGAAAAAAAGAAAGTAGGAAATCAGCCTGAAGGAGTCACTGAACACATTGTGCTTCCATTTCAGGGACCTTGATGGCTCAGGGCTATGTTTGAAGACCTTACTACCATGATTGGTGGAAGAGGGGTGTCTTCCCCACAAATGAGAAATAGCTCTGTCTCTCCCATCTCCTCTGAAACTCCATTCTCCTTCACACTTCTTCACACCAGATTCCCTCAAACACGAGTTCTTCCCTCAGGTGGTAACCCCTAATTTCTTTTCATTTTGGTTAAAGAACTGAATCTGGGGCTCACTGATAAAAGGTTCTGGGAAAAACAGGAGAAGCTCCAGCTCCCATATGAGCCATTTCACATGAAGTTAAACACCAAGTATCACAAAGGCAGTATGTTTGCAAAAGAAACCATTTTAAAATGTGGCCTTTATAAAAGCTGGTGCATATGCTCCTGTAAAAACCTAATGGAAAATTCAGATTGTTTCTGAAAAATTACTGTCAATTTTTATAATCCTGAATAATAAATTCAACTGCAGACAGAGATGTATTTAAAATATATGTGCTGGTTTCATCTTAGAGCAGCTTCCTCCCACCCCCAGAAGTTTATCTCCTGGCTTTTTGTTTTGCTCACTCTGTCTATAGAAACTGAAGCAATTCTGTAATTGCAAAGAAAATTTCAGCTACTTCACACATAAGCCACCCTAAATGTGCCATGCTGCTCCTCTAGCTACATGGCATATAAGGGTTGGAGCTCCCTAGGCACAGTAGAATGAAGCCAGAGCAGCAACTCCCTCATGGGTCTTCCTTCAAGTTTTACAGGGTCAGAGATACCCCTGGAGCCACAGCATCTCCAAACCATCAAGTGCTGCAAACCCTAAAGGAACACTTCCAGCTGACTCCATATGCACCCACATGGTACAAGGCAGTCAGAGTGTGTCAGGGCCATGGCAGAACCACCGAGGTTACATCACACACACGGGGCTCCGTGACATGAAGCAACATGCCATGGGATAAGCAAGTCTCGGCACCAGGCTGCTGCTGAGGGAATGTGCCTTCCAGGAGGAAGGGCAGGGACCACGAAGACACAAAGCCTGATTAATGGCAGAGAAATGCTTTTCCCCTTCACATCAGTACCAAGGTCTTCAGTCTTCTCCACCTCCTACTGCCCTCCATTGTTCCCTGTGCCCAGCAGCACACCAGTTTGCTCCTCTCCTTCCACCAGCATGCAGCAGCAGGAGAGCGACTGCCTGAGCCAGGGAGGGCTGTGCTGCTGCACAGGGGAAGGAGCCAGCCTGGGCTTAGCCTCCCTCATAAAGCTGCCTCTGGAGGCTGTCACTGGAGAGACACTGACAAATGTAGGCACTCGGGTCTGGGGCTCCAGGTGAGCAGCAGGAAGCCAAGTGAACAAGCTTTGCACTTTGGATGTGGAACTTGATGGCTCCACAGTGGGAAGCCTTCCTTGTCTTCTCTGCACCATGTCAGGTTTTTGTCCCATAGTTCCTCTACAGAGAGACAAACTTGCTCTTGGTTAGGCAGAAGTTCATGATGGAAATAAAGGCCCTCAGGGCTTTAATTTTTCACCACATTATTCTGGATGACTTTGCTTGCCCAGGATCAAGGGCTGATTTAGCTCTACCTATCTGAAAGTTAATCCAGCTGTGAAAAGGATGGGATAAAGAAAAATCTAGATCACATATCTCATGAGGTGAAAGTAAAATTTGCCTTCGTAATTCTAATCTGAAGTGAAACTTCCTGATCTTTCTTGCTGTGCTGCAGCACTTGCCTGTCACAGCCTGCCTTGCCCCTCCAAAGCAGCAGCCTTTAAGTCATCCCCCACAATGTGCTGAATTGGTTTATAGTTTCCATTAAAGCAACAGGGTTGGTTGAAACAAAGTTGGGGAGAATGACATAACGCGCAGGAATGCACCGCAGGCAGAACGGATGCACTCCAAACAAGGAAAAAGTAACAGAAAAGACAGACCATGAAAGATGTTGGCAAGGTTCTTGTTTACACAGTAAATGAGAAATTAGTGAAAACTTTTTAAGGGGGATTTTTCAGGACAAACAATTCAAAGAAGCATCATGGATAAAAAGTGGAGAATCACAGTCAGCCAAGTGTCACACTTCCATTCCTGAAGACTGATCCACTCCCATGGGGCTGCTTTGGGTTCAATACAGTGTGCCAGGGAGCAAAATTTACCCCACCACCTCTTTTGTAACAGCTGAAATCTTCTAACTAATCTAACTTCTATTACTAGTATTTCATCTTATTTAATTCAATATTTTTTAACCCATCCAGTTGTAGACTATGATTAGTGGAGATGCACTGAAGCTGATTAAACAAGATTCTGCAAAGCCTATGCTATGCATGAATGTGCTATTTGTCATCATTATACAAACATATCCTAGTACATTTGTATAAACTCAGGACTGCATAGGCCAGGATAAGACCCCATGTTTATTATAAATAACTATAAACATTTCCTTATGTATAAGTTGGATGACTTTCTGTAATCAGGAGCTAACAAAAAATTACAGAAGAAAGAAAAAAATGAAGACAAAATCATAAATTATTCCAATCATCCAGTTATATTAAATGTACATTTAAGTGAATGCATCTTATGCTCATTAACAATATGAAATTTAGAGAATGAGACATGCAAGGGTTGTTTTTACTTGCTTGAATTTAACAATACTGTATGGTCCATACTGCAGTAAGATAAATGTTTGTCTCCTTTTTCTCCCATTAATTTACTGAATGTTACCGATTACTTACAATACATTGTCCAGTACCATCTTGACATCTATTTGAATTTCCATTGCAGTTGCAGGGCACACAGCGTCCAGCAAATAATCCTTTATTCTCACGATAAAATCCAGTGCTGCACTCCTAGAGAGCAAGAAGAAAGAAAAAAATTGGTGAGCACTGGTAGAATGTTTTACATGTTACAGGAAGTGTATTTTGAAAATGTTTGCCAGTTCCAAGGAGTAGTGAAGGCGTGAATTTCCTTTCAAGCTCTCCTATGCTCAAAACGCTGCTTAAATTTTTTAATGCAGTAAATAGCAATTATTGGAGCTGATGAAGTTTCATCTGAACCCTGTGCTTTAAATACTTTGGAAGTGATGATTTAATCATTTTGACTCTAACCTTGGAGAAAAATACATTTCCTGTGGCTATGTACAAAGGTGTAAAAGATGATTTCTAAACCACAGAAAAATATTTGAGTATGAGAGTACTGTAGTGTGAATCTAAAGAACATCTGCAAATCTCACATACTAATTAGTGGTTATATCTTGATAATAATTTTACTACAGTAAAATTATTTTCCTTGGAAACAATTCTGGATACCTTTTACATACATTCGTCACGACTTCCACAGTTAAGTCTATGAGGATCTAAAGCCACACCTAGGCATAGCTAGGTGATGTAACAAAACATACAGTGGTCTAATTTCTAAGTACAGGCTTGCCCTGGAGACAGGGGAAGCATGAGAAGAATGTTCCAACTATTGAGGGCACAGGAGCAGGAGCACAGCCTGTCAGATCACAGTTGGATTTAAATAGGGAGCTGAACCAGAGGGACATTCTAAATGAAGCAAGAGACATCAGGTTTGTTTGCCTGCAGCAGGGAGTTAGTAACTAATATGTTAAAACCAGGTCCTTGCTTGGCATGAGCAGGAAAATCACAAGGAATTCCCCCTGGGCAGGAAGCCCTTCTGCATACAGATCAAAAATTCACGCCCATCTTCTCCTGGAATACTCGGGCACACCAACCACACTTAAAATGACTGTAGCTCTTTTCCCCTAGGAACTAAGGTGGTGTGGTGCAAGGAACATCAAAGGTTTATGGAAGTGGGGAGAAAGCCATGCTCCCCACGAAGCCAGCACCTCCCAGGTTCCTGCCTCCAGCAATGTTCTTGTGAGCTGTAACCTATGCCTTGCCTCTGCCTCACGGGCAGGGGCTGGCCCCAACAACATGCAGAAAACAAGCAACAGTTGAACTCTAAAACCATAAATCTTTTCTCATAGTAAGTGCACCACCAAGACTGATGGAACCGATCTGAAGAGCAAAGGGTCTGTGGGACTGTGTCACAAATCACATTCCAGTGGTTAGAGGTATAAGAATCTATGTAGAGACAGGATTAACCAGAGAATTTTTCAATGATAGAACTACCACAGGGAAAAAAATACTTATCTCTCACAAAGCAGATCCCAAAAAGAATGTTGAATTACTGCTGCTGAAACAATCACTACTGGAACCTTTGCCTTCTCTACACGCAGGATATTTGGAAAAAAAAAAAAAAAAAGTATGCCGACTACTAATACCATCAACAGCTTTGAATACTGACTTCAGTATGAGCAAGGACTAAACTTAGAATAGACAGTTGAAATTTTTCAGATACATTTTTTAAAGGGTGAATATTTTCCCTGAACAACAGGGAGCCAATATACAGAGCTTCAGAGGAAACCAGGGGCTGAAATGCACTAAACAGCATGACAAAGTAAAATATATGCTCTAATGCATATAAATTTTATTTACTTAAAGTCTCTTTTTGGAGTGAAAAATAAATTAGACATTTAAAAATACATCTAATTGCTTTTGAAAAAAAAAATCTGTACAGCCTTTTGTTTTTCTATTAATGCTGTGTTTAAAATGACACATTTGGAGTATGTGGGCACTTTGTTTTTGAAGCAGCATTTGTGATATCACACAAATGATAAATTGATTCCACATGAAGATAAAGCTCCAGGCACTTCCAAGTGCTTTTTAGGATCATTGTTTTCAAGTAAACAGCCATTTAAAAGAAGCCTCTTGTACACACTTTTGTTAGTAAAGCACTTTGAGACAGAAGATTAATCTTCTCATTAGTTCTATAATAAGTAATATAGAGGCTGTTATCAAATTAGTTTATTTAAAAACCAAGTGAAAGAAGGAAGGAAGCAAGGAAATAAAAATGAGCAAATTACCTCTCTTGGATAAAAATCCATTTGAACTTGTTGCCACTGACTCCTCTCCTGAAGGTAGGGATAGGAGAGCTTCTGCTGCATATCTTGTGCTAGACAATGCCCAAGGGACGCTAAAGTGACAACCAGCCATCCTACATTTCTCGGCCTCTGTGCTTGGGCCATCATTTTACTTTGGCTCCCCTGTGAACATTCACTGCTCTCCCTTCGGTGCTCACTGTTCCTTCTCTTATTACGCCCCCTTCTTCTCCAGCTTCTGACTCAGATTAATGAGGTTCTGTGCCGTGATGGGCCCCACCTTTAAACTTTATCCGTGAGTCAAGTCACTCAGCACACAGTACCGTTCCTGAGGTTAACAAGTAACTCTGCAGTTCCTGTAGCTCAATATATACCTAAGTCGGGGTGTGGCAGGCATCACCTCCTCCCCACCTAAGGCAGCCAGACAGAGCTTGGTGATTAGAGCACTAAATCACTGCCTGAGTAATGCTGCATAAACACACAGGGCTTACGAACTTCCCCGTGAGTGTCTTGTTCGCTTCCTTTGGCTTTGTATTTTCACCAGGTTACACAAAAAAAACCCCCAACAGCTTAGTTTAACCAAGGCAGTATGCTGAAAGCAATGGGATGGCAGCAGAATTTTCAGCAATGCTCATCAATTTGCATGTGGCACAGGGCAACGGAAGTGTGAGAAAATAAAAAATATTTCCGAAATGGTTATTCTGCAGATGATGAATTAGCTGTCCTGAGCAGTGGATGCACACGCAAAATGTAAGGCAACCATACATGGCTTTGTTCAGTCTCTCTGCAGCTGCTCCAGCCTAGATATTATTCATTCATCCTCAATTTAAAAAGCTTTTGCAAGGTTAGTACAGCAATTGCTACTTTACGGTAATGCTCAACCATTTTCTGAGAGCAATTCCTCATATTTTGTGTACTTTGTACACTGCTTATCTGTCTGGTGCTTTATTCTACTGCATTGTGTGCTCACACATGGCAACATCCAAGCTCTAAGTGAAGCAAAGCAACAACCAAAAGAATTACAGCTACAGGAGCTGCATCAGGGACAGGATATACAGCAGTACTGCCAGTCTTCAGCTAATAGTATTACTTTGCAAAGCCTCCACTGTCTTTGATAAACATCTCCAAATATTTTTTGCAAGTATGTTAATTTCAAATTTCACATGTTTTTCTACACAAATAGTATCCTGAATTATCTGGATTCAGGCTACTTCCCTTGGACCCTGTTAAAGTTAGAAACACCAGGAATCTTTTCTACTGTGTATGGTCTCATGGCCTTCAATTAAGTCAATTCTGACCTTCTCTCCATTAAAGTAAGAGATTATTCAGCCTCTCAGAGGGCATCACAGAGGAATCCTTCATTATAGTGTCTTATATATGCAAAATTATGTTTCCAGCTCCATCAAAGCAATCACGAGTAGAATAACCCCACGGTGCTTCTTAGACGGTGAAAGCACTTGAGCCATTGAAAGTGCACAGGCTGAGGGGAAGCACTCTTAATTACTTTAACAACCATCCTGCTCCTCTAGCTAACTCCAGTACTATGTATAGCTGTGGGCAAAAGACAGGAGATAATGGCACAGTATGGAACGTTCCTACCTGGCATGAGTCACCAGTGTACTGTGGCGGACAGGCACACATCTCCACGCTGAGCGCGACGCTGCTGCTGCCATGGCTGGTGGCTTCCTCCAGCCCGACCTCCCCGAGCGTCAGGCGCTGAGTCTCCGTGAAGTAAAGGGCCCGGATGTGCAAGCCAGCCAGCCTGGACAGGATTGTCATCAGTTCTTCCCGGGATACCAGCCTACCGCTGCTGGCGTGTCTGAAGTTGCCCTGTGCATTAAGGGGTACAAAATGAGCAAAGTGCCACAGCTGTTTAAAAAGAGTAGCTTCAAAGGAGACCAGAGGACAGAAAAAGGAAGAAAACACCCATGGCTCTTGTCTAGAGCCAACTGGTGTGGGGTAAATAGAGTCCAGGAGAGTGGACACAGGATGGGTGGGAAAAAGAATAATGACCATAAAGAAAGGGATGTAGCTTTGACTGTGCAAGCTAAGTATGGCTCTCAAGTACAGAAAAGTGAAGAAGCCTGTAGATTCTTCTTCAGTCATCCAAACTTCATTGAGATACCACCCACCAAAACACATAAAAATGTGAAGAAAAATGCTTTTGTTTTTAAGAGTAAGTGAAGTCCTAGAAACTCGATCTTTTAGGGCTTTCTTGCTGCTAATAGACACAGCATTGTTGAAAATGAAATTTGGCTTGAAGAAACATCTTTTTTTGCCTGCATATGAATAAATAACCCAGTTCGACCTTCTGAGCACAGGTTTAAGGTAGGAATAATCCCTGCTGAATTCACCTACCTGAATGTTGGACATCCCATTCTAAACTAGGTACCTAGACACCAAGGAAAACAGATAACAATTCATTCCATCCCTATTAAGTACAGTCTGTGGCTGCAATGAATCACCTTCTATTGAGGACTGATTCAGCATTACTTCACCAGCCCTGGAGGGAGTGCTAAGGGCTACATTGGACAAGATACCCAACCCAGAGGTGCTAAAATTAGGTGTCAGGAGCCAGAACCCCAGTTCAATGTGGCAGTAAAGAGAGATAAAAAAATGTTTTTAATATTTCAGGTCTACAGTGTTTAAGTTTCTATTCATCACTGTTACCAAGTATTTGGTATTTTTGCACACATTCTACATGTGTGTATTTTTTACGTGACTCTGGAAGAAAAAGAGAAGGCCATTCCTTTTCCAGTTCTTACCTCAACCAGCTGTACTCGGCCATAATATTGACGATCAGGCAGTGGGTTGTTGGGATCCATATAAACAACTTCCATTTGTTGGCCCTATGTGAGAATGAGGATGTAACATTGCTGTTTCACTGCTTGGTATGGGAGAGCGTTCAGATGCAATAAAATTTGGTGAAGTACATTAAATCTGTTATTTTGGGGATCAAAACTAAGTAATGCTAGGAAAACTGTATGTCTTTTCCCCAGGAAAGTGGTATAGTGAGCACTATGTTCTGGTGCTAGCAAGGTTTTCACTGCTTTTGCCTATGAACAACCTTGTTTTCAAGTAAAACACCAAGAGAATCAAGTTAATGCTGATCAACTTTCACAGGAACTAGTTATTACTTCAGAATAAAAATGGGTTTGCATTTTGAAACACTCTCCTTTGCATCCCAGTGCACCAGCGGCTATAGGTATTATGGTAGTAGTTTATGAGGCACATTTCCCAGTAAGAATCCTAGAACATTGAATTAGTATTTCCGATGGTGTGAGGAAACAAAACACCCCCTTGAGAATTTCAACAAACAGTTAAAGTTTTCAATTCTGGCTCTAAAGTGGTTAAATTTTAAAAAAACCTGTCAATCTAAATGGCATTTTTATTTCAGTCCCTTGAAGCCTTATAATTATGTTTAGTTTTATGCTGAAAAAATCTCACAGAAAATGAGATTAATTACACACAAAATCCAGGGCATCTTTTGCAGAGATGAGGCCATACTTGTTGACAACTGTGCAATGCGCTAATTAATTTTTTTTCCACAGGCATATTCTACAGAGAAAATCCTGTTTTATCCTTTTACTTGCTCTCAAATCAGTTATGCTTAATAATATGTTACTTCGGCAACAGAGACAGACGTGTTGATGGCTTTGAGCAAAATGCAGTAAAATCAGTTTTATAGAAACAGTTAATAGTTTCAATAGTTAAGTTGATGTTTTAATAGTTAAGTGAACTATAGGAGCAAAATCTGCCATACTTGTTAGGTAACATAAAAATCATGGTATTTGTATTGCTTGTAAGAATAAACAGTGTTTTAAAGCTTACTGTTAGTCGTATATCAGGTTTCTTCTCCAGAAGAACCATGCCCTCGCTAGGTAAGCCAAAAGATTTCACTTGGTAACTTAGGAAGCCACCATATGAAGAAAGCTGTAACAAAATGCACAAGACCAGAGATACTTTACTGCACTATTGCTTGATATTAATGTAAATTTTTATTCAATTTATGCCATCTTCCAGCACTATAAATAACACATTTACTCTTTGTAAATGCTGCTTAAACAAACCACCCTGTATAAATACATTCTTTAAAAAAAATATAAGAAAATTCAAATTAGAGTTGATTTCCTGTTTAACAAGTTTCAGAACTGAACCATTTGAGAGGCTGTTAAATTACTTATTTTTCAGTGGGTTTTTTTTGTAGGACATGGTGTTACAAACTAACCTTTGTATTCTGTATGTACAGTATTTATTTCCTAAAGTCAAGAGTGGTCTATTAAACAGAATGTTAAAATATAAAAGAAAATAGGGACAACATGATCCGAATTTCTCAATTACTCTTAGTTTCTATACTGCTATACATTTTACATTTGATTCCCTTCCAATTTTGTAAACAAAAGACAGAAAATGTACTCTGCTAAATGCTACAGTGGAACCAGTTAAAAGGTTTCAGATAATTGAAAGCAATATTTATACACTCATAATATTGAAAAATAGTTAAAGTGACCTTGTTCATATTTTCAAAAAGAGATGTTATCAGTGGAAGCAGATCAAACCCTGACATTTTCAAAACACAATAATGTGAATAACTGGTAAATTTATGAACTTGAAACTCACAGCTAAATAGCATTTTGGTGGGACTTCCATTACTGCAGTATTGCCTGTGCTAAAATATACACTTATACACAACATACAGCAAAAGTAGGACCTAAATTAGAACTATTTTATTTGCAGTGTTGTCATTGTAAATAACAGTAAAGAATGGTAGGCCTAGGTAGACACTGTGACATGCAACATAAAACTCATAGCAATGACCTTAATAGCTGTGTTTAAAAAGGGTTATTGCCTGCTTTATATCTTGTTATGGAACAACAGAAGTACTTTTGGTTTAACACTGCAGGTGATAACATATGCTTTAACATGAAATTCCTTTCAAAAATAATTTGTAGGCACTGAAACAAGAACCTTTATAACATCAACAAAAAGCACCCCACCTAAATGTGCTGTTCACCTGAGATATGGAGATATAGCTCTGAGCACAGGACAGGAGGAGGAAAAATACTGCTCTAATCTTTAAAATGAGGACTAGCAGAAAAGTCGTACCATCTTTCATGCCTTGGTGTCTACACCATTTGTTTTCTCATGTGTGTCAGTAGGATTGCATCTGAAAAGCCTGTGTGTCCTGCAACTGGCTGTGAAGTATTGGCACTGTCAGGGTTCCAAAGAGGGATAACCTGGGGCTCTGGGCCTGCAAGTCACCATTAGAAAAGCCCCCTGGTCAGTGTGACCCTCAGGCTGAGGTGCTGATGGCATTAACTGTGAGCAGAAGGCTGCTCCCATGCACGAGTTGACAGACCAAAAGCAGCTCAAAGAACACAAAGGGTAGAAAACCAGTTGATGCTCTTCCCAAGCAACATGTCAAAAGCAAAAGGTTGGGGGTTTTTTGTGTGCCACTGAACACATAACCGGGTTTTATTCTTTTGGAAATCTGCCCAGGACATACTCTAGAGAATCTAAAGAATTCACAAGCCCTATGTGCTCTGGGTTTCAGAGCAGCCACACTGGCAAGTTCTACATGTTCTGGGCTTCAGAAAAACAGCTGAAGGTACCAGCTGCTTGAGACATTTGAGCCATTGAGCTCCTGATTATGCTGTTCACATTAAGACCTGTCTGGCACCAAGCAATATGATTAATTCTGTGTAAATCAACTAATTTCAAAACTGTATTCAGAAGTAAAATGATTCCTGGTATGACAGGTAAAAGAGACATGTGAAGAGAGAGAAACTTACCCAAGAAAAACAGTGATACTCTTCATCAATGATGCTGGTAAAAAATTATTACATGTTAGTAAAAGAGAAGAGTTAGGTGGCATTTACCTTCTCTCCCAGGTAGGATGCTGGTGCTTTCCAGTACAAATTATGCACAGAAGCTGGCAATTCTTGAACATCAGCCACCACACTGTTACTGACTGGATTGAAAGTGACTGGAATGTCCATATTTTCATCTACTGCCTCCAAGCGCCAGTTCTTCATGTCCACAAACTAATGAAAAACACATAAAGGAAACAAAAGTTTTCCTCATCCTTTATTAAAACTTTACCAGCACCAAGTAAGGAGAAGAAATCATTTAGCCTCTGTAATTCCCCTAGCATGAGACCCAACCTCTTCAGAGCCAGCCTAAAGTCTTTGAACAATGAATATTTCATGGACCTCAAAAGAGAGTGAAAATGTGAAGATATGCTAAAGCTACTCAGGATGCAGGCATTTGGTTTGTCACCTGGAAACTAAATTCTATATTCAGCCACAGGAAGACATGGCTTTCTGAGGGGGGATTAGGAACTGTGCACACAAACCTGAGGATATAATTTGAAGATGCTCTTTAAAGTCCATTCCAAAATCAAACCCGGGGCACTAACCTCAAGGACAGAGTTTGGAACAGGTTAACTGTGAGGGAGGGGACATGGTATGAGATTTTGGAGAGGCAGGCAATATAGCCTAATATTCTGCCTCTTTAATGCACATTTTATGTTTATGGCTGTTCTTTCATGAAAGATCATGCTTCTTTTTTTTATCATTATGCTGGAGGAAAGAGAGCATAATCTGTATGATGTACCAGAACAGTTCTGGGTTTTGGTGGACCACCCTGGATTTGCCAGAGCAAAAGAACCAAAAAAATAGACATGTTTCATAAACAGTTTTTGGTGAGGACAAGTAATGACTAGAGGAATTTTTCTACTGATTTCACTTAGGCCACATTTTCACCTTTTGCTTGTAAAAAGGGCACAATCTGGATTGCATCTAGTCTATGTCTAAACCTTAAATAAACTCCTCATCTACTATTTTCACTTTCCTCTCTTTTCCTTTCTCTTGCCTTTGCAGCTGTTGATTTTTTTGTCAGTCTTCAGTCATTTTACTGTTCATTTAATCTACTAAAAATCTTTGTTTCTCACACTTGATGTAATTTCTCTTCTACAGGGAGGGAAGAAAGACAACTTTTACAATCTCTCTAGAATCTGTCACACGGTTCTTAAGAATGCACCTATGATATAGACATGTAAAATGGTGCTTATCAAAGCACCTCGAAGGAGATCATTGACTTTAATGATGACACAGATTTTGAAGATAAAGCAAGCAAGATTAAGGCCAGCTCAACTTCAGTGGAACTAATGACTTGTAAAGGAACAGGTGAAAAGGGACATTTCTGCTGAGTGGCACTTTCAGACTACACCTAATCTTAAGGAGGCTGCACTAAGTCTTCACTTGGAGAATTGCTTGGAGAATATTTCTCATCCTTAGAAACAAATAAAATATATTTTCAGCTTTGGAAGAAATCTGGAATCTCCTTAATTGAACAACTGTAAGTTCATGATAGAAAAGAAAAGAAAAAAAATCTTTGGTACACCTTGGTTCTACGACGATCCGTGCTGCGACAGTTGCTGGTTGCCCCAAAACAAAAGCAAGGTGTGCATCCCCTGGGGTTAGAAGGGTTCAGGTAAAAGGATCCTGGCCTGCAAGTGTCACATGCTGCACCTTCAACATTTTCCTGTTAAGGCATAGTTGAAAGAAATTTCAGTGTTTTTCTTTTTGCTTTGCTGAGGTCCCCAAAACTTCCTGCACATGAAACAAATCTTCTGAAAGAATATATATTTAAATGTAGAGAAACAAACAAATGAAAAGATGTGATTATCTGGATAGACTATATTCCAAAGGCAAATAAAACTGTCTTGGAGGCTATCTTAGCTTTCTTTCCAGTTTACAATGTAAAATGTGAAGCACTGAGTAACAAATATTAGTCAGAGACAGCTGGTAACTTCCTTGCCAAAACCCTCCTGCTGGCTTTTGCAAACCCATAATATAAAAGGTCACTTGTGAAAGTTCACATTTAATTATGCAGATCAGAACAAAAGAAGATTTCCTAGCTATAATGATGTGGTAAAATGTCAAGTGACATAATATGGCTAAAAAAAGCATGGGACTTGGTTAACTTCCAAAAGGCAAGATGCAGATGGATAAAGTGGATCTGCGCAGAGTACAGACTACTTCAGTGATTCAATGGGCATCTACTCGGCAGCTCTCTAACATCCCGCAAAACCTAAGACAACCTGTACAACTGACAGATATTGAAGCCATTTAAAAATGGTTTTTAATGTTACCGTGATAATCTGTGCACATTCTGCAAAGTGTGATGGCTTTGTACTGCTGCACTTAATTTTTACTGAAAACTTAATGATAAACTCACTTTATTCACCCCAGCATACATGAAACAGTCACTGGCATGCAAGTGATGCTTGTGAATGCAGAAGTAATTTGATTTATCTGACCTTGCAAAGACAAATTCCTGTCTGGGGATCACAAACATCTGGTTCTGTTCCATCTCTATTACAGCTACATGGCACACAGTTAGGGAAACCATAAGTTCCGGGAGCACACTGATCACATCGACGTCCTGTTATTCCTGGTTTGCACCTTTATCAACAAGCACAGAGGAGAGAGTCAATAAGGGAGGCAGGAATGGAACAGGGGAGGGAAAATAAAACAACAGGCAGGTGGATTTTCAAAGGGACTTCATGGCTATGACACAACTTTATGACTTCCAGAGAAAAAGCAGCAGATTAGTATAGTTCTCAGATTTTGAATAGTGTAACATTTAAAATGGCCACAGAACTGACTAGGAATGGATTTGACTTTGAAGGACAAAAATGCTCAAAATAAAATTAGACTTCTGCAGCTATTCAGTCCTTGCAGTGCAGAACTACTCTCTGTACACAAAGGTATAAAACATTGATGTTGAATATAGGTAAGCAGAGCTGCAAGAAGGTTTATAGCTGGAAAATGTGCCTGGACCTTACTCAAGGCATGCACTTGAGTAATAGAAAAATGGGAAATTGCAAGCATATGAATAATTACAGGGATCTCAATCACCCACAAAGCTTGGGTTACTTTGCTGTTCACAGTGGATAAAATCCATTTTGCTCACACTGAAGAGTGAATAACTTAAATTTCCCATATCCTCTCCAAACACCTGAAAAGAGCATTGAAGCAAACTATTCATGCATTGTTTATAACACACATAACCCAAACTTACTTGCATTGCCCACTGGTTTTATCACATTCTGGGTTTGCCACATCAACAATTCCTTTTTCTGAGCAGTTGCAGCTCCTGCAGCCAGCAAGGGGATGATAGCTGAAGTAATATTTTTCACACACTTCACACTTTGGCTTCACAGTTCGTGGAGGGCAAATGCATTTACCAGTCAGGTCATCACAAAGACGCTGCCCGCAGTTGCATACTAGATCAAAGAAATTGTTCTACAAATCAATCACATCTCATCTTACAACAACCAACTCTTATTGAATATGCAACCAATACGCACAACCTTTATGTATAGACAACATGGCTCTTTTCTCTCACCAAAGTTCAGGGTCATAGAAGCCAACTATGTGACTGCAACAATAGTTTCAAAGAGCAGATTTAGTGCTTGGCTCTCTTCCATGGATTGGCTGCTTAACTTCACCACAGACACTGTTTATCACTTGCCAAAACTGTCAAGGATTAAACAAGTGTTTTTGGTGTCAAGGGCACCACTTTTATAAAGCAATGTTTATAAACATCATTATAGTATCTATGAAAGCAGCTGAGGACTGTTGGTGTAATCTATAGATCTGTTGTTATTATTAACATCAGTATATGAGGAATAAGGAATGCTGTGTCTCTGATTATCTATGGAAAAGCTTGAAGGTGTAAAATGGGATTAAACATTAACAACTTGGAAATGATTTAGCAGTCAGTGCAGAAAAAATCCATTGCACTGAAATAGTGGCAATATGGATTTTAACCAGTTCAGCTGTAAGCCTACTATACCTGATCAGACAACATAGGCAAATGCACACTTCACCACGAAATAGGTGTGCTTTAGGAGAATGGGATTTCTTCTGCCTTAAGCTGAAAGCTAGAACAGCTTGACCAACCTCTCACAGGGTCAGGCTCTACAAAGAAGAATCAGGCTGCAGTACACCTGCAGTAAATTCAGAGGATTAAGTAGGTGGCCGGGTCAGGAGCTGAAGGAGAGCAAGCACATACTTACACTTGCAAAAGGGGAATCCATAGTAGCCGGTTTGGCAGCGGCTGCACTGGCGACCGATGATGTTGGGTCTGCAGACACACTGCCCTCCCAGGGGGCTGCACGTAGGGCTGGTGGCACCTGTGCTGTGGCAGTCACATGGCAGGGCTCCATTGTTGTAGAAAGCCACCAGGGACCTCACTGAGTCCTTACAGAAGGCCGATGATCGTTCTGGGCTATTCAAATTGAAATATAAATCATGTAAGTGCTGGCATGCAGGAATTGTTATGAGAGTGCTTTTCAGTGGTTCAGCAAATTAGGGTTCTGTCTTTCAAACAGGTTAGCATAAGGATGGCATCAGCACACATGCAAGGATATACTTTAATTAAATCAGGGATGAATGGCTTTGAACATGCAGGTAAGAGGTTTTTTCATAGCAAGTGCATATTAGTTGTATCAGTTCAGACATGCCAAGCAGAATACCAAATAGCAAAGATGGAAACACCAAAGACAAGAGGATGACACGGATCTTCCTCTTGTACTGTGAGCAATAAAGCTCTACCTTTACATTGAATTTGCAATAGAAAGTCATGGAAAAATGACTCATGGAAATTAATTGGGCCAGCATAAGCCATGAAAAGCATTTTAATGTAGCACAATTATAGGGATTTTAGACAGCTCTCTAATACAGAGTAGAAGTATTATCATTCCAAGCTTGTTGTAAATGTTCAGTTTTTTTGAAAGTGATGCTTACTCGATATAAAAACTGTTTCCTCCACATTGGCTGATAAAATCAAATGACTTGTCCACTGTCTTTTTGTCAAGAATTTTGTAACTGTAGGTGTCTGCTGGAACAACTAAGACATTTTCCTTAAAATAATAAGAAAGCTAAATTGTACATTTCAGAGAAAAACAAAAAGGCACAAGCTAAAGGCATATATATGTTTAAATGTTGCTTCATTATACATTCTGGATTTTTTCAAAACCTGTAAGATTTTAACCAAAAACTAAGAAAATAAACTTTGCATACTGCCCTCAGAGTTTTGATGTTACAAGCAGTATACAATGAAAACAGTGCAGAGTATCTTAAAAAATTTAAATAAAACCAAAAGCAGTGCATAAGATCCACAAGGTCTGAAACAAAACATTAAAAAAAAATTATTTTTGGTTTTCATCTTTGCATCTATCTCTAAATGAATGATGAAACTGAAAATAACATTTTCAAGTATGTTTACGTAATACACGTACCAGAAGCAACGTTCTTCCATCTGGTATCATCACTGTAACAGAGACCATGGGTTCAGAAATGTCAAGCTCAATTTGGTTTCCTGCAATCACTTGAACCTGACACCCAGAAGTATGAGGGCAGAATGATGCATTGAAAGTACCTAGAAGTAAAAATATATTTGGTTTATGTGAAAAGGTTTTGGTTGTAGGGGGCTACTGGGATGGGTTCTATGAAAATTTGTCTGACAGAGCCCATGCCAGCTGGCTCCAAGACCAACCCAACACTGGCCAAGGCTGTGGCTGACCATGGTACCACCTCTGGAAATACACTTAAGAAAGGGGGAAAAACCCAGCTCAACAGCAGGAACAGCCAGAGAGAGGAGTGAGAACATGCAAGAAAAACAACTCTGCAGTCACCAAGGTCAGTGGAGAAGGAGAGGGACAAGGTGCTCCAGGTGCTGGAGCAGAGATCCACCTGCAGCCTGTGGGGGAGATCCACGCAAGAGCAGGTGGATGCCCAAATGGGGTCTGTAAACCTCTGGGAATCCCACACTGGAGCAGGCTCCCAGCAGGCCTTGTGACCCCATGGAAAGGACCCACACTGGAGCAGTTAGTGAAGAATTGCAGCCCAGGAGAATGACTCATTTTGGAGAAGTTGGTGGAGGACTGTCTCCCATGTGAGGGATCCCATACTAAATCATGGGAAGACCGTGAGCAGTCCCCCATGGAGGAGGAAGGAACAGAGGCAACATATGATGAACTGAGTACAGCCCACATTCTCTGTTCCCATGTGCCACTCAGTGGGAGGAGTTGGAGAAATTTGGGAGTAAAGCTGAGGGCAGGAAAAGGGGAAAGGTGGAAGGAAAGTGTTTGAAGCTTTGGCTTTAGTTCTCATTAACCTGCTCTGATGTGGTTGGTAACAAATTAAGCAAAATTTCCCCAAGTCAAGTCTGTTTTGCCCATGTTGGTAACCGGTGAGTGATCTCTCCATGTCCTTATCTCCTTCTGCATGCCTTTTCTTGTATTTGCTCTCCCCTGTTCAGCTGAGGAGGGGAGTGACAAAGTGTGTTTGGTGGGCACCTGGTGTCCATCCAGGGTCAACCCAACACAGCTCCATATCCCAAAATGCTGAGAAAGGAAAGGGATTAGGGTTCCAAATTCAGATGCTTACCTGACCACACACGTCCTGCATTCACATGGACTTGCACAGAGAACTGCGGGTGCGCCGGCTGATAAAAATGTACCACAAATACATATCTGCCCAAGTGGGGCACTCTGCCATGCAAGGTCATCTGGTTCTGGAGAAACAAGAACAGTTCTGGTATTAAATCATAGAATAGATTTGTTTTGTGAAACATTCTTGGGCTTATCAGTTGTGCTCAGTGCCCCCTACCAGCAGTGAAATAGAGTGGGCTTAGCATCTCTCAGCAAGTTCAATTTCTTCAAGGAACAAACAGTACAACTCTGTTCACCTGCCAAGAACCTTTAACATTACTCTGCAGTCTGTGAGACTGTTGTGTAATTCAGAAAGAAGCTGGTGTTTGGGCTTTTCCCCCCCCCTTTCTTTATATTGTCTCTGTGGCTTACTCAGTTTGCAACATTTTCATCATATCACATCATCCAGTTTTGATTCCCTTACAGCGTTTCATCTATTTAACTCTACTATGAACATACCTTGTGACTTGCAAAACAAAGTTTTTAAAATATGAGGTACCTGTAACGGTGTCAGGGTGACTCCATGAACTGAACCAGCAGGTAAAGTGGCACTCAATGGATCATGGAGTATATTTTCCTGTACTTCAGAAATCTTCCCATCTTTGAATGCATCCAAAACCAAAGCTCCTGGTGGAGCTTCAAAAACTGAGGGAATGCATGCTGCACTAAACACAGAATTACAGTAATTATCCTTGAGGCAGGAGAAAGTTTTAATCATAACAGGAAAAGCTGTTGACTTACAAAAGTCAGTGTATTAGACTGTATTGCAATTGATAAAGGAATAATAACCCCTGTACCTATTTGGATTCTTTGTGAATGATCAGAAAGTAAATGAAAAGAAGGAGTATGGATTTAACTTAAAAAGGGGAAGCTGCGTACACTTTTAATGTGTTAACTGATTTTATCCACACAAAATTTCCATAACTTTAAGTTTTAGTGGAAATAATTTTCTAAGGAAGATGAAACTTAAGGGAATCACAAGCGCTAAAAATTAAATACATTTTAGTTAATCCAGTTAGTTACATTCATCAGAATCTGTACTAATATTGTATTCTCAGTTCTACAAATATTTACAGAGGTATATCCTTTAAACATGCAAGTTTTGCCACTGAAGTCAATATACTTAAGTACTTAGAAGTTAAGTATAGACTCAAATATTTGTAGAATTGGAGCCAAAATAAATAACAGTACTCCTTGAAAGCATCCTTATTCATTCACTGCTGTGTTTAACTATTTCTTCCTTGGCCTATTTAATTCTGGAATTGAAAAAAGAATTTTCCAAGACTGCAGGATAAAATATTTTGGGGGTTTCCTGGTTGTATTTGTTCACTTCTAGTAAGTACTCAACAGACAATGATTAATCTTTGCTCAAGACAGGCCCAGAACTGGAATGGCAAGTATGTTTCAGGGCCAGAACTGAGATGTATTTGCCAGGCCTGTGTGGGAAATCACCCACTTACAATACTGTTAAACTGAGCCAAGCCCTTGCATCCTTCAACTTGATGAACTTAAACACTTCCAGGAAAGCAAAAATGCTACCAGATAACAATAAAAACAAAACTAAAACCTACAGTAAATTATGCAAATGTAACCAAGAGTTTTAAAAAATACCCAACACAAAACCAAAGTAAAATATGTGCCTTTTAACATTAGTTTTATTTTGAATCATGTTTTTCACTCATCCCCTTTCCTTGTTTTACTCAAAACATAAATGCCTGCATGTGCAAAATAACTTAGGTGCAAGGACAAGTATCTTTGGTCTTAGAAAGCTGCTCTCAGTGGTAACACTGAGCAGGAGAATTAAAGCTGTGATTCAGTGTTATGCATGCTTGGAAGCCAAGCATAGTCACATGTTTTTATCCAATTTACTATCCAGATTTTTCTGCTTTCTGTTTCAATTGAACCATTTTATTAGAAGCTACCATTTAGAAAACTATTAGACCAAATCACAAACTCTTTTTGCCTCTTAAGTCTTGCAAATGACATTTACTTTTATTTTGAGACTCTTCCCACTGCTAGATCAGTGGAAAGAAAGCCTTAGGAGTGGGCATCACGAGGCACATCCTGGGGAGTGCAACAGGCACTGAAATGTGGAGGTCTCTAATTTGGAAGCTACAGTGACAGTTCCTCTCTGTCCCAAGGAACAAAAGATGGGGAGGGGAAGAGCTTCAACAGGACAGAGGAGATGCTCTGCAGAACCCAAGCCTGACCACTTGGGAAGGCAAGGTTCAGGTTCAGATCTTCACAGCAAGAGAAGAGCTGTGAGTCTGGATCAACCAAGCAGTACATAAGTCCCCTAATTACTGGTCCTAGAACGTATGATGAAGAAGGATCAGCTGGCATTACTGTGAGGTGAATGATGAGGGCACACCCACCCTAAGGGCCCCACGATAACAGGGAAAAGGGAATAGCTTGTTTGGGAAGCAGGGGTTTACATGTTGAATAAGCTGATGCTGCCAAGTTGAGCCAGTGGATTTGTGCCCGAAAGGGCAGCCACATCCCACACCTAGTGACAAATTAAAGCCATTTTGGGACAGCTGAAGCAGTAACATGCAGAAGAAAACTCCAGATGGAGCAGTAAGCATTTCAGACCACTAAAGTAGGAATGATTTTCCAGCTTGGACACCTGTTGTACTGGATGGCACGTAAAACGTGTGTTTTCTCACACATCAGCACTGGGTAGTTCAGATGGGCCAGGAAAAGGCTGTTATCAACAAAATTCTGTCTAGATTTACACACTGACACTTCAGCTTCCTTTCAAAGAAGTGGCCTACAAATCACCTGTGAGTCACTGAGCAAAGCTTCACTCAAAAGAATTAAAACACCGTTTATTCTACCTTTCAAGGTTGTCCTCAAATAATAGGAAGGATAAAACCAAGCAAGTTACCTTCCATCACTGTTACTCCTGTAAGCAGCTATGCACTGTACTTTAGGTTCCACGTATTCTGGAGAAAATTCTTCAGCTGATATAATGCAAACCTTGTGCTGGAAAACAAGCACATGGCACAATTAACAATTAACATCATAAATAACAGGGCCAGGCCTGAACAGGAAGGATTCCTGTCAAGGGAATATTGGCTGTTCAGGAGGGAAATAACTAAAAGGTAAGTATATATGTGTGGTAAAGGGAAAGACAGAAGACCAGGTCAAAGGCTGAGAAGCAAGGCAAGGAATGTAGAGAGGTAGGAGGGAAAAGCCCTCATCTGTGATGTTAGAGACTTTTGGACTCTGGGGGAACTCCAAGACTTTCTCAAATTCAGGCACAAACACCTGCTCATACAAGTCCATGGGAGTGAGTTTCAGTGACACCAAGATTTCTCTCTCAGGATTCAGAACTCAATTCAAAGGAAGCAAGACCTCATATGGGATTTTTCTATTTTAACTAGAAGTAGACATGAACAAATGAATCTGTGGTAGTCCTGCTGTACCCATGGTGGTAAGGACATAAGGGAAAGCTTGTGGGTAAACACAAGAGCGAAACGAATAAAATATATAAGAAAACACATGCACAAGTTACAGAACTTATCCATGAAGATGTCCAATAAGCAATAAGCTAGCTAGCACCAAGTAGAAATGTAAGTAAAAATCGTGTAAGGAGAATTCATTTTATGCAATGTGATCTAGTTTGGAAGCACATCCTAAGGGGGCTCAGCCTGTGTTTTAAAAGTAGTAAGCAGGGGAAAAGAATCCTTTATAAGCCACAAGGCAGAGTGCTAAAAATCCCTCTTCCCAGGCAGCCAACACTTTGTCTGTCCTGCTGTAACAACCCACAGGGCTCCAGGCTGTTGCAACAGAACATGGGTACATGCTGAAGCTTTGAACAACACTTCATGAGTGGCTAAAAGGTTAGTGCCAAGTGTGGTCTGGGTTTGGACAGCTTGTCTGCATCAGTATGAGATAAAGACTATCAAGCTGTAAGAGCCTCTCTTGACAGATGGCCTTAAGAACCCCATTTCCCTGTCATTCAGACCGGTGTTTCCAGCACTGGAGGTGGCTCCCATTTTCCTCTCTGCTCTGCATGATGGGAACACACGAGTGTTTTTAATCCCAAAACTGCTGCCATTGACTTCATGATTAGTGTCTACATACCAGAAGCACTTCTTTTCCCCTTTCCCATTCTTTGCTAAGTAAAGCCTTTACAATTAATGATTGTGAAGATCAGATCTTGTTAGCACAGAAGTTGCTGCAGGAAGCTAACAGAAAATGTAAAAGGTATTGGTTTACACTGACTCATGAAATGAAGAAAGCATGTATCAGCTGTTAGTCCTAATAGTTGTTATTAGCTGGGTTGGAGCTCTAGATTTTAAAAAACCTTGTGTTTCTAAAATAGAAAACAGAAACAACATGTAAGAAAATTCAGTCTCCAGAAAAGTATATTCCTGGTGTGGCCAAAAGAGGTCAGTGAAGGCTTTTCATTTAAAACATCTAAAAGTTATACAACTAATGAATGCATTTATTACCTGAAATAAATGCATTTATTACCTGAATTTTGTAAGAGACATGGGAAACTCTTACATGGGTTTTGAGGATTTAGGAAAAATGAAACATAAAAAAAGAAAACAAAAAATTAGGCATAAAAACTACCAGAGTATTTTTCCTTTGAAGTTTACTTGTAGAAGGGAAAGGGGAACTGAAATAAAGCACAAGAAAGCTGGAAAAAACCTTTCCAATAAAGGCAAAGTTCTGTTTGTCTTTGAAACTGACAGGTTTGCCTCAGCATTCTGGGGTATATATAAAGCATGCCTAGTCAAGCACCTAATATACGTAATTTCACACCTTACCTTACAGAATGTGAATATAGGGAGACAAATGTCTTTGTTTACCCTATCAAGGAACAAGTATTACCAAAAGGAAAAGAAAATGTCACCTTACCAGAAGAAAATTACTTGATGATGCCTTCAGACGTATCTTTGTGTCTGCTAGAAGGTCATAGGCTGCAATGCGATTCCTGTCATCAACTACAACGCTGCGACAAAGGAAGCTGAGACAGAAAGGAGGGTTAAATCATTGCCATGTTGTTTAGTTTGTCACCTAGCTTCACTGCCTGGCTGCTGGCTAGCCACAGCACCTAGCCCTCCTGCTGGATCATAATTAACCTGCCTGTGGCCACTGCAGGACATATGTTGTCCTCATCGGTGAGACACAGAATCTACCATGTACAAAACACTGCTTGTCCTGGGTGGGCTAGAGCTGAACAACCAGATCTCAGCTCAGACGCCCATTTGGGCTACTGGCTTAAGTAGGATGTGGACAGACAGCTACACATAGATGCTACCTGCAGACATTTTCACACTGCGTAACACGGTGTGTAACTAATATTCTCCTGCCTGGGCCATGCTCCTTGAGGTGCCAGCACACATCAGTTGCTCCTTTCCACTACTGCCATGTGCCACTGAGAATGTGAATCAGCAGCTTTCATTATTAGCTCAAAGCCTGTGATGTTTCATTCACTTACCATGTTTTATTTGGAATATTCAAGCTCACTGAGCTGTAAGAAAGTCTGGCACAATATATTACAAATTCTTCAAGTTACTGTTACTATCTACATATACCTCACTATGTCATTGCTTGATTTATTTTTTATCAGAAGAGACTTGCACCTTCCTGTTTGGGAAAGATGACACAGCATCTCACTCACAATGTGATCACTCAGTTCATGCAGAATGTCTGCGGAAGGGATTTGCTGCATTGCTACATCAAAACAGCAAAGGCTTTCTTTGTATTTCCATGAACATGTTTCTAATGTGTCATATAGACAATCAAGTGTGTTCAAAATCAGCCCATAAAATATGGGGGGAAATATGGGTGTTTTAGGGAAAAAAACCCACCAAAAATCAATAAAATGGAAGATTTATAGGCAGAAGTTTGGGGCTCAAAGTGTTATGTAACAGGCTAAAATAAGAGCTTTCTCCAGCAATAACCTGACAAGGTCACTGCTCCACATGGCTGTGCCCTGCATCACAAACATGCTGATGGAAATAATTTTTCTTACTGAGCAATTTCATCCTGAATATCCCTAAGCCTCCATTCTGCCAAACAGTTGGCTTCCGGGAGTAAAGGATGCATGTCTGTAGTCCCCTGGCACCGGGCAGGCTCTCCCAAGGGTTCAAAATAAGCTGAGGTGCTCAAGTGTTAAAGGCAATCTCACTCAGGACAGGCAAAATCTCTTGTGCAGAAACATCTGCAGTAACCTCATCAGTCAACAAGGATAAAGAAGCATTTGGCTGAAGACCTTGCCTACAGCCTAACTGCCAGAGGATGACTATAGGCAGAGTTTCAGAGACCTTTATACTTCTGCTTCAGCAAATCTTGTTAGAAACTGTGGGAATGCTCTTGTGAAACAGGCTGCCACATTTTTTATAGCCAAAGCCCTCGGACACATTTTTAACTAAAGAAAAACAGTGCAGGCATCTGCACCAAACAGTGATGCTCTTCCACTGTACGTGGAGATTAATAGTTTATAAGGATTTAAGAATGTATATAAAAAAGTAACCGTTTGCATAGGAAAACAATTAATTGAAACAGTAGCAATATTTAAGAGCTGACTGCACAAAGAGAATTAAAAACCTCTACAAAATCCACAGAATCCTGCACTTGCTTTTAAATCACCCTAGAATTTGAACAATTTACATGGTAAAATGGATTCAAATATAAAAAAAGAGTAATTACATTCCAAATGCTTATTTAATCATTCAGCAATTACTTCAGAAATTCTTACCTGTATTTACAACTGTATATTCTCACTCTGCCTTCAGTGACAGGTCCAGGGCTCTGCACTGTTACCTCTGCAGTGTTTATCTGATCCTCTTCATTGGCATACTCAAAAACCAGAACATAGCGACCGACTTGAGGAACATTTATGGTCATCTCTAAATTGACCTGGGTCAAAATAATTGAAAAATAAAAAAAAAATAGTTAAAGCTTTCACTCCCTTTTCTTGCAGGAAGCTCCCACTTTTAACTGGTCCGCATTAGTCCAGGGCCAGTCCTGCAGTGTCTCAACAGAAGATACCCAGCAGAATGCAAGCAACACTTACAAACATCACTTCGTCCTCTAACAAGAGTCAAACAAGTTCAAGAAACACCTGCCATTATAACGGTTACAGGGAAGTTGTAAAATAACCCCAGGAAATTACTATATTATTATTTCTCTTCTCCCCAGCAGAAAGGGAAGAAATGTTATGATGCTAAAAAATTGTCACCATCATCTCTAAGCTATCCTTAACAACACAGAAAAACTGAGTTTACTTCTCCACTGAAAAAATACTTCCAGGAACACAAAATTGCTACTAGAGCAATGCTGTATTTTGATTCCCTACAAAGAGTGAAAGCATCTTCTCCAGCAAACAATAACACTTTGTGTCATCAAGGTTTTCTTTTAGGTTACTTGCACAAAATGGTTAACACAATATTTTGCGCAAAATACTTCTAAGTAGTTAAGTGCTGTGGTTACAAAGATTTTCCTTCAGTTGACTACATGATTATTTTTAAATTTAAACTGTTTTTTTTCTCAGTATTTCCTTGGGCTACAAACACTTAAACATGTAAATAATTCTGTCAACACTCCTTGACTTCACTGCAATTATTCATACCAGTAAATTTTGCACATGCATCAGTGATGAAGCACCAGAGCCTGTGGCATTTGAGTACTCTTGCTGTACTTGATATTTTTAAAAGAAATATCCAAGCACAGTAATAGAGGCCACAATCATTTTACAACACTATCACATACTTGATAAAATACCTCACTTTTTGCCAAACACATTTCTAGTAGATCTTCTCATTTCATAAACATGTTTTGCTTTCAAAGGACCTACAGCAGTGGCATAATTGCTTCTGCTTGTTTTTCAGTAAAGCAAACATTTTACCTAAGTGTAGCTATTTAAGAAAAAAAATATTATTTTAGAGTGATGTATGTACACCATTTCTGCTGACAAATCATGACACTTCTGAACAAGCCAGTGTGCCTAAAGGAGAAGGATTTTTATTTAATGAAATGCTTTTGCCAGAGTGGAATGTCCACTCCAGTCACAGTTATAAATCTGTCTACACTGATACTTTTACATGGTTTTGTGTAAAATGCTGACCTTGGTGCAGAGTCAGTTTTAGGGATGTGTTAAGATCTGAAAATGCTGAGCTGTAAATCTGCAACCATTTTAATCTGGTAGGTTTATAGTCAACAGCACAGATGGGACTGCAATTAGCAGGCAGGAATCTGACCTCTCTTCCACTGATTTGGGCCATCACTGGCTGACTGGGAGCTGGCTGTCGCACAGGTATTCTTCTGGATTCTCCCCCGTGCCTGAAATGCACTGCATCTGAACCAAGGACACAGGAAAATCTGCCCAGAGGCAAATGCTGATAGAGCAGGCAGCTTACACAAAACAAAACAAACAAAACACAGGATTATTATTGTTTTCAAGTGCAGCAGGATGATAACAAAACAAACCAAGGCACTGGTTTACACTGTAGTTTATCTACTGACTGTTCTGCTGAAGCGGGCCCGGGATGTGTGCAAGGCTCTGTAACTTGGATCTGCAACAGGGATGCCTCATAGTAATCACTAGGTAACAGCACCAGGTAATCCTAAAATAAAAGAATAGAACAAATACTAAAGAACTCAAACAATGACAAAAATAGCATCTCCAGGCTTTCACAATGTAACAATGAATTAAACCAACCACATAAATAATTTGTATAGAGGGTATCTGCAAAATGTGGGTGGGGCTTTTTTTCTGTTACTACTTGGGCCAATAACATCAGAATGTGTTTCCCTAACCCTGTAATTTCAGAAAGATGGTATGAAGGCAGCTGCCTCGTGATCAGGGAAACTCTGAAGCCACTCTCCCATCATGTGTTGTACAAGACAGTGCACTGAAGGGAGCTTCCCTGCAGCTCAGTAACACACAGCCAGATGCCTGCAGGTTTCATCTGTGAGTGCAATCCACAAGCACACAACTCAGCTCTGGGTGACTCCACACAGGAGATTCACATATCCCAGATGACTTGATTAAAATACTCCATGTAACCTATTAAGATGTGCTTCAAAAGCTGGTATATTTTTGTTCTGCCTTGCTTACTTAAATTAATATATCAGAGCTAAAGTATAACAACTATTAATGTGAGAACATGATGGGCTAAGATAATTAACATATACTTTTTCAAAGATATTTAGTGAAAAAACCCAGCACAATAATACTGTCACTTTCAGCAAGAAATATCTTTGCAAGCTCTTTACTAACACTTCATGTGGTCTTCCATAAATTTAACACAGCCCCAGGCTTAATGACTAGAGATACTGCTTTTTATCCCTGTACAAAATACGTAAGAATTTCAGTATGCTTCGTGAGTGTACATATTGAAGGTTTTTCATCAATGATCATCTCAAACAATTTCTCTTTCTCTAGCAATTTCTTAGAACTGCTGCTAGAAAAATTTTCAGGTTTTCAGTGAATGAAAGGAGAGAAAATATAGGATTAAAGCAGTCAGAAATTGACCTGCTCATAATGCAGCCCATCTTACAATACTCTTAATGCACAGATTTTTGTCAAGAAACGAAGGCCTTGGCATCTAGAGCTATGCTCTAGACACAATATATGATATGTAAAAATTACTAATTTTTGTGAGCATTTATGCTTTGTGCTGTATGCTAATAATACCTTATCATTTGAAGGTACAGATTCCAGATAGACTTAAAGTTTGTAAGGAGAAGAAAAATTAGAGCAGGAGAAAGAGAAGAAACAAGGGGAAGAAATGTAAATTTTCCATAATTGTGTTCTGTTCCTTTCACTAGTGCTGAATTTCACTTGTTTTCTGGGTTCTTTGCAGCAAACAACTCCAGAGCAGTAACTTTATGACAACCTTCAAGCAGTTGTTTTCCTCAATTGTTTTCTTACCAAGAGGACTTCCTCTGCCATTATATTGACAGTCCATGTGCCTGGAGCCAGTGAGAAAGGCTCTGTGGAGCTTTTTCCTGGGATTGTGATAAAAGCTGGCTCCTTGCTGGGTGGGAAGACAAACTCCTTGCTCTGAGCAGCCCCTGCCAGAAAAAAAGAAAAAAAGTGAAAAACATAAGTGACTATGTAAAATGTCTCTACTTGCTTAGTGAGCTGGACTGGTAATTTGGCCCATTAAACTTTGTTTGACAGGAGTTGATCAACACTTTTCAGTCAATATGCAATAACAATGCACTCAACCAGACAGAGAGCTATGCAGTGGTTGTTGTTTTCCTCCTTATTCCTCTTGAGCAAATTGGCACAGAAAAGCAGAGCTCTGCCCCTGTAATGACCAGTTTTCCAATATTCTGAAATGGTCACTTTTTCAGTTTCCCCTTCCATAATATTCCATTCAACCTCTCTCTGCACTGACAATATGTTCAGCCGACACATTTCATATTCTCATGTGACTTTAAGACAAATACTTCAGCTATTGGAGGTTCTCAGGAGCCTCTAAAATTTTTACTTACAGACAGGTAACTTCTAGGCAGAGATGATGGGCCAGCTGTGGATGCCCCATCCTGGCAGTATTCAAGGCCAAATTGGATGGGACTCTTAGCAACCTGATCTACTGGAACGTGTCCCTGCCCATGGCAGGGGGTTGGAAATGGATGATCTTTAAGGCCCTTTCCAACCCAGACCATTCTATGACTCTGTGTACTACAGAAATATAGCTGTGGTATGCTTTGTCAAATAGGACAAAGTCATGAGGATCAACTGTTATGAATGTTAAAGTTTTGCTCTTTGAAGACCCTGGAGACAGACAAAATCTGGTTCCCTGTCTCCCAGTCATTAGAAGCCAGCAATGACCCCAAACTTCTGCCACTCTGCTGAATAACGTCAGTGAAGTCTTCAGTTTTGTCTTGAATTTCTGAAAGGATCTATAACTTTAATCCTCTGAGTAAGGCAGGAATAATAAGACATAATTCTGCATACAGGCTTGGTATGCCCCTACCATTCAAAGGATATGGAGTACTTATCTTTTATCAGGGCCTGAAAGGCAACATGTTTTTGAGGTCTGTAGTCAGAACTAACTCAGTAAACTGAATTCATCATTTTAAACAAATCTTACTCATTGAATGAAGGCAAAAGCTACATTTAAAACTTGAATATTAAAGGCAAGTAAACCAAACAAAATATTGTTACCCCTTCTTAAAAAGTTTCATAAAGTTTAGAGCTTCCAAGTACAGGACTGACAGTACTAAGTGTGGCAAATATTTGAAAAAACAAATGTTGATTACGACTGCAAGCAGAGGTTTCATGCAAACACAGCTGCATCAGTTACACAGCAAAAATATACGAGGAGAAGCACAAAAGCTGTTAAAAAGTGATGCCCCTTTTAAGCAACATTAAAGACTTGACTTAGGTGCACCTTGGAAAGCCTTCTCTGATCTAACATTCATCTGAGCTGTTGCACTGCTGAGTGACACCTACCTGCTCCAGGCTGAGACTGATAAGCAGATATGCGACCAGATAATGTTTCACCTCCAGGGTTAATATACCTCAGGATAATGCGAAATAAGTAGAGGTTTGATTTTTCCACATTCAAAGTTATCCTCACTTCATTCTGAAAAATGGAAGTTAATAAACAAAAACAGCCGTAAAGTGCTGAATTGAGGGAGAGTTAGAAGCCATGCAAGCACCAGACTAAAGTCCTACAAGAAAGAGGCACATGCAGACAAGTATATACTGGAATGGCAATGCTGGTGTATGACAGAGGAAGATGGGGAAGCCTAGTGAGAAAATTAATTCACTTACAAGTATAATTAGTGCCAATATGTTTTCCCTCAGCAACTGAGATCTTCCCTTTAGAGCTTTTTGAGCCCAGGCTGACATAGTGGAGGACTAGGTGGAAGAACTTAGGGGAAGCCACAGTGATAGGCACAACCACCTCTGGCTGGGAAAAATAAAAAGAAAGGGAAAAAGGAGGAATGGAAAGTACATTACTTGTTACTAGTACCCAGAGAAAGAAAAAACATTTGGCAAGGACAAAAGGCTTGGGCAGCTTACAAAAGAGCATAGAACAAAATCTCCTGTGAAAAAAACCTCTTGTTGAATGCCAGCTGATCCAGAAGGACACAGAATGGCTGAGCTACCATGTTGTTGCGATATATCAAGAGTATTTTACTGTTATTCTCCCCACTCGGGCCATAAAGGAGGCATATGGTATCAACGGCTGTTGATATTCCTGCCTTTCCAAGGAGCAGGCCACAGTCATTGACCCTAGTCTGAGATCCCACAGCATGCAGACACCTTAGCCTGTCACTGAAACTTCTGATCCTCCTCCAGTTGCTTAGAGCTGCAATACCAGGAAAGCTGCCCTTGTCCTGGGGCTGAACTGACATCTCCAGACCCACAAAATTCTCTGCATTCACACAGCTTCATTATTTAGTTTTCAGAAAAACAAAGAGACATGTTAAGGGTCAGTGCTGGATTAGGAAAAAACAGGATTGGTGCAATCTCATGGGTTTGGTTTCTTTCTTTCCATCCTAATTTCTAAAGCTCCCCTCACAATCCAGTTCCCACCAGTTCACAATCCACCTGCTATCCCTTTCCAAGCTACTTGTGGCACAGTGACCTCCCCACCACTGTGGTCCACTCTGCTTCCCCAAATGCAAACATTTTCTCTGTTCCCCACATCTGAGAACAAAACAAAAAGCCTGTATGAAATGCCCCTAGAAAAGAAATGCAAAAAGCAGCTGAATCAAAAGCAGTTAAGAAATCACAGATACCCAAGAGTTGCCCTCATTTACAAATGTAGAATAATACTGAAAATTCAAAAGTTATCTGAGAAAAAAAAAATCCAAGACCAAAACAACAAAAGAAGAAAGACTGAAAAATGAAGAACATAAAGGAAATAATTGTGCAACAGTTATGTGCTTTTGTCCCATGCTACAGTGATTCATTAGTCCCTGGACAAATGGAGGCTGGACATGACTCTACCAAAGCACTACTTTCAAGATGAGTGAACAAATCTCATTTATTACTCAAATCTACTGCTTTAAAATTCTGCTTCATTTGATCAGCAGTTCAATTCAAAGTCAGAAGGGCACTTCTCAGAGAAATTATGGTGACTTTTTATTTCTGTGATTTACTTATTCCCTCAGCTGTTGTTTAGTTTATTTGTAGTCTGTCATGAAACTAAAATACATGTTGCTAATATGCCCCTGCTCACAGCTTCTTTCACTGAACCACACATTTTCCTGTTTGCTGTAATATGAAGTTATCATTCATAATAAAAGCTGTCATCTCTCTCTTCTTTACCCAATATAAGTTCAAGTGTAAGACGACTTCAGTGACAGCACTGTGAATTTACCTGAAAAGCTTATGGATACAGACTGTCACGGACCTGTGTGATTCAAATTATTTAGCCAAGCATTATTTTCTGCTGTTCCCACTATTCTTGGCATGACAAGAATTTCTGCACTTAGTATTATAGACTTGAAAGCTGTCAGTTCCCTTTTACAGCTGTCTCACAAAAAAGCCAACCTCAAAGAACATTTCTGAAGAAGCTGTATTTGCACAAGCAATGTGCAAAAGACTTGACAAAAATACCGACAACCACTAATCCAAAGAGCAACACAGTGCCAAAAGGTTTGGATTAGTCAAATCCTGTCCTTTTTTCTGTCTTTTTTTCCATGACCTTCCACACACATAGCAGTATTATAAAGACATATGTGCTACGCACTTTTGTTTTCACTTTCACCCCAAAGCCTTGAGTGAAATACCAGCTTACTTGTATAGAGGACATCTGTGCATATCCTCTCCAACTGAAGCTAGGAAATTCCTGAGGATCATAGCCAAACCGAATTTTCCCTCCTTGGACAGTAGTACCATCTTCAATCTCAAACTTCATGTGGTGCAGGTCAGGAAAAAAATAGTTTTTTTCAGGCCTTTCAAGGAGGAAACAAACCCGGAACAAATCAGCAAAGAATTACCAGTCATTTATAATCTGCATCTAAAGGCAAAAAGCAGTGAAAGGGAGGTGATCTACTGATGACTGAGGAATTCTGCCAGCAGCTCATAGGTTCAAGGCAGCTGGCAAGAGGCAGGCAATGAGAAATTTCTTCCCAGAAGCTTTTACAGCTTTCGTACTTTTTCCTATACAACTCTTGATAGATATATAGATAGATATGCAATACTATTGCTAAACTGGTATTGGATATTTAAGGAAACAAGTCAGAAAATCTTACTAAAATATAGGAAGGGAAACGGCCCAGGAAAATTAGTATCAATAACCAGTGCAATTTACCAAGTTACTTATCAGCAAGTCCAGAATGAAAGTATAACAAGTGACTGATGGGACTTATGGACTGAACAGCTGACTCACTCCTGACAGGTGGTGCCCACGACGTGCGCCCTGCACCGGCAGCTGCCCGAGGACTGGGAACAGGCTGGGCTGAGAGAGCCTCCAACGTCACACCTGCAGCCTGGCAGGCCCAGAGAAGAGGCCAGATCAGACAAAGAGTGATAAAAGTTATCAGAAAACACACCACGGCTTCACCTAACCAAATACAATTAATGACTCGTTTCCTTCTCCCAGAGCCCTTTAGACTCCTTCAAACACAACTTAATACACGTGCAGAAGCCACAATTATTTTGAGCTCCCTATGTTTGTGACTGTTTTCTTTTTAATTTCTCCTTAGAATGTGACAGAAGTCACTTTGTAAAAAAAACCTCGAACAGTACACCCTGCCACATTGCTAAATGCAGGGCTATGGTTTTGCAGAATTGCTATTCAGATGTTTTCCTAGCAAAAATAGCAGCGATATCACAAAGAACGACTATTTTAAAAAATCCATAAACTACAGAATCTAAAACCTAACTTATAAAAATTGCGAGATCTTAATTTTTCAAAGTCTGGTACCTCAGTATTTAATCTATCTAACAAAATTGCAATGTATGTGTTCATATAATATACATATTTTCAACTGACATTGGACAACAACATTGAATGACTTTCTGCAGGAGACAGAACTTGCGGCACAAACTAAAGGACACCTCTAGTAATGAAGTATAGGATGCTGTACTGAGGAACAAGTATGTCAAGGCTAAAAATTTCAAGCTGGATTGACAGGCTGAGCGTTCCTAAATAAGATTTATGTTATAGTCTAAAAACACCCTGTTTTCTAAGACGTGCACAAAATGTCTGGGAAGTACAGTGATAACATCTGCCTTGTTCCTTCTCCTGCTGAAAGGCAAAAGAGGAGTCACAAGGTTACAGCACCAGCACCAGTGCAAAATGCTGTGCACATGAGTAATGCAAACATCCCCAATCTAAAAGTACAGCCTAGGGAATTCTAAAGATTTCTGTGCTAAGTGCAAATGTTTCACTAGAGATGTCCTTTATTCATCTTACTTTGGCAGCCAAAATAATTCTTTTCTTCAAGAGCATAATAACCAGCTTCACAAGTGTCACAGGAATCTCCACAAACATTAGATTTGCAGTAGCAATGCCCATTTTCCTGTGAAGAAAATAAATTTCATCAAAAAAGTTTCAGTACCTTTCCAGAACTTTAATCGCTCAATACTCTGAATTCCCTCTAATTCTAAAGAGGAAAAACCTTCTAATCTTAAAAACCAAAACCTAAACCAAACCAAATCAATCAATCAAACAAAACAAAACAAAAGGAAAAAAAAAATAAAAAGAAAAAGAAAAAAAAAAACCACAAAACCCAAAAATCATTATCTGGACATTATTTCTGTCATTTATCATCTTCAGTAACAGACTAGCAAACAGACAAACTCAAGAAGAAAATTTTTTTAACTTAATACATCCCTTGGATGTGTAAAATTGTTCCTTTGACGTATAAAACTAGCTATTTTTATGTTCAAAATCAATAAACAGTACTAAGATTTCTACCTTAGCAAATGTTACAATAGTTTATCTTTAAAATAATCAATTTAATTAATATCTTTCTTCTAATTTCACTTTACCTGCTGACATTCTCCAACTCCACTTAGTGTTCCACTCACATCACACTGACATGCTGCACAGATGAAAAAAAACAAAGACACCTACATTTCATCTTTTCTTTATACTTTTCAGGGGAAAAATCCCACCACCCTGAATCTGCAATTTTGAGTCAATGTGCCACAAGGTGGATTTTATTCTGGAAGTTTCAGAACAGCAGGCAAGATACTGGTATGAGGTGAGAAGAAAAAGAGAAGAAGAATGAGGACTTTTAAGTATGTGTGATTTACTAGTGTGTTTTAAAGTGATTTAACTTTTATTTGACAAAAAAAAAAAAAAAAAAAAACAAAAAACCAAAAAAAAAACCAAAAAAAAAAAAACCAAAAAAAAAAAAAAAAAAAAAAAAACAAAACAAAACAAAACAAAACAAAAAAAAAAAAAAAAAAAAAAAAAAAAAAAAAACCACACCAACCAGTATCGAGTTTGAATTTACAATTGTTTTCTTTCTTAGAAACATTCAGACAATTGATACAAAACAGTGTCTTCCAGCCTGACTGGCACCTTCTTTTCTGCAGTACTACTCCGGAAACAAATTAACTCCCCATATGAAATAGAAATGGAGAAAATATTGCAGGGAGGAACTATGCTCACCTAGAAATTTGGAGAAACCCAGTATTGACTCTGTGACGGAAAGTAGAGAATTACATGGAAAGTGCAGTACTTAATATTTGAGGAGTTGTTTAGTATTTGGAGATCTGAAGTAAAAAATGCAATGATACCATTATCAGGTCTAAAGCTACTCTTCCTAAGTGGCTGTTGTGGTGGAATCTGTTCCAAAGCAAACAGTTGGAGAGAACCTTTAAAGACTTTTTTTATCTTCACCCTTTTTAATATTAATTAATTATTATTATCTGCATGAAAAACACACACTCCCTGTTGGAAAACATTGCTGATCACAAGTTATTATACAGATATAAACCATAACAGATTTGTCACACCCTGAGGCCACAAGACGGCTTTACACTCCAAGCTAGGAAATAATATAAAGTGAAAAAGCACTTTTTTTCTCGAAACAATGAGCCAAATTCTGATTTGAGGGTTACAGGTAAAAATCCTGCCTCGCTCCAGTAGATCTGCCATAGGGCCATGTGAAAGTGAACATCATTGCAACTTCAGAGCACACCCTGATTCAGAAGCAGACAAACACCCATGAAATTATGGCCTGGTTTCGGAAAGTAAAAATGGTATCATGGGTAATTTGGTGTTACCATTAAGCAGAATGAGAAACATGCTGTTAACAAGAGTTACGAAAGTCACAAAGAGCACCACAGACAGTGTCAGGGAATAAAGATGACTACATGTCATATGCAAGAGAAATGTGCCATGAAGCCATACCTGTACATCCCTCGGGGTTTTCCTTGGCCAGGTTCCAGTACAAGGGTTTGCATTTACTGCAGGTAGGACCTTCAACATGCTGGAGACATTGACAATATCCCTAACAACAGAAAGGAGCTGATATGGGCTCACCTGCTTCATAAAAAACTTACTGCTCTTTTCTACTAAGAAAAAACTAATATTGTTAAGAGCTGTCAGTTTGCTGACTTTTACATGGGTCTCAGGCTGATTTAGACATCTTAGATTTTTCTGTCCCATACTATCAGCACAAGATTGTTCCACCCTGCATATTTTTTATGTATCTGATTTATTCTAAGGGTCCCAAAGAATGTTCTTTCCAGATCTTTAATAGCCTTATTAGAACTGCTTCAAAGTATTAACTGTCTTGCACAAAGAATAAAACCCATATTTCCTTAAAAATACTAACTCATTTTTGTACTTCATCTTTTCTTTATTGGTGGAAGACACACATAGTTCTATACAGAAGCCTACATAGGTACTCCTACCATCCATCAGACTCATCCTCTAGGTCTTTGCTACACACTTAACAATGCCTGTAATTTCTGGTAATATGCAATTACTAATAACCATCATTGTATTAAAAACAATAATAGTGGAATGGCAAGAAAGATGGAATGATTTTTTAAGAATAACTTGATGCTGAAAGGCCTGTTGCAACCCAGACCCAGAGGGTCTCTGAGACATGCACAGGCTTATATCTTCATGTATATGTTAGTGTTAAGAGTATACCAAAAAGACATGAACAGTATGTATATTCTATATATAAAAAATAAAAACCTCCCACCTTTGACAAGGTTTTGCACTAATATGATCAAAGGAAAAACCACAAAGTTTATTTCCACTCCTATTCTTCAAACAAGCTCGTGCAATTCTTTTAGAATCTAAGAGCAGGCTTCAGGGCTTGAGCAATGAGCTGGATGTGTTCAGCAAAGGCACATGAATGATTAACATGCACTTGTTAGCTGCAGTGGCAGAATACTTACAGAGTGAGAACCAACGCTACCTGCAGGGTCACACTCGCTGTTGACACCTTTATAAAACAGACACATTGAAAGACCTTTTGAAAACAGAGTTGTGGAATGTGGTAGCGCAGAAGCACAATGTAGCAGGTGTGAGATTGAAAGGGCTTTTTAATACAGTTACCTTGTAGAGACTCAAATAGTTTTAACTCCAAGACAACAGAAGCCTTTATAATGATTTTTAAAATGTGTATTTAGCCTGATTTATAGTATTTGGGTACATATACAAAACA
Source organism: Zosterops lateralis (assembly GCF_965231275.1). NCBI lineage: Eukaryota > Metazoa > Chordata > Aves > Passeriformes > Zosteropidae > Zosterops > Zosterops lateralis. The sequence goes on along the minus strand of NC_139762.1, from coordinate 105,927,026 downwards.
GTCACTTGGATAAACCGAACACTAACCTATGGAAGTGACAGATATTTTCTTAAAGTTCCCATCCCATCAAAATAGAAATCTTTTAAATGGAAATACATTTGAGAAGATTTATTTTCTTCCGTGTTGCAGAAATAGGAAGGAAAATCCTGGTAAAAGTAAGGAAGGCTTTTACTCACGCCAGCAGTTGGGATAGCTGTAATATCCGGGAGCACAGCGGTCACATCTCAGCCCAGCATAGTTACTACGGCACAGACACTGCCCTCCAGGACCACAGGTATTCCCCAGAGAACCAACACCATCACAACTGCATTCTGCACAGAGGAAAAAAAAATAACAGATACATGTCTAAATTTAGAATTTTTGAAGAAAACTTACCTTTGAATAGAAATCAATCATTTACATCCAGACAAACCATAATTTTACCACCAGAAATAAATACCCCGAAATGGAAGGTTTTTCTGCGATTGCCTCCTCAACCACTGATAATCTTGGTTCTTGCAGTTCTGTAACTCACAGCTAAGGGATTCAGTTGGATGCCTTGCAAAACACATGTAAGGGACATAAATCCATCTTACATTTGGGAAGAATGTCACATGAGAGAAATACTTTAAAAAGTCTTTAAAGATATACTCAAAGCACTTTGTCAACTATAACAGCAAACTTCCCATGGAATTGCCACTATTCTGGGCTAACAGCTAAAGACAAGACCTGCTATTTTCTTGAGATGATGCTGGAATGATCCACAGAGTCACACTTCACAGGTGCAGGAATGGGATCCCATGTGGGCATCCCAGCTGTCCCAGGTACAAGATGAAGTGCTGTAGTTAACCCATTGGATGTCATGACTGGCAGAAATGGCTGACTGACAGAAATACAAAGCTAACACTGTCTTCTTTGTTACATGTTCATGTTTCTGGTTCCCCCTTTTGGTTCCTCTTTCTGCTGCAGCCAAAGACATCTGACTTTGCTGTGTTTACTTTAAAGATGCTTGGAAAGACACGGGGCTTGCTAGGAAGTTAGTGTAAGAGAAATACAAACACTGAAGCTTCCAAGAACAACAAGAACAACACCTACACTAGAGTTCCCCATCATTTAACTATTATATTGTATTCTCTCCTAATTTTAGTATTAAGTGTTTTGTTTAAAGGCTTTGTTTTGATATCACTTTATTTGAATAAAGCTTTTATTGAGTTCAACAAGTCAAGACCAGAGAGATTAGTTCTAGTCACAGCAGCCCAAAAAATATAGATCTGTCTCCCTTTTGAAGATGACAATTCCTTAAAGGAGTAGCAGGCTGGGCTGCTCACTTTCCCCCACAGCTTGCAGCATGCTGTGTTAATTTATGTTTATACCCATGGCAGCTCATTTTAACTGAACAAACTGTGAACTGCAGCAGCTCTGAGTAATACCACTGACTGTGTTTTCAACTATTTTTATCTGTCTTTTACAATTTGTTTTTGCATGCTCTTTTAAGCTTTTATGTCTCTTTTCAGCTTTTGGTGTTCAAAGATCAAACATATCCAATACAGGCTTGATTTGCTTTAAGATTGCTACTTGATTTTGCTCTAGGAAAAAAAAAAAAAAAAAGGTTATTTTAAAACCACTGAACAGTGTGTACCAATGCAGAATCCTGATTTTATGTTTTTCATTAAAAATGTTCATCTACTCCAGACCATAAAACCCACAATCATGTGGTGTTACTTTGTTCCACCCATTGTGTTTGGTAACACAACCCAGTCTGTCTTTGCAAGGTGCCTCAGTTTAACCCCAGCTGGCAAATAGGTACAAACAGCCACTCACACCCCACCCATAGAATGGGGGGAAGAATTGGGAAAAAAGGTAACACAGTACTAGGAATAAAATTAATTCTACCCCAGGTGAAATCAGGGCATGAGGGCATAAAGAATTCTGCTGTCCCTTTACAGGAGATAAACAACTGTATAAGCTCAAAGGAAGAAGACTGATAAAGCCAACAGCCAAAAATAATAGGAGAGAATAAAGCAAGTCATAATGTTATGCATAAATCTTGTTAATCAGTATAGGAAAGCATATACCAGAACTCTGCAATATTCTATATTCTTTCTCACTGGAAAAATCACTAAGGATTATGGGCCTCCTTTCTGATTCACTCTAAAGGCAGACAAAACCTAGGGCCAAGTAGGACTTGATGGGAGTCCTCATACACACACAAGACCATTATGACACTCAAAAGTTATACTCCATTAATTTCTTTGTCAAGTAAAAAGCAGGCTAGTCCTTGGTGGGAAATTCAATAGAGATCTTTCATGTTTCATGCTTATGTGAACACAGGTTGGGTTAGTTCCTGTCAGATGATCTTAAAATGAGTGAGAAACCACCACGAAGGGCAAAATGAGATCTTAGATTTTCAGGTTTACAGAACACACCTTTTACCAGGTACTAAACTTTGGTACCAAACAAGGTACCAAAGACTCCCTGCAAAAGCAGACCAGTGCTTCACAGTTCTGCTATGCTGCTTCCTCAGCAGTCAAGTGTGCTCTGTTGCTGTGGGCCTCCATGTGAGAACAGCTCTCAAATGCTTTGGTTATTAGTAAGACAGCTGTGCTGACTGAGAATACATCAAACAGTCTGACCATGAGGGAAAAAAAGGCCTAAAATTGGAGAATTAAAATATATGAGGATTTCCCTGTAGAGCACAAGAGGGACTTGCCCATTTGCTGCTGTGAACATTGCTTTGGCTGCTGTCCTGGAAAGCACAGCTGTCTGCCTTTTCAGAGCCCTGTTTGATGCTCTACATGCAATAGCAGCCTTACCTTGACAGGCAGGGAAGGAGTGGAGGCCAGGCTGGCAGCTGTCACACTGAAGGCCAGTGACCCCTGAGCGACAAAGACACCTCCCAAAGAAATCACAGACCTCGGGCTGGGTACCCATCAAGTTACATTCACACACTGCCAACGAGAAAAGGAATTTCAGAGGCAGCCTCTGTACAGGCTCTCTTCTTTTGCCTTTATTGAAATAAAAATACATTTGAAAAAAAGTGTAGTAGAAGCAATTCCCTGCTCCCTGATGCTCAACAGGAGGACAATTTGCCCATCATATTTATACGGATTCCTAACAGCTTTTATTGATTGCTCACATCTGTAACAATTCAGGAACAAGGAAAACATTAATGAAAGAGCAGTGAAGCTGGCTCAAAGTTCCATTATAGGAGTCAAAGGACTACACTTGGCCTGGCCCCACTGGGAGTCTGATTTATCAATCCCAAGTGGTTTGCCAACTATGGAAAGTAGTTCCATTGCTTTTGGGACTGAAGCGAAACAATTTATGGTTTAGATTTACAATCTCAGATGACAGTGGTCAATAAATTGCCTAAAAAGACAGTACAGAGGCAGCTATTAAAGTTCAAAAGCAGTCAGTTTTCTAGTATTGATTACGTGGGGTAGCTTGGTGCATCAAAGTGAGGTTGCAAACTCATATTAAACACAAATTTAAAAAAAAAATACCCAAGGATAAGTAACAGCAATATTTCCAAAGTTATTCTAAGTTTAATCAATGTTACTAAATCCAAACACAAACTAGAGTCCGGCAGCTGCATCAAACAGCAGACAGCAACCAAGGAAATGGACATTTTTAGATCAAAATCTCCTCTCGTCACATTATTCCTCTTTGACTTGTGTGAGTTTTGGGAGAGTCTGTTACAAATACACCTCCATGGCAAAATAACTTCATCCTTCAGTATGAAACTTGGGGATTTGGTGTTTTGGATATGCTTGCCAAAAGGAAGTGTTTGGCTTACCCTGGCAGAAGGGGTACTGAAAAAAGCCAGCTGCACAGGTATCACAGGAAAAACCCCCAAATCCAGTACGACATCTGCACTGCCCGGTACGTCCATCGCAGTCACTGCCCAGCACTCCTGCACCATGGCACTGGCACGCTGAAGAGCACGTTTGTAAAGAAAACATTTGCAGTATTATGATCTTAAAGTTCTTATTTCCCTTGGAAGTCAAAGGCTGGCATTTATCCTGGAGCAAGGCTCCAAGTGTCAAAGAAACTACGTCACTTACGCAGACACTGGGGGCCAAAATACCCTGGTTTGCAGCCTCCTTCTAGTTAAAACAGGAAAGGAAAAGAAAAAAACCAAGTTAGTGTGTAAAATCCCAGAATTCCTTGTCATTTTGCAGAGAAAAATAGATCAGTACTTAGTAAATATTACTCTTGAACAAAAATATCCTATTTGTATGAGCCTTACATGCAAAATCTCATTCAAAAAACCACAATCTGTAATTGCACTTAGTCTGACAGCACAAATTTACAACTTATACTGAAACTTCCACTTAGAGGAAGCTGCCTTTCTTGTGCCTTCAAATTCAGACACTGCTCATTGAAAGTGTAAAGAGCTCAATATCTGTTTTCTCCTGTTATATTTATTCACTTTCCTTTGGAGTTGATTTTTTTGGGTTTTTTTCTCTTCTCAAAATTTGTGAGAGAAGGGGATATGAAACAGAGCATACCCAGAGGTCTACCAGGGCAATTATTCTGAATGCTGTAGGAAGGTGAAGTGCATTGTAAGTATGCAAGTGATTAAGTGCTAGCTGTGATGACATCTCTGTTGAGCAGTAGGATAATATAGGCTAAAAAATATAAGCCCACCAACTGAATCATTGTATGGATTTCAGGCAGCTTTGCAGTGGGCTAAGGAAGAAATATGAAGCTTTCTTAGAAATCTAAGTCCTTCACTGCCAAGGGCAACGTACAATTTTCCAGGTGAGAGAGGACAGTTCAGAGGCAGAGGCCAGTTAGCCTCAAGAAAAAGATTTACACCACAAAGCAGTGGTTGTCGTGTCGGAAAGTTGTACATGTCAGAAAGTCTTGATGGATTTGTTCTTAAGTGCACCAAACAAGATGGTCAGCCCCTCCTGCAGATGTCAAGGTTATTTTTGATCTCTAACTCTTTCTGGAGCTAGCCCACTAAACTGTTTGGTATAAACATGACAATGCGATGAACTTCTGACAAGAACAAAGGTTCTCTTGAAAGATAAATACCAACAGAGGCAAAATTACAACCTAAAAATCAACTTAATGATTCTATGACTCTACAAAAGAGCAGGCACCACTGAAACAGTGAAAAATAGCAACACGGGGAAAAAGAGTGAAATGGGGAAAAAGCACCAAGAACTTGCCTATTATGTCACCAGCCACTT